>NW_026870998.1:0-364691 GCF_033118175.1 Dama dama | reverse complement strand
CAACCTCCTCTCCAAAGAGGCCTCAACCGAGGACTACACCCAGGGGAAAGGCACCAGCGGGGATGATCCTGGGGAGGCGCACGGACATGTCTGGACCCAGTCTCCGCAGGCCTGCCCCTTGGTGGGGCAGTACCCCCGGAGTCCAGGAAGGTCTGGGCAAGTCTGTCCATGGGCAGGGGCCCTGCTGGGTCCTGACCCTGGCCTGTGGGGCCTCTGAGCACAACCGGCCCTCTCCCACTGGAAGACCTCCCCGGCTGCCTCCAAAGTCCTGTTTGCAAACACTCCTGCCCGCTGTTCACGTCAGGCTCGCACAATGCTCCCAAGCCCGGGAGAAAAGCACTTCGGAGTGGTGCTCTCTCCGGGCCCTTGCCCCTGAGCCTGGGGGCAAGGCAGGGGGAACACACTCCCAGGCCAAGGCAGAAACACATGCCCACGTCTGTTCCTGTCCCCTGCACCGGCAGAGAGCTTTGGGGAGCCAGAGTCTGTCAGGCAGGTGCTGGGTTGGCCGCCTGTGTGGGAAGTGGCAGAGCCGACCTAGGGGCAAGTTGGGCCTCTTGCCCTCCATGCTGCCCTGAGGCTGCTGGCCAAAGAGGTCTTGGGCATCCAACCCCTTGCTGGTCCCTTCCCTCTGACGAGGCCCTCTGAGCTCCAGCACCTTGCAGTGTGGAGACAGCCCCTGCCAGCAACCTCCTCTCCAAGGAGGCCTAAACCGAGGCCTAGGCACAGGGGAAAGGCACCAGCGGGATGAGCCTGGGGAGGCGCCCGGGCATGTATGGACCCAGAACCCGCAGCCTGCCCCTTGGTGGGGCAGTACCCCCGGAGGCGAGGAAGGTCTGGGCAAGGCTGGCCAGGGGCAGGGGACCTGCTGGGTCCTGCCCTGGCCTGTGGGGCCTCTGAGCACAACCGGCCCTCTCCCACTGGAAGACTTCCCCGGCTGCCTCCAAAGGCCGGTTTGCCAACACTCCGCCCGCTATTCCAACCAAGGGCGCACAACGCTCCCAAGCCGGGAGAAATCGCCTCGGGGTGGTGCTCTCTCGGGCCCTTTCCACTGAGCCTGGGGGCCAGGCAGGGGGTCCACACTCCCAGGCCAAGGCAGAACGACATGCACACGTCTGTTCCTGCCCCATGCACCGGCAGAGCGCTCGGGGGAGCCAGAGTCTGTCAGGCAGCTGCTGGGCTGGCCGCCTGTGTGGGAAGGGGCAGAGCCGACCTAGGGGCAAGTTGGGCCTCTTGCTCTCCCTGCTGCCCTGAGGCTGCTGGGCCAAAGAGATCTTGGGCATCCAGCCCTTGCTTGTCCCTTCCCTCTGACGAGGCCCTCTGAGCTCCAGCACCTTGCAGTGTGGAGACAGCCCCTGGCCAGCAACCTCCTCTCAAGGAGGCCTCAACCGAGGCCTAGGACCAGGGGAAAGGCACCAGCGGGGATGAGCCTGGGGAGGCGCCCGGGCATGTCTGGACCCAGTCCCCGCAGCCTGCCCCTTGGTGGGGCAGTACCCCCGGAGGCCAGGAAGGTCTGGGCAAGGCTGGCAACGGGCAGGGGCCCTGCTGGGTCCTGCCCTGGGCTGTGGGGCCTCTGAGCACAACCGGCCCTCTCCCACTGGAAGACCTCCCTGGCTGCCTCCAAAGGCCGGTTTGCCAACACTCCCGCCCGCTGTTCCCGCCAGGCACGCACAATGCTCCCAAGCCCGGGAGAAAAGCGCTTCGGGGTGTTGCCCTCTCCGGGCCCTTGCCCCTGAGCCTGGGGTCCAGGCAGTGGGTCCACACTCCCAGACCAAGGCAGAACCACATGCACTCGTCTGTTCCTGACCCCTGCACCGGCAGAGAGCTCGGGGGAGCCAGAGTCTGTCAGGCAGCTGCTGGGTTGGCTGCCTGTGTGGGAAGGGCAGAGCCGACCTAGGGGCAAGTTGGGCCTCTTCCTCTCCCTGCTGCCTGAGGCTGCAGGGCCAAAGACGTCTTGGGCATCCAGCCCCTTACTGGTCCCTTCCTCTGACGAGGCCCTCTGAGCTCCAGCACCTTGCAGTGTGGAGACAGCCCCGGCCAGCAACCTCCTCTCCAAGGAGGCCTCAACCGAGACCTAGGCCCAGGGGAAAGGCACCAGCGGGGATGAGCCAGTGGAGGCGCAAGGGCATGTCTGGACCCAGTCCCCGCAGCCTGCCCCTTGGTGGGGCAGTACCCCCGGAGGCCAGGAAGGTCTGTGCAAGGCTGCCAGGGGCAGGGACAGCGCTGGGTCCTGCCCCTGGCCTGTGGGACGTCTGAGCACAACCGGCACTCTCCCGTTGGAAGACCTCCCCGTCTGCCTCGAAAGGCCGGTTTGCAAGCACTCCCGCCCGCTGTTCCCGCCAGGCACGCACAATGCTCCCAAGCCCGGTAGAAAAGCGCTTCGGGGTGGTGCTCTCTCCGGGCCCTTGCCCTAAGCCTGCGGGCCAGCAGGGGGAACACACTCCCAGGCCAAGACAGAACGACATGAACACGTCTGTTCCTGCCCCCCTACACGGCAGAGAGCTCGGGGGAGCCAGAGTCTCTCAGGCAGGTGCTGGGCTGGCCGCCTGTGTGGGAAGGGGCAGAGCCGACCTAGGGGCAAGTTGGGCCTCTTGCTCTCCCTGCTGCCCTGAGGCTGCTGGGCCAAAGACGTCTTGGGCATCCAGCCCTTTGCTGGTCCCTTCCCTCTGACGAGGCCCTCTGAGCTCCAGCACCTTGCAGTGTGGAGACAGCACCTGCCAGCAATCTCCTCTCCAAGGAGGCCTCAACCGAGGCCTAGGCCCAGGGGAAAGGCACCAGCGGGGATGAGCCTGGGGAGGCGCCCGGGCATGACTGGACCCAGTCCCCGCAGCCTGCCCCTTGGTGGGGCAGTACCCCTGGAGGCCAGGAAGGTCTGGGCAAGGCTGACCAGGGGCAGGGGACCTGCTGGGTCCTGCCCCTGGCCTGTGGGGCCTCTGAGCACAACCGGCCCTCTCCCACTGGAAGACCACCCCGGCTGCCTCCAAAGGCCGTTTTGCACGCACTCCCGCCCACTGTTCCCACCAAGCGCGCACAATGCTCCCATCCCGGGAGAAAAGCGCTTCGGGGTGGTGCTCTCTCCGGGCCCTTGCCCCTGAGACTGGGGGCCAGGCAGGGGGTCCACACTCCCAGGCCAAGGCAGAACCACATGCACACGTGTGTTCCTGACCCCTGCACCGGCAGAGAGCTCGGGGGAGCCAGAGTCTGTCAGGCAGCTGCTGGGCTGGCCGCCTTTGTGGGAAGGGGCAGAGCCAACCTAGGGGCAAGTTGGGCCTCTTGCTCTCCCTGCTGCCCTGAGGCTGCTGGGCCAAAGAGGTCTTGGGCATCCAGCCCCTTGCTGGTCCCTTCCCTCTGACGAGGCCCTCTGAGCTCCAGCACCTTGCAGTGTGGAGACAGCCCCTGCCAGCAACCTCCTCTCCAAGGAGGCCTCAACCGAGACCTAGGACCAGGGGAAAGGCACCAGCGGGGATGAGCCTGGGGAGGCGCCCAGGCATGTCTGGACCCAGTCCCCGCAGCCTGCCCCTTGGTGGGGCAGTACCCCCGGAGGCCAGGAAGGTCTGGGAAAGGCTGGCCAGGGGCAGGGGACCTGCTGGGTCCTGCCCCTGGCCTGTGGGGCCTCTGAGCACAACCGGCCCTCTCCCACTGGAAGACCTCCCCGGCTGCCTCCAAAGGCCGGTTTGCAAGCGCTCCCGGCCACTGTTACCAGCAGGCGGGCACAATGCTCCTAAGCCCGGAAGAAAAGCGCTTCAGGGTGGTGCTCTCTCTGGGCCCTTGCCCCTGAGCCTGGGGGCAAGTCAGGGTGTCCACACTCCCAGGCCAAGGCAGAACCACATGCACACGTCTGACCTGCCCCCTGCACCGGCAGAGAGCTCGGGGGAGCCAGAGTCTGTCAGGCAGCTGCTGGGCTGGCCGCCTGTGTGGGAAGTGGCAGAGCCGACCTAGGGGCAAGTTGGGCCTCTTGCTCTCCCTGCTGCCCTGAGGCTGCTGGGCCAAAGAGGTCTTGGGCATCCAGCCCCTTGCTGGTCCCTTCCCTCTGACGAGGCCCTCTGAGCTCCAGCACCTTGCAGTGTGGAGACAGCCCCTGCCAGCAACCTCCTCTCCAAGGAGGCCTCAACCGAGGCCTAGGCCCAGGGGAAAGGCACCAGCGGGGATGAGCCTGGGGAGGCGCCCGGGCATGTCTGGACCCAGTCCCCGCAGCCTGCCCCTTGGTGGGGCAGTACCCCCGGAGGCCAGGAAGGTCTGGGCAAGGCTGGCCAGGGGCAGGGGCCCTGCTGGGTCCTGTCCCTGGCCTGTGGGGCCTCTGAGCACAACCGGCCCTCTCCCACTGGAAGACCTCCCCGGCTGCCTCCAAAGGCCGGTTTGCAAGCACTCCCGCCCACTGTTCCCACCAAGCGTGCACAATTCTCCCAAGCCCGGGAGAAAAGCGCTTCGGGGTGGTGCTCTCTCCGGGCCCTTGCCCCTGAACCTGGGGGCCAGGCAGTTGGTCCACACTCGGAGACCAAGGCAGAACCACATGCACACGTCTGTTCCTGACCCCTGCACCGGCAGAGAGCTCGGGGGAGCCAGAGTCTGTCAGGCAGCTGCTGGGCTGGCCGCCTGTGTGGGAAGGGGCAGAGCCGACCTAGGGGCAAGTTGGGCCTCTTGCTCTCCCTGCTGCTCTGAGGCTGTTGGGCCAAAGAGGTCTTGGGCATCCATCCCGTTGCTGGTCCCTTCCCTCTGACGAGGCCCTCTGAGCTCCAGCACCTTGCAGTGTGGAGACAGCCCCTGCCAGCAACCTCCTCTCCAAGGAGGCCTCAACCGAGGCCTAGGCCCAGGGGAAAGGCACCAGCGGGGATGAGCCTGGGGAGGCGCCCGGGCATGTCTGGACCCATTCCCCGCAGCCTACCCCTTGGTGGGGCTGTAACCCCGGAGGCAGGAAGGTCTGGGCAAGGCTGGCCAGGGGCAGGGACCCTGCTGGGTCCTGCCCCTGGCCTGTGGGGCCTCTGAGCACAACCGGCCCTCTCCCACTGGAAGACCTCCCCGGCTGCCTCCAAAGGCCGGTTTGCAAGCACTCCCGCCCACTGTTCCCACCAAGCACGCACAATTCTCCCAAGCCCGGGAGAAAAGCGCTTCGGGGTGGTGCTCTCTCCGGGCCCTTGCCCCTGAACCTGGGGGCCAGGCAGTTGGTTCACACTCGGAGACCAAGGCAGAACCACATGCACACGTCTGTTCCTGACCCCTGCACCGGCAGAGAGCTCGGGGGAGCCAGAGTCTGTCAGGCAGCTGCTGGGCTGGCCGCCTGTGTGGGAAGGGGCAGAGCCGACCTAGGGGCAAGTTGGGCCTCTTCCTCTCCCTGCTGCCCTGAGACTGCTGGGCCAAAGAGGTCTTGGGCATCCAGCCCCTTGCTGGTCCCTTCCCTCTGATGAGGCCCTCTGAGCTCCAGCACCTTGCAGTGTGGAGACAGCCCCTGCCAGCAACCTCCTCTCCAAGGAGGCCTCAACCGAGGCCTAGGCCTAGGGGAAAGGCACCAGAGGGGATGAGCCTGGGGAGGCGCCCGGCCATGTCTGGACCCAGTCCCCGCAGCCTGCCCCTTGGTGGGGCAGTACCCCCGGAAGCCAGGAAGGTCTCGGCAAGGCTGCCAGGGGCAGGGACACTGCTGGGTCCTGCCCCTGGCCTGTTGGGCGTCTGAGCACAACCGGCACTCTCCCGCTGGAAGACCTCCCCGTCTGCCTCCAAAAGACGGTTTGCAAGCACTCCCACCCGCTGTTCCCCCAGGCATGCACAATGCTCCCAAGCCCGGGAGAAAAGCGCTTTGGGGTGGTGCTCTCTCCGGGCCCTTGCCCCTGAGCCTGGGGCCAGGCAAGGGGAACACTCTCCCAGGCCAAGGGAGAACGACATGCACACGTCTGTTCCTGCCCCCTACACCGGCAGAGAGCTCGGGGGAGCCAGAGACTGCCAGGCTGCTGCTGGGCTGGCTGCCTGTGTGGGACGTGGCAGAGCCGACCTAGGGGCAAGTTGGGCCTCTTGCTCTCCCTGCTGCCCTGAGGCTGCTGGGTCAAAGAGGTCTTGGGCATCCAGCCCTTTGCTGGTGCCTTCCCTCTGACGAGGCCCTCTGAGCTCCAGCACCTTGCAGTGTGGAGACAGCCCCTGCCAGCAACCTCCTCTCCAAAGAGGCCTCAACCGAGGACTACACCCAGGGGAAAGGCACCAGCGGGGATGATCCTGGGGAGGCGCACGGACATGTCTGGACCCAGTCTCCGCAGCCTGCCCCTTGGTGGGGCAGTACCCCCGGAGTCCAGGAAGGTCTGGGCAAGTCTGTCCATGGGCAGGGGCCCTGCTGGGTCCTGACCCTGGCCTGTGGGGCCTCTGAGCACAACCGGCCCTCTCCCACTGGAAGACCTCCCCGGCTGCCTCCAAAGTCCTGTTTGCAAACACTCCTGCCCGCTGTTCACGTCAGGCTCGCACAATGCTCCCAAGCCCGGGAGAAAAGCACTTCGGAGTGGTGCTCTCTCCGGGCCCTTGCCCCTGAGCCTGGGGGCAAGGCAGGGGGAACACACTCCCAGGCCAAGGCAGAAACACATGCCCACGTCTGTTCCTGTCCCCTGCACCGGCAGAGAGCTTTGGGGAGCCAGAGTCTGTCAGGCAGGTGCTGGGTTGGCCGCCTGTGTGGGAAGTGGCAGAGCCGACCTAGGGGCAAGTTGGGCCTCTTGCCCTCCATGCTGCCCTGAGGCTGCTGGGCCAAAGAGGTCTTGGGCATCCAACCCCTTGCTGGTCCCTTCCCTCTGACGAGGCCCTCTGAGCTCCAGCACCTTGCAGTGTGGAGACAGCCCCTGCCAGCAACCTCCTCTCCAAGGAGGCCTAAACCGAGGCCTAGGCACAGGGGAAAGGCACCAGCGGGGATGAGCCTGGGGAGGCGCCCGGGCATGTATGGACCCAGAACCCGCAGCCTGCCCCTTGGTGGGGCAGTACCCCCGGAGGCGAGGAAGGTCTGGGCAAGGCTGGCCAGGGGCAGGGGACCTGCTGGGTCCTGCCCCTGGCCTGTGGGGCCTCTGAGCACAACCGGCCCTCTCCCACTGGAAGACTTCCCCGGCTGCCTCCAAAGGCCGGTTTGCCAACACTCCCGCCCGCTATTCCAACCAAGGGCGCACAACGCTCCCAAGCCCGGGAGAAAATCGCCTCGGGGTGGTGCTCTCTCCGGGCCCTTTCCACTGAGCCTGGGGGCCAGGCAGGGGGTCCACACTCCCAGGCCAAGGCAGAACGACATGCACACGTCTGTTCCTGCCCCATGCACCGGCAGAGCGCTCGGGGGAGCCAGAGTCTGTCAGGCAGCTGCTGGGCTGGCCGCCTGTGTGGGAAGGGGCAGAGCCGACCTAGGGGCAAGTTGGGCCTCTTGCTCTCCCTGCTGCCCTGAGGCTGCTGGGCCAAAGAGATCTTGGGCATCCAGCCCCTTGCTTGTCCCTTCCCTCTGACGAGGCCCTCTGAGCTCCAGCACCTTGCAGTGTGGAGACAGCCCCTGCCAGCAACCTCCTCTCCAAGGAGGCCTCAACCGAGGCCTAGGACCAGGGGAAAGGCACCAGCGGGGATGAGCCTGGGGAGGCGCCCGGGCATGTCTGGACCCAGTCCCCGCAGCCTGCCCCTTGGTGGGGCAGTACCCCCGGAGGCCAGGAAGGTCTGGGCAAGGCTGGCAACGGGCAGGGGCCCTGCTGGGTCCTGCCCCTGGGCTGTGGGGCCTCTGAGCACAACCGGCCCTCTCCCACTGGAAGACCTCCCTGGCTGCCTCCAAAGGCCGGTTTGCCAACACTCCCGCCCGCTGTTCCCGCCAGGCACGCACAATGCTCCCAAGCCCGGGAGAAAAGCGCTTCGGGGTGTTGCCCTCTCCGGGCCCTTGCCCCTGAGCCTGGGGTCCAGGCAGTGGGTCCACACTCCCAGACCAAGGCAGAACCACATGCACTCGTCTGTTCCTGACCCCTGCACCGGCAGAGAGCTCGGGGGAGCCAGAGTCTGTCAGGCAGCTGCTGGGTTGGCTGCCTGTGTGGGAAGGGGCAGAGCCGACCTAGGGGCAAGTTGGGCCTCTTCCTCTCCCTGCTGCCCTGAGGCTGCAGGGCCAAAGACGTCTTGGGCATCCAGCCCCTTACTGGTCCCTTCCCTCTGACGAGGCCCTCTGAGCTCCAGCACCTTGCAGTGTGGAGACAGCCCCGGCCAGCAACCTCCTCTCCAAGGAGGCCTCAACCGAGACCTAGGCCCAGGGGAAAGGCACCAGCGGGGATGAGCCAGTGGAGGCGCAAGGGCATGTCTGGACCCAGTCCCCGCAGCCTGCCCCTTGGTGGGGCAGTACCCCCGGAGGCCAGGAAGGTCTGTGCAAGGCTGCCAGGGGCAGGGACAGCGCTGGGTCCTGCCCCTGGCCTGTGGGACGTCTGAGCACAACCGGCACTCTCCCGTTGGAAGACCTCCCCGTCTGCCTCGAAAGGCCGGTTTGCAAGCACTCCCGCCCGCTGTTCCCGCCAGGCACGCACAATGCTCCCAAGCCCGGTAGAAAAGCGCTTCGGGGTGGTGCTCTCTCCGGGCCCTTGCCCCTAAGCCTGCGGGCCAGGCAGGGGGAACACACTCCCAGGCCAAGACAGAACGACATGAACACGTCTGTTCCTGCCCCCTACACCGGCAGAGAGCTCGGGGGAGCCAGAGTCTCTCAGGCAGGTGCTGGGCTGGCCGCCTGTGTGGGAAGGGGCAGAGCCGACCTAGGGGCAAGTTGGGCCTCTTGCTCTCCCTGCTGCCCTGAGGCTGCTGGGCCAAAGACGTCTTGGGCATCCAGCCCTTTGCTGGTCCCTTCCCTCTGACGAGGCCCTCTGAGCTCCAGCACCTTGCAGTGTGGAGACAGCACCTGCCAGCAATCTCCTCTCCAAGGAGGCCTCAACCGAGGCCTAGGCCCAGGGGAAAGGCACCAGCGGGGATGAGCCTGGGGAGGCGCCCGGGCATGACTGGACCCAGTCCCCGCAGCCTGCCCCTTGGTGGGGCAGTACCCCTGGAGGCCAGGAAGGTCTGGGCAAGGCTGACCAGGGGCAGGGGACCTGCTGGGTCCTGCCCCTGGCCTGTGGGGCCTCTGAGCACAACCGGCCCTCTCCCACTGGAAGACCACCCCGGCTGCCTCCAAAGGCCGTTTTGCACGCACTCCCGCCCACTGTTCCCACCAAGCGCGCACAATGCTCCCATCCCGGGAGAAAAGCGCTTCGGGGTGGTGCTCTCTCCGGGCCCTTGCCCCTGAGACTGGGGGCCAGGCAGGGGGTCCACACTCCCAGGCCAAGGCAGAACCACATGCACACGTGTGTTCCTGACCCCTGCACCGGCAGAGAGCTCGGGGGAGCCAGAGTCTGTCAGGCAGCTGCTGGGCTGGCCGCCTTTGTGGGAAGGGGCAGAGCCAACCTAGGGGCAAGTTGGGCCTCTTGCTCTCCCTGCTGCCCTGAGGCTGCTGGGCCAAAGAGGTCTTGGGCATCCAGCCCCTTGCTGGTCCCTTCCCTCTGACGAGGCCCTCTGAGCTCCAGCACCTTGCAGTGTGGAGACAGCCCCTGCCAGCAACCTCCTCTCCAAGGAGGCCTCAACCGAGACCTAGGACCAGGGGAAAGGCACCAGCGGGGATGAGCCTGGGGAGGCGCCCAGGCATGTCTGGACCCAGTCCCCGCAGCCTGCCCCTTGGTGGGGCAGTACCCCCGGAGGCCAGGAAGGTCTGGGAAAGGCTGGCCAGGGGCAGGGGACCTGCTGGGTCCTGCCCCTGGCCTGTGGGGCCTCTGAGCACAACCGGCCCTCTCCCACTGGAAGACCTCCCCGGCTGCCTCCAAAGGCCGGTTTGCAAGCGCTCCCGGCCACTGTTACCAGCAGGCGGGCACAATGCTCCTAAGCCCGGAAGAAAAGCGCTTCAGGGTGGTGCTCTCTCTGGGCCCTTGCCCCTGAGCCTGGGGGCAAGTCAGGGTGTCCACACTCCCAGGCCAAGGCAGAACCACATGCACACGTCTGACCTGCCCCCTGCACCGGCAGAGAGCTCGGGGGAGCCAGAGTCTGTCAGGCAGCTGCTGGGCTGGCCGCCTGTGTGGGAAGTGGCAGAGCCGACCTAGGGGCAAGTTGGGCCTCTTGCTCTCCCTGCTGCCCTGAGGCTGCTGGGCCAAAGAGGTCTTGGGCATCCAGCCCCTTGCTGGTCCCTTCCCTCTGACGAGGCCCTCTGAGCTCCAGCACCTTGCAGTGTGGAGACAGCCCCTGCCAGCAACCTCCTCTCCAAGGAGGCCTCAACCGAGGCCTAGGCCCAGGGGAAAGGCACCAGCGGGGATGAGCCTGGGGAGGCGCCCGGGCATGTCTGGACCCAGTCCCCGCAGCCTGCCCCTTGGTGGGGCAGTACCCCCGGAGGCCAGGAAGGTCTGGGCAAGGCTGGCCAGGGGCAGGGGCCCTGCTGGGTCCTGTCCCTGGCCTGTGGGGCCTCTGAGCACAACCGGCCCTCTCCCACTGGAAGACCTCCCCGGCTGCCTCCAAAGGCCGGTTTGCAAGCACTCCCGCCCACTGTTCCCACCAAGCGTGCACAATTCTCCCAAGCCCGGGAGAAAAGCGCTTCGGGGTGGTGCTCTCTCCGGGCCCTTGCCCCTGAACCTGGGGGCCAGGCAGTTGGTCCACACTCGGAGACCAAGGCAGAACCACATGCACACGTCTGTTCCTGACCCCTGCACCGGCAGAGAGCTCGGGGGAGCCAGAGTCTGTCAGGCAGCTGCTGGGCTGGCCGCCTGTGTGGGAAGGGGCAGAGCCGACCTAGGGGCAAGTTGGGCCTCTTCCTCTCCCTGCTGCCCTGAGGCTGCTGGGCCAAAGAGGTCTTGGGCATCCAGCCCCTTGCTGGTCCCTTCCCTCTGATGAGGCCCTCTGAGCTCCAGCACCTTGCAGTGTGGAGACAGCCCCTGCCAGCAACCTCCTCTCCAAGGAGGCCTCAACCGAGGCCTAGGCCTAGGGGAAAGGCACCAGCGGGGATGAGCCTGGGGAGGCGCCCGGCCATGTCTGGACCCAGTCCCCGCAGCCTGCCCCTTGGTGGGGCAGTACCCCCGGAAGCCAGGAAGGTCTCGGCACGGCTGCCAGGGGCAGGGACACTGCTGGGTCCTTCCCCTGGCCTGTTGGGCGTCTGAGCACAACCGGCACTCTCCCGCTGGAAGACCTCCCCATCTGCCTCCAAAAGACGGTTTGCAAGCACTCCCACCCGCTGTTCCCCCAGGCACGCACAATGCTCCCAAGCCCGGGAGAAAAGCGCTTCGGGGTGGTGCTCTCTCCGGGCCCTTGCCCCTGAGCCTGGGGCCAGGCAGGGGGAACACACTCCCAGGCCAATGGAGAACGACATGCACACGTCTGTTCCTGCCCCCTACACCGGCAGAGAGCTCGGGGGAGCCAGAGACTGCCAGGCTGCGGCTGGGCTGGCTGCCTGTGTGGGACGGGGCAGAGCCGACCTAGGGGCAAGTTGGGCCTCTTGCTCTCCCTGCTGCCCTGAGGCTGCTGGGTCAAAGAGGTCTTGGGCATCCAGCCCTTTGCTGGTGCCTTCCCTCTGACGAGGCCCTCTGAGCTCCAGCACCTTGCAGTGTGGAGACAGCCCCTGCCAGCAACCTCCTCTCCAAAGAGGCCTCAACCGAGGACTACACCCAGGGGAAAGGCACCAGCGGGGATGATCCTGGGGAGGCGCACGGACATGTCTGGACCCAGTCTCCGCAGCCTGCCCCTTGGTGGGGCAGTACCCCCGGAGGCCAGGAAGGGCTGGGCAAGTCTGGCCAGGGGCAGGGGCCCTGCTGGGTCCTGACCCTGGCCTGTGGGGCCTCTGAGCACAACCGGCCCTCTCCCACTGGAAGACCTCCCCGGCTGCCTCCAAAGTCCTTTTTGCAAACACTCCCGCCCGCTGTTCACGTCAGGCTCGCACAATGCTCCCAAGCCCGGGAGAAAAGGACTTCGGAGTGGTGCTCTCTCCGGGCCCTTGCCCCTGAGCCTGGGGGCAAGGCAGGGGGAACACACTCCCAGGCCAAGGCAGAACCACATGCCCACGTCTGTTCCTGTCCCCTGCACCGGCAGAGAGCTTGGGGGAGCCAGAGTCTGTCAGGCAGGTGCTGGGTTGGCCGCCTCTGTGGGAAGGGGCAGAGCCGACCTAGGGGCAAGTTGGGCCTCTTGCTCTCCCTGCTGCCCTGAGGCTGCTGGGCCAAAGACGTCTTGAGCATCCAGCCCCTCGCTGGTCCCTTCACTCTGACGAGGCCCTCTGAGCTCCAGCACCTTGCAGTGTGGAGACAGCCCCTGCCAGCAACCTCCTCTCCAAGGAGGCCTCAACCGAGGCCTAGGCCCAGGGGAAAGGCACCAGCGGGGATGAGCCAGGGGAGGCGCCCGAGCATGTCTGGACCCAGGCCCCGCAGCCTGCCCCTTGGTGGGGCAGTACCCCCGGAGGCCAGGAAGGGCTGGGCAAGGCTGGCCAGGGGCAGGGGCCCTGCTGGGTCCTGCCCCTGGCCTGTGGGGCCTCTGAGCACAACCGGCCCTCTCCCACTGATAGACCTCCCCTGCTGCCTCCAAAGGCCGGTTTGCAAGCGCACCCGCCCACTGTTCCCAGCAGGCGTGCACAATGCTCCTAAGCCCGGGAGAAAAGCGCTTCAGGGTGGTGCTCTCTCTGGGCCCTTGCCCCTGAGCCTGGGGGCAAGGCAGGGTGTCCACACTCCCAGGACAAGGCAGAACCACATGCACACGTCTGATCTGCCCCCTGCACCGGCAGAGAGCTTGGGGGAGCCAGAGTCTGTCAGGCAGCTGCTGGGCTGGCCGCCTGTGTGGGAAGGGGCAGAGCAGACCTAGGGGCAAGTTGGGCCTCTTGCTCTCCCTGCTGCACTGAGGCTGCTGGGCCAAATAGGTCTTGGGCATCCAGCCCCTTGCTGGTCCCTTCCCTCTGACGAGGCCCTCTGAGCTCCAGCACCTTGCAGTGTGGAGACAGCCCCTGCCAGCAACCTCCTCTCCAAGGAGGCCTCAACTGAGGCCTAGGCCCAGGGGAAAGGCACCAGCGGGGATGAGCCTGGGGAGGCGCCCGGCCATGTCTGGACCCAGTCCCCGCAGCCTGCCCCTTGGTGGGGCAGTACCCCCGGAGGCCAGGAGGGTCTGGGCAAGGCTGCCAGGGGCAGGGACACTGCTGGGTCCTGCCCCTGGCCTGTGGGGCGTCTGAGCACAACCGGCACTCTCCCGCTGGAAGACCTCCCCGGCTGCCTCCAAAGGCCGGTTTGCAAGCACTCCCGCCCGCTGTTCCCGCCAGGCACGCACAATGCTCCCAAGCCCGGGAGAAAAGCGCTTCGGGGTGGTGCTCTCTCCGGGCCCTTGCCCCTGAGCCTGGGGGACAGGCAGGGGGAACACACTCCCAGGCCAAGGCAGAACGACATGCACACGTCTGTTCCTGCCCCCTACACCGGCAGAGAGTTCGGGGGAGCCAGAGACTGCCAGGCTGCTGCTGGGCTGGCTGCCTGTGTGGGACGGGGTAGAGCCGACCTAGGGGCAAGTTGGGCCTCTTGCTCTCCCTGCTGCCCTGAGGCTGCTGGGTCAAAGAGGTCTTGGGCATCCAGCCCTTTGCTGGTCCTTTCCCTCTGACGAGGCCCTCTGAGCTCCAGCACCTTGCAGTGTGCAGACAGCCCCTGCCGGCAACCTCCTCTCCAAGGAGGCCTCAACCGAGGCCTAGGCCCAGGGGAAAGGCACCAGCGGGGATGAGCCTGGGGAGGCGCCCGGGCATGTCTGGACCCAGGCCCCGCAGCCTGCCCCTTGGTGGGGTAGTACCCCCGGAGGCCAGGAAGGTCTGGGCAAGGCTGCCAGAGGCAGGGACACTGCTGGGTCCTGCCCCTGGCCTGTGGGGCCTCTGAGAACAACTGGCACTCTCCCGCTGGAAGACCTCCCCGGCTGCCTCCAAAGGCTGGTTTGCAAGCACTCAATCCCGCTGTTCACGCCAGCTGCGGACAATGCTCCCAAGCCCGGGAGAAAAGCATTTTGGGGTGGTGCTCACTCCGGGCTTTGGAAGACCTCCCCGGCTGCCTCCAAGGCCGGTTTGCAAGCACTTCTGCCTGCTGTTCCCGCCACCCGCGCACAATGCTCCCAAGCCCGGGAGAAAAGCGTTTCGGGGTGGTGTTCTCTCTGGACCCAAGAAAGACCTCCCGGGCTGCCCCCAAATGCCGGTTTGCAAGCACTCCCACTCACTGTTCCCGCCATCCGTGCAAATGCTCCAAGCCCAGGAGTAAAGCCCTTCAGGGTGGTGCTCTCTCCCGGCCCTTGGAAGACCTCCCCGGCTGCCTCCAAAGGCTGGATTTCAAGTACTCCCTCCCGCTGTCCCGCCAGCCGCACACAATGCTCCCAATCACGGGAGAAAAGCGCTTCGGGGTGGTGCTCTCTACGGGCCCTTGGAAGACCTCCCCGTTTGTCTCCAAAGGCCGGTTTGCAAGCACTCATGCCCGCTGTTCCCGCCAGCCGCGCACAATGCTCCCAAGCCTAGGAGAAAAGCGCTTCGGGGTGGTGCTCTCTCCCGGCCCTTGGAAGACCTCCCCGGCTGCCTCCAAAGGCCGGTTTGCAAGCACTCAATCCCGCTGTTCCCGCCAGCCGCGCACAATGCTCCCAAGCCCGGGAGAAAAGCGCTTCGGGGTGGTGCTCTCTCCCGGCCCTTGGAAGACCTCCCCGGCTGCCTCCAAAGGCTGGTTTTCAAGAACTCCCTCCCGCTGACCCGCCAGCCGCACACAATGCTCCCAAGCCCGGGAGAAAAGCATTTTGAGGTGGTCTCTCTCCGGGCCCTTGGAAGACTCCCCGGCTGCCTCTAAAGGCCGGTTTGCAAGCACTCATGTCCTCTGTTCCCGACAGCCGCGAACAATGCTCCCAATTCCGTGAGAAAAGTGCTTCGGGATGGTGCTCTCTCCGGGCCCTTGGAAGACCTCCCAAGCTGCCTCCAAAGGCCGGTTTGCAAGCACTCCCGCCCGCTGTTCCCGCCAGCCTCGCACAATGCTCCCAAGCCCGGGAGAAAAGCGCTTCGGGGTGGTGTTCTCTCCGTGCCAATGGAGGACCTCCCTGGCTGCCCCCAAAGGCCGGTTTGCAAGCACTCCCACTCGCTGTTCCCGCCAGCCACGCACAATCCTCCAAAACCCCGGAGAAAAGCGCTTCGGGGTGGTGTTCTCTCCGTGCCCATGGAAGACCTCCCGGGGTGCCCCCAAAGGCCGGTTTGCAAGCACTCCCACTCGCTGTTCCCGCCATCCGCGCACAATGCTCCCAAGCCCGGGAGAAAAGCATTTTGGGGTGGTGCTCACACCGGGCCCTGGAAGACCTCCCCGGCTGCCTCCAAAGGACGGTTTTCAAGCACTCCTGCCTGCTGTTCCCGCCACCCGCGCACAATGCTCCCAAGCCTGGGAGAAAAGCGCTTCGGGGTGGTGCTCTCTACAGGCCCTTGGAAGACCTCCCCGGCTGCCTCCAAAGGCCGGTTTGCAAGGACTCCTTCCTGCTGTTCCCGCCATCCGCGCACAATGCTCCCAAGCCCGGGAGAAAAGCATTTTGGGGTGGTGCTCACACCGGGCCCTGGAAGACCTCCCCGGCTGCCTCCAAAGGACGGTTTTCAAGCACTCCTGCCTGCTGTTCCCGCCACCCGCGCAAAATGCTCCCAAGCCCGGGAGAAAAGCGCTTCGGGGTGGTGCTCTCTACAGGCCCTTGGAAGACCTCCCCGGCTGCCTCCAAAGGCCGGTTTGCAAGGACTCCTTCCTGCTGTTCCCGCCAGCCACGCACAATGCTCCCAAGCCCGGGAGAAAAGCATTTTGGGGTGGTGCTCACACCGGGCCCTGGAAGACCTCCCCGGCTGCCTCCAAAGGACGGTTTTCAAGCACTCCTGCCTGCTGTTCCCGCCACCCGCGCAGAATGCTCCCAAGCGCGGGAGAAAAGCGCTTCAGGGTGGTGCTCTCTACAGGCCCTTGGAAGACCTCCCCGGCTGCCTCCAAAGGCCGGTTTGCAAGGACTCCTTCCTGCTGTTCCCGCCAGCCACGCACAATGCTCCCAAGCCCGGGAGAAAAGCATTTTGGGGTGGTGCTCACTCCGGGCCCTTGGAAGACCTCCCCGGCTGCCTCCAATGGCCAGTTTGCAAGCACTCCTGCCTGCTGTTCCCGCCACCTGCGCACAATGCTCCCAAGCCCGGGAGAAAAGCGCTTCGGGGTGGTGCTCTCTCCGGGCCCTTGCCCCTGAGCCTGGGGGCCAGGCAGTTGGAACACACTCCCAGGCAAATGCAGAACGACATGCACACGTCTGTTCCTGCCCCCTACACCGGCAGAGAGCTCGGGGGAGCCAGAGACTGCCAGGCTGCTGCTGGGCTGGCTGCCAGTGTGGGACGGGGCAGAGCCGACCTAGGGGCAAGTTGGCCCTCTTGCTCTCCCTGCTGCCCTGAGGCTGCTGGGTCAAAGAGGTCTTGGGCATCCAACCCTTTGCTGGTCCCTTCCCTCTGACGAGGCCCTCTGAGCTCCAGCACCTTGCAGTGTGGAGACAGCCCCTGCCAGCAACCTCCTCTCCAAAGAGGCCTCAACCGAGGCCTACGCCCAGGGGAAAAGCACCAGCGGGGATGATCCTGGGGAGGCGCACGGACATGTCTGGCCCAGTCCCCGCAGCCTGCCCCTTGGTGGGGCAGTACCCCCGGAGGCCAGGAAGGTCTGGGCAAGGCTGGCCAGGGGCAGGGTCCCTGCTGGGTCCTGCCCCTGGCCTGTGAGGCCTCTGAGCACAACCGGCCCTCTCCCACTGGAAGACCTCCCCAGCTGCCTCCAAAGTCCTGTTTGCAAACACTCCCGCCCGCTGTTCACGCCAGGCTCGCACAATGCTCCCAAGCCCGGGAGAAAAGCGCTTCGGGGTGGTGCTCTCTCCGGGCCCTTGCCCCTGAGCCTGGGGGCCAGGCAGTGGGTCCACACTCCCAGACCAAGGCAGAACCACATGCACACGTGTGTTCCTGACCCCTGCACCGGCAGAGAGCTCGGGGGAGCCAGAGTCTGTCAGGCAGGTGCTGGGCTGGCCGCCTCTGTGGGAAGGGGCAGAGCCGACCTAGGGGCAAGTTGGGCCTCTTGCTCTCCCTGCTGCCCTGAGGCTGCTGGGCCAAAGAGGTCTTGGGCATCCAGCCCCTTGCTGGTCCCTTCCCGCTGACGAGGCCCTCTGAGCTCCAGCACCTTGCAGTGTGGAGACAGCCCCTGCCAGCAACCTCCTCCAATGAGGCCTCAACCGAGGCCTAGGCCCAGGGGAAAGGGACCAGCGGGGATGAGCCTGGGGAGGCGCCCGGGCATGTCTGGACCCAGTCCCCGCAGCCTGCCCCTTGGTGGGGCAGTACCCCCGGGGGCCAGGAAGGTCTGGGCAAGGCTGGCCAGGGGCAGGGGCTCTGCTGGGTCCTGCCCCTGGCCTGTGGGGCCTCTGAGCACAACCGGCCCTCTCCCACTGGAAGAACTCCCCGGCTCCCTCCAAAGGCCAGTTTGCCAACACTCCCGCCCGCTGTTCCCGCCAGGCACGCACAATGCTCCCAAGCCCGGGAGAAAAGCGCTTCGGGGTGGTGCTCTCCTCGGGCCCTTGCCCCTGAGCCTGGGGTCCAGGCAGTTGGTACACACTCCCAGACCAAGGCAGAACCACATGCACACGTCTGTTCCTGACCCCTGCACCGGCAGAGAGTTCGGGGGAGCCAGAGTCTGTCAGGCAGCTGCTGGGCTGGCCGCCTGTGTGGGAAGGGGCAGAGCCGACCTAGGGGCAAGTTGGGCCTCTTGCTCTCCCTGCTGCCCTGAGGCTGCTGGGCCAAAGAGGTCTTGGGCATCCAGCCCCTTGCTGGTCCCTTCCCTCTGACGAGGCCCTCTGAGCTCCAGCACCTTGCAGTGTGGAGACAGCCCCTGCCAGCAACATCCTCTCCAAGGAGGCCTCAACCGAGGCCTAGGCCCAGGGGAAAGGCACCAGCGGGGATGAGCCTGGGGAGGCGCCCGGGCATGTCTGGACCCAGTCCCCGCAGCCTGCCCCTGGTGGGGCAGTACCCCCGGAGGCCAGGAAGATCTGGGCAAGGCTGGCCAGGGGCAGGGGCCCTGCTGGGTCCTCCCCATGGCCTGTGGGGCCTCTGAGCACAACCGGCCCTCTCCCACTGGAAGACCTCCCCGGCTGCCTCCAAAGGCCGGTTTGCAAGCACTCCCGCCCACTGTTCCCGCCAGGCGGGCACAATGCTCCCAAGCCCGGGAGAAAAGCGCTTCGGGGTGGTGCTCTCTCCGGGCCCTTGCCCCTGAGCCTGTGGGCAAGGCAGGGGGATCACACTCCCAGACCAAGGCAGAAACACATGCACACGTCTGTTCCTGTCCCCTGCACCGGCAGAGAGCTCGGGGGAGCCAGAGTCTCTCAGGCAGGTGCTGGGCTGGCCGCCTGTGTGGGAAGGGGCAGAGCCGACCTAGGGGCAAGTTGGGCCTCTTGCTCTCCCTGCTGCCCTGAGGCTGCAGGGCAAAAGACGTCTTGGGCATCCAGCCCCTTACTGGTCCCTTCCCTCTGACGAGGCCCTCTGAGCTCCAGCACCTTGCAGTGTGGAGACAGCCCCTGCCAGCAATCTCCTCTCCAAGGAGGCCTCAACCGAGGCCTAGGCCCAGGGGAAAGGCACCAGCGGGGTTGAGCCAGGGGAGGCGCCCGGGCATGTCTGGACCCTGTCCCCGCAGCCTGCCCCTTGGTGGGGCAGTACCCCCGGAGGCCAGGAAGGTCTGGGCAAGGCTGGCCAGGGGCAGGGGCCCTGCTGGGTCCTGCCCCTGGCCTGTGGGGCCTCTGAGCACAACCGGCCCTCTCCCACTGGAAGACCTCCCCGGCTGCCTCCAAAGGCCGGTTTGCAAGCACTCCCGCCCACTGTTCCCGCCAGGCGCGCACAATGCTCCCAAGCCCGGGAGAAAAGCGCTTCGGGGTGGTGGTCTCTCCGGGCCCTTGCCCCTGAGCCTGGGGGCCAGGCAGGGGGTCCACAGTCCCAGGCCAAGGCACAACAACATGCACACGTCTGTTCCTGCCCCCTCCACCGGCAGAGAGCTGGGGGGAGCCAGAGTCTGTCAGGCAGCTGCTGGGCTGGCCGCCTGTGTGGGAAGGGGCAGAGCCGACCTAGGGGCAAGTTGGGCCTCTTGCTCTCCCTGCTGCCCTGAGGCTGCTGTGCCAAAGAGGTCTTGGGCATCCAGCCCCTTGCTGGTCCCTTCCCTCTGACGAGGCCCTCTGAGCTCCAGCACCTTGCAGTGTGGAGACAGACCCTGCCAGCAACCTCCTCTCCAAGGAGGCCTCAACTGAGGCCTAGGCCCAGGGGAAAGGCACCAGCGGGGATGAGCCAGTGGAGGCGCACGGGCATATCAGGACCCAGTCCCCGCAGCCTGCCCCTTGGTGGGGCAGTACCCCCGGAGGCCAGGAAGGTCTGGGCAAGGCTGGCCAGGGGCAGGGTCCCTGCTGGGTCCTGCCCCTGGCCTGTGGGACCTCTGAGCACAACCGGCCCTCTCCCACTGGAAGACCTCCCCGGCTGCCTTCAAAGGCGGGTTTGCCAACACTCCCGCCCGCTGTTCCCGCCAGGCACGCACAACGCTCCCAAGGCCAGGAGAAAAGCGCTTCGGGGTGTTGCTCTCTCCGGGCCCTTGCCCCTGAGCCTGGGGTCCAGGCAGTG
The DNA here is from genome assembly GCF_033118175.1 of Dama dama. Taxonomy (NCBI): domain Eukaryota; kingdom Metazoa; phylum Chordata; class Mammalia; order Artiodactyla; family Cervidae; genus Dama; species Dama dama. Next base: position 345,073 of record NW_026870998.1, on the reverse strand, counting down.
GGTCCACACTCCCAGACCAAGGCAGAACCACATGCACACGTCTGTTCCTGACCCCTGAACCGGCAGAGAGCTCGGGGAAGCCAGAGTCTATCAGGCAGCTGCTGGGTTGGCTGCCTGTGTGGGAAGGGGCAGAGCCGACCTAGGGGCAAGTTGGGCCTCTTGCTCTCCCTGCTGCCCTGAGGCTGCTGGGCCAAAGAGGTCTTGGGCATCCAGCCCCTTGCTGGTCCCTTCCCTCTGACGAGGCCCTCTGAGCTCCAGCACCTTGCAGTGTGGAGACAGCCCCTGCCAGCAACCTCCTCTCCAAGGAGGCATCAACCGAGGCCTATGCCCAGGGGAAAGGCACCAGCGGGGATGAGCCTGGGGAGGCGCCCGGGCATGTCTGGACCCAGTCCCCGCAGCCTTCCCCTTGGTGGGGCAATACCCCCGGAGGCCAGGAAGGTCTGGGCAAGGCTGGCCAGGGGCAGGGGACCTGCTGGGTCCTGCCCCTGGCCTGTGAGGCCTCTGAGCACAACCGGCCCTCTCCCACTGGAAGACCTCCACGGCTGCCTCCAAAGTCCTGTTTGCAAACACTCCCGCCCGCTGTTCCCGCCAGGCGCGCACAATGCTCCCAAGCCCGGGAGAAAAGCGCTTCGGGGTGGTGCTCTCTCCGGGCCCTTGCCCCTGAGCCTGTGGGCAAGGCAGGGGGAACACACTCCCAGACCAAGGCAGAAACACATGCACACGTCTGTTCCTGTCCCCTGCACCGGCAGAGAGCTCGGGGGAGCCAGAGTCTCTCAGGCAGGTGCTGGGCTGGCCGCCTGTGTGGGAAGGGGCAGAGCCGACCTAGGGGCAAGTTGGGCCTCTTGCTCTCCCTGCTGCCCTGAGGCTGCAGGGCCAAAGACGTCTTGGGCATCCAGCCCCTTACTTGTCCCTTCCCTCTGACGAGGCCCTCTGAGCTCCAGCACCTTGCAGTGTGGAGACAGCCCCTGCCAGCAATCTCCTCTCCAAGGAGGCCTCAACCGAGGCCTAGGCCCAGGGGAAAGGCACCAGCGGGGTTGAGCCAGGGGAGGCGCCCGGGCATGTCTGGACCCTGTCCCCGCAGCCTGCCCCTTGGTGGGGCAGTACCCCCGGAGGCCAGGAAGGTCTGGGCAAGGCTGGCCAGGGGCAGGGGCCCTGCTGGGTCCTGCCCCTGGCCTGTGGGGCCTCTGAGCACAACCGGCCCTCTCCCACTGGAAGACCTCCCCGGCTGCCTCCAAAGGCCGGTTTGCAAGCACTCCCGCCCACTGTTCCCGCCAGGCGCGCACAATGCCCCCAAGCCCGGGAGAAAAGCGCTTCGGTGTGGTGGTCTCTCCGGGCCCTTGCCCCTGAGCCTGGGGGCCAGGCAGGGGATCCACAGTCCCAGGCCAAGGCACAACAACATGCACACGTCTGTTCCTGCCCCCTCCACCGGCAGAGAGCTGGGGGGAGCCAGAGTCTGTCAGGCAGCTGCTGGGCTGGCCGCCTGTGTGGGAAGGGGCAGAGCCGACCTAGGGGCAAGTTGGGCCTCTTGCTCTCCCTGCTGCCCTGAGGCTGCTGTGCCAAAGAGGTCTTGGGCATCCAGCCCCTTGCTGGTCCCTTCCCTCTGACGAGGCCCTCTGAGCTCCAGCACCTTGCAGTGTGGAGACAGACCCTGCCAGCAACCTCCTCTCCAAGGAGGCCTCAACCGAAGCCTAGGCCCAGGGGAAAGGCACCAGCGGGGATGAGCCAGTGGAGGCGCATGGGCATATCAGGACCCAGTCTCCTCAGCCTGCCCCTTGGTGGGGCAGTACCCCCGGAGGCCAGGAAGGTCTGAGCAAGGCTGGCCAGGGGCAGGGTCCCTGCTGGGTCCTGCCCCTGGCCTGTGGGGCCTCTGAGCACAACCGGCCCTCTCCCACTGGAAGACCTCCCCGGCTGCCTTCAAAGGCGGGTTTGCCAACACTCCCGCCCGCTGTTCCCGCCAGGCACGCACAACGCTCCCAAGGCCAGGAGAAAAGCGCTTCGGGGTGTTGCTCTCTCCGGGCCCTTGCCCCTGAGCCTGGGGTCCAGGCAGTGGGTCCACACTCCCAGACCAAGGCAGAACCACATGCACACGTGTGTTCCTGACCCCTGAACCGGCAGAGAGCTCGGGGGAGCCAGAGTCTATCAGGCAGCTGCTGGGTTGGCTGCCTGTGTGGGAAGGGGCAGAGCCGACCTAGGGGCAAGTTGGGCCTCTTGCTCTCCCTGCTGCCCTGAGGCTGCTGGGCCAAAGAGGTCTTGGGCATCCAGCCCCTTGCTGGTCCCTTCCCGCTGACGAGGCCCTCTGAGCTCCAGCACCTTGCAGTGTGGAGACAGCCCCTGCCAGCAACCTCCTCTCCAAGGAGGCATCAACCGAGGCCTATGCCCAGGGGAAAGGCACCAGCGGGGATGAGCCTGGGGAGGCGCCCAGGCATGTCTGGACCCAGTCCCTGCAGCCTGCCCCTTGGTGGGGCAGTACCCCCGGAGGCCAGGAAGGTCTGGGCAAGGCTGGCCAGGGGCAGGGGACCTGCTGGGTCCTGCCCCTGGCCTGTGAGGCCTCTGAGCACAACCGGCCCTCTCCCACTGGAAGACCTCCATGGCTGCCTCCAAAGTCCTGTTTGCAAACACTCCCGCCCGCTGTTCACGCCAGGCTCGCACAGTGCTCCCAAGCCCGGGAGAAAAGCGCTTCGGGGTGGTGCTCTCTCCGGGCCCTTGCCCCTGAGCCAGGGGGCAAGGCAGGGGGAACACACTCCCAGTCCAAGGCAGAACCACATGCCCACGTCTGTTCCTGTCCCCTGCACCGGCAGAGAGCTTGGGGGAGCCAGAGTCTGTCAGGCAGCTGCTGAGTTGGCCGCCTGTGTGGGAAGGGGCAGAGCCGCCCTAGGGGCAAGTTGGGCCTCTTGCTCTCCCTGCTGCCCTGAGGCTGCTGGGCCAAAGACGTCTTGGGCATCCAGCCCCTTACTGGTCCCTTCCCTCTGACGAGGCCCTCTGAGCTCCAGCACCTTGCAGTGTGGAGACAGCCCCTGCCAGCAACCTCCTCTCCAAGGAGGCCTCAACCGAGGCCTATGCCCAGGGGAAAGGCACCAGCGGGGATGAGCCTGGGGAGGCGCCCGGGCATGTCTGGACCCAGGCCCCGCAGCCTGCCCCTTGGTGGGGCAGTACCCCCGGAGGCCAGGAAGGTCTGGGCAAGGCTGGCCAGGGGCAGGGGCCCTGCTGCGTCCTGCCCCTGGCCTGTGGGGCCTCTGAGCACAACCGGCCCTCTCCCACTGGAAGACCTCCCCGGCTGCCTCCAAAGGCCGGTTTGCAAGCGCTCCCGCCCACTGTTCCCAGCAGGCGTGCACAATGCTCCCAAGCCCGGGAGAAAAGCGCTTCAGGGTGGTGCTCTCTCCGGGCCCTTGCCCCTGAGCCTGGGGCAAGGCAGGGTGTCCACACTCCCAGGACAAGGCAGAACCACATGCACACGTCTGATCTGCCCCCTGCACCGGCAGAGAGCTTGGGGGAGCCAGAGTCTGTCAGGCAGCTGCTTTGCTGGCCGCCTGTGTGGGAAGGGGCAGAGCCGACCTAGGGGCAAGTTGGGCCTCTTGCTCTCCCTGCTGCACTGAGGCTGCTGGGCCAAAGAGGTCTTGGGCATCCAGCCCCTTGCTGGTCCCTTCCCTCTGACGAGGCCCTCTGAGCTCCAGCACCTTGCAGTGTGGAGACAGCCCCTGCCAGCAACCTCCTCTCCAAGGAGGCCTCAACTGAGGCCTAGGCCCAGGGGAAAGGCACCAGCGGGGATGAGCCTGGGGAGGTGCCCGGCCATGTCTGGACCCAGTCCCCGCAGCCTGCCCCTTGGTGGGGCAGTACCCCCGGAGGCCAGGAGGGTCTGGGCAAGGCTGCCAGGGGCAGGGACACTTCTGGGTCCTGCCCCTGGCCTGTGGGGCGTCTCAGCACAACCGGCACTCTCCCGCTGGAAGACCTCCCCGGCTGCCTCCAAAGGCCGGTTTGCAAGCACTCCCGCCCGCTGTTCCCGCCAGGCACGCACAATGCTCCCAAGCCCGGGAGAAAAGCGCTTCGGGGTGGTGCTCTCTCCGGGCCCTTGCCCCTGAGCCTGGGGGACAGGCAGGGGGAACACACTCCCAGGCCAAGGCAGAACGACATGCACACGTCTGTTCCTGCCCCCTACACCGGCAGAGAGTTCGGGGGAGCCAGAGACTGCCAGGCTGCTGCTGGGCTGGCTGCCTGTGTGGGACGGGGTAGAGCCGACCTAGGGGCAAGTTGGGCTTCTTGCTCTCCCTGCTGCCCTGAGGCTGCTGGGTCAAAGAGGTCTTGGGCATCCAGCCCTTTGCTGGTCCTTTCCCTCTGACGAGGCCCTCTGAGCTCCAGCACCTTGCAGTGTGCAGACAGCCCCTGCCGGAAACCTCCTCTCCAAGGAGGCCTCAACCGAGGCCTAGGCCCAGGGGAAAGGCACCAGCGGGGATGAGCCTGGGGAGGCGCCCGGGCATGTCTGGACCCAGGCCCCGCAGCCTGCCCCTTGGTGGGGTAGTACCCCCGGAGGCCAGGAAGGTCTGGGCAAGGCTGCCAGAGGCAGGGACACTGCTGGGTCCTGCCCCTGGCCTGTGGGGCCTCTGAGAACAACTGGCACTCTCCCGCTGGAAGACCTCCCCGGCTGCCTCCAAAGGCTGGTTTGCAAGCACTCAATCCCGCTGTTCACGCCAGCTGCGCACAATGCTCCCAAGCCCGGGAGAAAAGCATTTTGGGGTGGTGCTCACTCCGGGCTTTGGAAGACCTCCCTGGCTGCCTCCAAGGCCGGTTTGCAAGCACTTCTGCCTGCTGTTCCCGCCACCCGCGCACAATGCTCCCAAGCCCGGGAGAAAAGCGTTTCGGGGTGGTGTTCTCTCTGGGCCCAAGAAAGACCTCCCGGGCTGCCCCCAAATGCCGGTTTGCAAGCACTCCCACTCGCTGTTCCCGCCATCCGTGCAAATGCTCCAAGCCCAGGAGAAAAGCCCTTCAGGGTGGTGCTCTCTCCCGGCCCTTGGAAGACCTCCCCGGCTGCCTCCAAAGGCTGGATTTCAAGTACTCCCTCCCGCTGTCCCGCCAGCCGCACACAATGCTCCCAATCACGGGAGAAAAGCGCTTCGGGGTGGTGCTCTCTACGGGCCCTTGGAAGACCTCCCCGTTTGTCTCCAAAGGCCGGTTTGCAAGCACTCATGCCCGCTGTTCCCGTCAGCCGCGCACAATGCTCCCAAGCCCGGGAGAAAAGCGCTTCGGGGTGGTGCTCTCTCCCGGCCCTTGGAAGACCTCCCCGGCTGCCTCCAAAGGCCGGTTTGCAAGCACTCAATCCCGCTGTTCACGCCAGCCGCGCACAATGCTCCCAAGCCCGGGAGAAAAGCGCTTCGGGGTGGTGCTCTCTCCGGGCCCTTGGAAGACGTCCCCGGCTGCCTCCAAAGGCCGGTTTGCAAGCACTCATGCCCGTTGTTCCCACCAGCCGCGCACAATGCTCCCAAGCCCGGGAGAAAAGCATTTTGGGGTGGTGCTCACTCCGGGCCCTTGGAAGACCTCCCCGGCTGCCTCCAAAGGCCAGTTTGCAAGCAGTCCTGCCTGCTGTTCCCGCCAGCCGCGCACAATGTTCCCAAGCCCGGGAGAAAAGCGCTTCGGGGTGGTGCTCTCTCCGGGCACTTTCAAGACCTCCCCGGCTGTCCCCAAAGGCCGGTTTGTAAGTACTCATTCCCGCTGCTTCCGCCAGCCACGCACAATGCTCCCAAGCCCGGGAGAAAAGCATTTTGGGGTGGTGCTCTCTCCGGGCCCTTGGAAGACCTCCCGGGCTGCCTCCAAAGGCCGGTTTGCAAGCATTCATGTCCGTTGTTCCCGACAGCCGCGCACAATGCTCCCAAGCCCGAGAGAAAAGCATTTTGGGGTGGTGATCAGTCCGGCCCTTGGAAGACCTCCCCGGCTGCCTCCAAAGGACAGTTTGCAAGCACTCATGCCCGCTGTTCCCGCCAGCCACGCACAATGCTCCCAAGACCGTGAGAAAAGCGCTTCGGGGTGGTGTTCTCTCAGGGACCATGGATGACTTCACCGGCTGCCCCCAAAGGCCGGTTTGCAAGCATTCCCACTCGCTGTTCCCGCCAGGCACACACAATGTTCCAAAACCCCGGAGAAAAGCGCTTCGGGGTGGTGCTCTCTCCGCGCCCTTGGAAGACTTCTCTGGCTGCCGCCAAATGCCGGTTTGCAAGAATTCCCTCCCGCTGTACCACCAGCCGCACACAATGCTCCAAAACCCGAGAGAAAAGCGCTTCGAGGTGGTGCTCTCTCCGGGCCCTTGGAAGACCTCCCCGGCTGCCTCCAAAGGCCGGTTTGCAAGCACTCCTGCCTGCTGTTCCCGACAGCCGCACACAATGCTCCCAAGCCCGGGAGAAAAGCATTTTGGGGTGGTGATCAGTCCGGGCCCTTGGAAGACCTCCCCGGCTGCCTCCAAAGGACAGTTTGCAAGAACTCATGCCCGCTGTTCCCGCCAGGCACGCACAATGATCCCAAGCCCGGGAGAAAAGCGCTTCGGGGTGGTGCTCTCACCGGTCCGTTGCCCCTGAGCCTGGGGGCAATGCAGGGGGAACACACTCCCAGGCCAAGGCAGAACCACATGCAAACGTCTGTTCCTGGTCCCTGCACCGGCAGAGAGCTCGGGGGAGCCAGAGTATGCCAGGCAGCTGCTGGGTTGGCGGCCTGTGTGGAAAGGGGCAGAGCCGACCTAGGGGCAAGTTGGGCCTCTTGCTCTCCCTGCTGCCCTGAGGCTGCTGGGCCAAAGAGGTCTTGGGCATCCAGCCCCTTGCTGGTCCCTTCCCTCTGATGAGGCCCTCTGAGCTCCAGCACCTTGCAGTGTGGAGACAGCCCCTGCCAGCAACCTCCTCTCCAAGGCGGCCTCAACCGAGGCCTAGGCCCAGGGGAAAGGCACCAGCGGGGATGAGCCTGGGGAGGCGCCCGGGCATGTCTGGACCCAGTCCCCGCAGCCTGCCCCTTGGTGGGGCAGTACCCCCGGAGGCCAGGAAGGTCTGGGCAAGGCTGCCAGGGGCAGGGACACTGCTGGGTCCTGCCCCTGGCCTGTGGGGCGTCTGAGCACAACCAGCACCCTCCCGCTGGAAGACCTCCCCGTCTGCCTCCAAAGGCCTGTTTGCAAGCACTCCCACCCGCTGTTCCCGCCAGGCACGCACAATGCTCCCAAGCCCGGGAGAAAAGCGCTTCGGGGTGGTGCTCTCTCCGGGCCCTTGCCCATGAGCCTGGGGGCAAGGCAGGGAGAACACACTCCCAGGCGAAGGCAGAACCACATGCCCACGTCTGTTACTGTCCCCTGCACCGGCAGAGAGCTTGGGGGAGCCAGAGTCTGTCAGGCAGCTGCTGGGTTGGCCGCCTGTGTGGGAAGGGGCAGAGCCGAATAGGGGCAAGTTGGGCCTCTTGCTCTCCCTGCTGCCCTGAGGCTGCTGGGCAAAAGATGTCTTGGTCATCCAGCCCTTTACTGGTCCCTTCTCTCTGACGAGGCTCTCTGAGCTGCAGCACCTTGCAGTGTGGAGACAGCCCCTGCCAGCAACCTCCTCTCCAAGGAGGCCTCAACCGAGGCCTAGGCCCAGGGGAAAGGCACCAGCGGGGATGAGCCAGGGGAGGTGCCCGAGCATGTCTGGACCCAGTCCCCGCAGCCTGCCCCTTGGTGGGGCAGTACCCCCGGAGGCCAGGAAGGTCTGGGCAAGGCTGGCCAGGGGCAGGGGCCCTGCTGGGTCCTGCCCCTGGCCTGTGGGGCCTCTGAGCACAACCGGCCCTCTCCCACTGGAAGACCTCCCCGGCTGCCTCCAAAGGCCGGTTTGCAAGCGCTCCCGCCCACTGTTCCCAGCAGGCGTGCACAATGCTCCTAAGCCCGGGAGAAAAGCGCTTCGGGGTGGTGCTCTCTCCGGGCCCTTGCCCCTGAGCCTGGGGTCCAGGCAGTGTGTCCACACTCCCAGACCAAGGCAGAACCACATGCACACGTCTGTTCCTGACCCCTGCACCGGCAGAGCGCTCGGGGGAGCCACAGTCTGTCAGGCAGCTGCTGGGTTGGCTGCCTGTGTGGGAAGGGGCAGAGCCGACCTAGGGGCAAGTTGGGCCTCTTCCTCTCCCTGCTGCCCTGAGGCTGCTGGGCCAAAGAGGTCTTGGGCATCCAGCCCCTTGCTGGTCCCTTCCCGCTGACGAGGCCCTCTGAGCTCCAGCACCTTGCAGTGTGGAGACAGCCCCTGCCAGCAACCTCCTCTCCAAGGAGGCCTCAACCGAGGCCTAGGACCAGGGGAAAGGCACCAGCGGGGATGAGCCTGGGGAGGCGCCCGGGCATGTCTGGACCCAGTCCCCGCAGCCTGCCCCTTGGTGGGATAGTAACCCCGGAGTCCAGGAGGGTCTGGGCAAGGCTGCCAGGGGCAGGGACACTGCTGGGTCCTGCCCCTGGCCTGTGGGGCGTCTGAGCACAACCGGCACTCTCCCGCTGGAAGACCTCCCTGGCTGCCTCCAAAGGCCGGTTTGCAAGCACTCCCGCCCGCTGTTCCCGCCAGGCACGCACAATGCTACCAAGCCCGAAAGAAAAGCGCTTCGGGGTGGTGCTCTCTCCGGACCCTTGCCCCTGACCATGGGGGACAGGCAGGGGGAACACACTCCCAGGCCAAGGCAGAACGACATGCACACGTCTGTTCCTGCCCCCTACACCGGCAGAGAGATCGGGGGAGCCAGAGACTACCAGGCTGCTGCTGGGCTGGCTGCCTGTCTGGGACGGGGCAGAGCCGACCTAGGGGCAAGTTGGGCCTCTTGCTCTCCCTGCTGCCCTGAGGCTGCTGGGTCAAAGAGGTCTTGGGCATGCAGCCCTTTGCTGGTCCCTTCCCTCTGACGAGGCCCTCTGAGCTCCAGCACCTTGCAGTGTGGAGACAGCCCCTGCCAGCAACCTCCTCTCCAAAGAGGCCTCAACCGAGGCCTACGCCCAGGGGAAAGGCACCAGCGGGGATGATCCTGGGGAGGCGCACGGACATGTCTGGACCCAGTCACCGCAGCCTGCCCCTTGGTGGGGCAGTACCCCCGGAGGCCAGGAAGGTCTGGGCAAGGCTGGCCAGGGGCAGGGGCCCTGCTGAGTCCTGCCCCTGGCCTGTGGGGCCTCTGAGCACAACCGGCCCTCTCCCACTGGAAGACCTCCCCGGCTGCCTCCAAAGGCCGGTTTGCAAGCGCTCCCGCCCACTGTTCCCAGCAGGCGTGGACAATGCTCCCAAGCCCGGGAGAAAAGCGCTTCAGGGTGGTGCTCTCTCTGGGCCCTTGCCCCTGAGCCTGGGGGCAAGGCAGGGTGTCCACACTCCCAGGCCAAGGCAGAACCACATGCACACGTCTGATCTGCCCCCTGCACCGGCAGAGAGCTCGGGGGAGCCAGAGTCTGTCAGGCAGCTGCTGGGCTGGCCGCCTGTGTGGGAAGGGGCAGAGCCGACCTAGGGGCAAGTTGGGCCTCTTGCTCTCCCTGCTGCCCTGAGGCTGCTGGGCCAAAGAGGTCTTGGCCATCCAGCCCCTTGCTGGTCCCTTCCCTCTGACGAGGCCCTCTGAGCTCCAGCACCTTGCAGTGTGGAGACAGCCCCTGCCAGCAACCTCCTCTCCAAGGAGGCCTCAACCGAGGCCTAGGCCCAGGGGAAAGGCACCAGCGGGGATGAGCCTGGGGAGGCGCCCGGGCATGACTGGACCCAGGCCCGCAGCCTGCCCCTTGGTGGGGCAGTACCCCCGGAGGCCAGGAAGGTCTGGGCAAGGCTGGCCAGGGGCAGGGGCCCTGCTGGGTCCTGCCCCTGGCCTGTGGGGCCTCTGAGCACAACCGGCCCTCTCCCACTGGAAGACCTCCCCGGCTGCCTCCAAAGGCCGGTTTGCCAACACTCCCGCCCGCTGTTCTCGCCAGGCACGCACAATTCTCCCAAGCCCGGGAGAAAAGCGCTTCGGTGTGTTGCTCTCTCCGGGCCCTTGCCCCTGAGTGTGGGGGCCAGGCAGTGGTTCCACACTCCCAGACCAAGGCAGAACCACATGCACACGTCTGTTCCTGACCCCTGCACCGGCAGAGAGCTCGGGGGAGCCAGAGTCTGTCAGGCAGCTGCTGGGCTGGCCGCCTGTGTGGGAAGGGGCAGAGCCGACCTAGGGGCAAGTTGGGCCTCTTCCTCTCCCTGCTGCCCTAAGGCTGCTGGGCCAAAGAGGTCTTGGGCATCCAGCCCCTTGCTGGTCCCTTCCCTCTGACGAGGCCCTCTGAGCTCCAGCACCTTGCAGTGTGGAGACAGCCCCTGCCAGCAACCTCCTCTCCAAGGAGGCCTCAACCGAGGCCTAGGCCCAGGGGAAAGGCACCAGCGGGGATGAGCCAGTGGAGGCGCAAGGGCATGTCTGGACCCAGTCCCCGCAGCCTGCCCCTTGGTGGGGCAGTACCCCCGGAGGCCAGGAAGGTCTGGGCAAGGCTGCCAGGGGCAGGGACACTGCTGGGTCCTGCCCCTGGCCTGTGGGGCGTCTGAGCACAACCGGCACTCTCCCGCTGGAAGACCTGCCCGGCTGCCTCCAAAGGCCGGTTAACAAGCGCTCCCGCCCACTGTTCCCAGCAGGCGTGCACAATGCTCCCAAGCCCGGGAGAAAAGCGCTTCGGGGTGGTGCTCTCTCCGGGCCCTTGCCCCCGAGCCTGGGGGCAAGGCAGGGTGTCCACACTCCCAGGCCAAGGCAGAACCACATGCACACGTCTATCTGCCCCCTGCACCGGCAGAGAGCTCGGGGGAGCCAGAGTCTGTCAGGCAGCTGCTGGGCTGGCCGCCTGTGTGGGAAGGGGCAGAGCCGACCTAGGGGCAAGTTGGGCCTCTTGCTCTCCCTGCTGCCCTGAGGCTGCTGGGCCAAAGAGGTCTTGGGCATCCAGCCCCTTGCTTGTCCCTTCCCTCTGACGAGGCCCTCTGAGCTCCAGCACCTTGCAGTGTGGAGACATCCCCTGCCAGCAACCTCCTCTCCAAGGAGGCCTCAACCGAGGCCTAGGCCCAGGGAAAAGGCACCAGCGGGGTTGAGCCAGGGGAGGCGCCCGGGCATGTCTGGACCCTGTCCCCGCAGCCTGCCCCTTGGTGGGGCAGTACCCCCGGAGGCCAGGAAGGTCTGGGCAAGGCTGGCCAGGGGCAGGGGCCCTGCTGGGTCCTGCCCCTGGCCTGTGGGGCCTATGAGCACAACCGGCCCTTGCCCACTGGAAGACCTCCCCGGCTGCCTCCAAAGGCCGGTTTGCAAGCCCTCCCGCCCACTGTTCCCGCCAGGCGCGCACAATGCTCCCAAGCCCGGGAGAAAAGCGCTTCGGGGTGGTGGTCTCTCCGGGCCCCTGCCCCTGAGCCTGGGGGCCAGTCAGGGGATCCACAGTCCCAGGCCAAGGCAGAACCACATGCACACGTCTGTTCCTGCCCCCTCCACCGGCAGAGAGCTGGGGGGAGCCAGAGTCTGTCAGGCAGCTGCTGGGCTGGCCGCCTGTGTGGGAAGGGGCAGAGCCGACCTAGGGGCAAGTTGGGCCTCTTGCTCTCCCTGCTGCCCTGAGGCTGCTGGGCCAAAGAGGTCTTGGGCATCCAGCCCCTTGCTGGTCCCTTCCCTCTGACGAGGCCCTCTGAGCTCCAGCACCTTGCAGTGTGGAGACAGCCCCTGCCAGCAACCTCCTCTCCAAGGAGGCCTCAACCGAGGCCTAGGCCCAGGGGAAAGGCACCAGCGGGGATGAGCCAGTGGAGGCGCACGGGCATGTCTGGACCCAGTCCCCGCAGCCTGCCCCTTGGTAGGGCAGTACCCCCGGAGGCCCGGAAGGTCTGGGCAAGGCTGGCCAGGGGCAGGGGCCCTGCTGGGTCCTGCCCCTGGGCTGTGGGGCCTCTGAGCACAACCGGCCCTCTCCCACTGGAAGACCTCCCCGGCTGCCTCCAAAGGCCGGTTTGCCAACACTCCCGCCCGCTGTTCCCGCCAGGCACGCACAATGCTCCCAAGCCCGGGAGAAAAGCGCTTCGGGGTGTTGCCCTCTCCGGACCCTTGCCCCTGAGCCTGGGGTCCAGGCAGTGGGTCCACACTCCCAGACCAAGGCAGAACCACATGCACTCGTCTGTTCCTGACCCCTGCACCGGCAGAGAGCTCGGGGGAGCCAGAGTCTGTCAGGCAGCTGCTGGGTTGGCTGCCTGTGTGGGAAGGGGCAGAGCCGACCTAGGGGCAAGTTGGGCCTCTTCCTCTCCCTGCTGCCCTGAGGCTGCTGGGCCAAAGACGTCTTGGGCATCCAGCCCCTTACTGGTCCCTTCCCTCTGACGAGGCCCTCTGAGCTCCAGCACCTTGCAGTGTGGAGACAGCCCCTGCCAGCAACCTCCTCTCCAAGGAGGCCTCAACCGAGGCCTAGGCCCAGGGGAAAGGCACCAGCGGGGATGAGCCAGTGGAGGCGCAAGTGCATGTCTGGACACAGTCCCCGCAGCCTGCCCCTTGGTGGGGCAGTACCCCCGGAGGCCAGGAAGGTCTGGGCAAGGCTGCGAGGGGCAGGGGCCCTGCTGGGTCGTGCCACTGGCCTGTGGGGCGTCTGAGCACAACCGGCACTCTCCCGCTAGAAGACCTCCCCGTCTGCCTCCAAAGGCCGGTTTGCAAGCACTCCCGCCCGCTGTTCCCGCCAGGCAGGCACAATGCTCCCAAGCCCGGGAGAAAAGCGCTTCGGGGTGGTGCTCTCCTCGGGCCCTTGCCCCTGAGCCTGGGGGCCAGGCAGTTGGAACACACTCCCAGGCCAAGGCAGAACGACATGCACACGTCTGTTCCTGCCCCCTAAACCGGCAGAGAGCTCGGGGGAGCCAGAGACTGCCAGGCTGCTGCTGGGCTGGCTGCCTGTGTGGGAAGGGGCAGAGCCGACCTAGGGGCAAGTTGGGCCTCTTGCTCTCCCTGCTGCCCTGAGGCTGCTGGGTCAAAGAGGTCTTGGGCATCCAACCCTTTGCTGGTCCCTTCCCTCTGACGAGGCCCTCTGAGCTCCAGCACCTTGCAGTGTGGAGACAGCCCCTGCCAGCAACCTCCTCTCCAAAGAGGCCTCAACCGAGGCCTACGCCCAGGGGAAAAGCACCAGCGGGGATGATCCTGGGGAGGCGCACGGACATGTCTGGCCCAGTCCCCGCAGCCTGCCCCTTGGTGGGGCAGTACCCCCGGAGGCCAGGAAGGTCTGGGCAAGGCTGGCCAGGGGCAGGGTCCCTGCTGGGTCCTGCCCCTGGCCTGTGAGGCCTCTGAGCACAACCGGCCCTCTCCCACTGGAAGACCTCCCCAGCTGCCTCCAAAGTCCTGTTTGCAAACACTCCCGCCCGCTGTTCACGCCAGGCTCGCACAATGCTCCCAAGCCCGGGAGAAAAGCGCTTCGGGGTGGTGCTCTCTCCGGGCCCTTGCCCCTGAGCCTGGGGGCCAGGCAGTGGGTCCACACTCCCAGACCAAGGCAGAACCACATGCACACGTGTGTTCCTGACCCCTGCACCGGCAGAGAGCTCGGGGGAGCCAGAGTCTGTCAGGCAGGTGCTGGGCTGGCCGCCTCTGTGGGAAGGGGCAGAGCCGACCTAGGGGCAAGTTGGGCCTCTTGCTCTCCCTGCTGCCCTGAGGCTGCTGGGCCAAAGAGGTCTTGGGCATCCAGCCCCTTGCTGGTCCCTTCCCGCTGACGAGGCCCTCTGAGCTCCAGCACCTTGCAGTGTGGAGACAGCCCCTGCCAGCAACCTCCTCCAATGAGGCCTCAACCGAGGCCTAGGCCCAGGGGAAAGGGACCAGCGGGGATGAGCCTGGGGAGGCGCCCGGGCATGTCTGGACCCAGTCCCCGCAGCCTGCCCCTTGGTGGGGCAGTACCCCCGGGGGCCAGGAAGGTCTGGGCAAGGCTGGCCAGGGGCAGGGGCTCTGCTGGGTCCTGCCCCTGGCCTGTGGGGCCTCTGAGCACAACCGGCCCTCTCCCACTGGAAGAACTCCCCGGCTCCCTCCAAAGGCCAGTTTGCCAACACTCCCGCCCGCTGTTCCCGCCAGGCACGCACAATGCTCCCAAGCCCGGGAGAAAAGCACTTCGGGGTGGTGCTCTCCTCGGGCCCTTGCCCCTGAGCCTGGGGTCCAGGCAGTTGGTACACACTCCCAGACCAAGGCAGAACCACATGCACACGTCTGTTCCTGACCCCTGCACCGGCAGAGAGTTCGGGGGAGCCAGAGTCTGTCAGGCAGCTGCTGGGCTGGCCGCCTGTGTGGGAAGGGGCAGAGCCGACCTAGGGGCAAGTTGGGCCTCTTGCTCTCCCTGCTGCCCTGAGGCTGCTGGGCCAAAGAGGTCTTGGGCATCCAGCCCCTTGCTGGTCCCTTCCCTCTGACGAGGCCCTCTGAGCTCCAGCACCTTGCAGTGTGGAGACAGCCCCTGCCAGCAACATCCTCTCCAAGGAGGCCTCAACCGAGGCCTAGGCCCAGGGGAAAGGCACCAGCGGGGATGAGCCTGGGGAGGCGCCCGGGCATGTCTGGACCCAGTCCCCGCAGCCTGCCCCTGGTGGGGCAGTACCCCCGGAGGCCAGGAAGATCTGGGCAAGGCTGGCCAGGGGCAGGGGCCCTGCTGGGTCCTCCCCATGGCCTGTGGGGCCTCTGAGCACAACCGGCCCTCTCCCACTGGAAGACCTCCCCGGCTGCCTCCAAAGGCCGGTTTGCAAGCACTCCCGCCCACTGTTCCCGCCAGGCGGGCACAATGCTCCCAAGCCCGGGAGAAAAGCGCTTCGGGGTGGTGCTCTCTCCGGGCCCTTGCCCCTGAGCCTGTGGGCAAGGCAGGGGGATCACACTCCCAGACCAAGGCAGAAACACATGCACACGTCTGTTCCTGTCCCCTGCACCGGCAGAGAGCTCGGGGGAGCCAGAGTCTCTCAGGCAGGTGCTGGGCTGGCCGCCTGTGTGGGAAGGGGCAGAGCCGACCTAGGGGCAAGTTGGGCCTCTTGCTCTCCCTGCTGCCCTGAGGCTGCAGGGCAAAAGACGTCTTGGGCATCCAGCCCCTTACTGGTCCCTTCCCTCTGACGAGGCCCTCTGAGCTCCAGCACCTTGCAGTGTGGAGACAGCCCCTGCCAGCAATCTCCTCTCCAAGGAGGCCTCAACCGAGGCCTAGGCCCAGGGGAAAGGCACCAGCGGGGTTGAGCCAGGGGAGGCGCCCGGGCATGTCTGGACCCTGTCCCCGCAGCCTGCCCCTTGGTGGGGCAGTACCCCCGGAGGCCAGGAAGGTCTGGGCAAGGCTGGCCAGGGGCAGGGGCCCTGCTGGGTCCTGCCCCTGGCCTGTGGGGCCTCTGAGCACAACCGGCCCTCTCCCACTGGAAGACCTCCCCGGCTGCCTCCAAAGGCCGGTTTGCAAGCACTCCCGCCCACTGTTCCCGCCAGGCGCGCACAATGCTCCCAAGCCCGGGAGAAAAGCGCTTCGGGGTGGTGGTCTCTCCGGGCCCTTGCCCCTGAGCCTGGGGGCCAGGCAGGGGGTCCACAGTCCCAGGCCAAGGCACAACAACATGCACACGTCTGTTCCTGCCCCCTCCACCGGCAGAGAGCTGGGGGGAGCCAGAGTCTGTCAGGCAGCTGCTGGGCTGGCCGCCTGTGTGGGAAGGGGCAGAGCCGACCTAGGGGCAAGTTGGGCCTCTTGCTCTCCCTGCTGCCCTGAGGCTGCTGTGCCAAAGAGGTCTTGGGCATCCAGCCCCTTGCTGGTCCCTTCCCTCTGACGAGGCCCTCTGAGCTCCAGCACCTTGCAGTGTGGAGACAGACCCTGCCAGCAACCTCCTCTCCAAGGAGGCCTCAACTGAGGCCTAGGCCCAGGGGAAAGGCACCAGCGGGGATGAGCCAGTGGAGGCGCACGGGCATATCAGGACCCAGTCCCCGCAGCCTGCCCCTTGGTGGGGCAGTACCCCCGGAGGCCAGGAAGGTCTGGGCAAGGCTGGCCAGGGGCAGGGTCCCTGCTGGGTCCTGCCCCTGGCCTGTGGGACCTCTGAGCACAACCGGCCCTCTCCCACTGGAAGACCTCCCCGGCTGCCTTCAAAGGCGGGTTTGCCAACACTCCCGCCCGCTGTTCCCGCCAGGCACGCACAACGCTCCCAAGGCCAGGAGAAAAGCGCTTCGGGGTGTTGCTCTCTCCGGGCCCTTGCCCCTGAGCCTGGGGTCCAGGCAGTGGGTCCACACTCCCAGACCAAGGCAGAACCACATGCACACGTCTGTTCCTGACCCCTGAACCGGCAGAGAGCTCGGGGAAGCCAGAGTCTATCAGGCAGCTGCTGGGTTGGCTGCCTGTGTGGGAAGGGGCAGAGCCGACCTAGGGGCAAGTTGGGCCTCTTGCTCTCCCTGCTGCCCTGAGGCTGCTGGGCCAAAGAGGTCTTGGGCATCCAGCCCCTTGCTGGTCCCTTCCCTCTGACGAGGCCCTCTGAGCTCCAGCACCTTGCAGTGTGGAGACAGCCCCTGCCAGCAACCTCCTCTCCAAGGAGGCATCAACCGAGGCCTATGCCCAGGGGAAAGGCACCAGCGGGGATGAGCCTGGGGAGGCGCCCGGGCATGTCTGGACCCAGTCCCCGCAGCCTTCCCCTTGGTGGGGCAATACCCCCGGAGGCCAGGAAGGTCTGGGCAAGGCTGGCCAGGGGCAGGGGACCTGCTGGGTCCTGCCCCTGGCCTGTGAGGCCTCTGAGCACAACCGGCCCTCTCCCACTGGAAGACCTCCACGGCTGCCTCCAAAGTCCTGTTTGCAAACACTCCCGCCCGCTGTTCCCGCCAGGCGCGCACAATGCTCCCAAGCCCGGGAGAAAAGCGCTTCGGGGTGGTGCTCTCTCCGGGCCCTTGCCCCTGAGCCTGTGGGCAAGGCAGGGGGAACACACTCCCAGACCAAGGCAGAAACACATGCACACGTCTGTTCCTGTCCCCTGCACCGGCAGAGAGCTCGGGGGAGCCAGAGTCTCTCAGGCAGGTGCTGGGCTGGCCGCCTGTGTGGGAAGGGGCAGAGCCGACCTAGGGGCAAGTTGGGCCTCTTGCTCTCCCTGCTGCCCTGAGGCTGCAGGGCCAAAGACGTCTTGGGCATCCAGCCCCTTACTTGTCCCTTCCCTCTGACGAGGCCCTCTGAGCTCCAGCACCTTGCAGTGTGGAGACAGCCCCTGCCAGCAATCTCCTCTCCAAGGAGGCCTCAACCGAGGCCTAGGCCCAGGGGAAAGGCACCAGCGGGGTTGAGCCAGGGGAGGCGCCCGGGCATGTCTGGACCCTGTCCCCGCAGCCTGCCCCTTGGTGGGGCAGTACCCCCGGAGGCCAGGAAGGTCTGGGCAAGGCTGGCCAGGGGCAGGGGCCCTGCTGGGTCCTGCCCCTGGCCTGTGGGGCCTCTGAGCACAACCGGCCCTCTCCCACTGGAAGACCTCCCCGGCTGCCTCCAAAGGCCGGTTTGCAAGCACTCCCGCCCACTGTTCCCGCCAGGCGCGCACAATGCCCCCAAGCCCGGGAGAAAAGCGCTTCGGTGTGGTGGTCTCTCCGGGCCCTTGCCCCTGAGCCTGGGGGCCAGGCAGGGGATCCACAGTCCCAGGCCAAGGCACAACAACATGCACACGTCTGTTCCTGCCCCCTCCACCGGCAGAGAGCTGGGGGGAGCCAGAGTCTGTCAGGCAGCTGCTGGGCTGGCCGCCTGTGTGGGAAGGGGCAGAGCCGACCTAGGGGCAAGTTGGGCCTCTTGCTCTCCCTGCTGCCCTGAGGCTGCTGTGCCAAAGAGGTCTTGGGCATCCAGCCCCTTGCTGGTCCCTTCCCTCTGACGAGGCCCTCTGAGCTCCAGCACCTTGCAGTGTGGAGACAGACCCTGCCAGCAACCTCCTCTCCAAGGAGGCCTCAACCGAAGCCTAGGCCCAGGGGAAAGGCACCAGCGGGGATGAGCCAGTGGAGGCGCATGGGCATATCAGGACCCAGTCTCCTCAGCCTGCCCCTTGGTGGGGCAGTACCCCCGGAGGCCAGGAAGGTCTGAGCAAGGCTGGCCAGGGGCAGGGTCCCTGCTGGGTCCTGCCCCTGGCCTGTGGGGCCTCTGAGCACAACCGGCCCTCTCCCACTGGAAGACCTCCCCGGCTGCCTTCAAAGGCGGGTTTGCCAACACTCCCGCCCGCTGTTCCCGCCAGGCACGCACAACGCTCCCAAGGCCAGGAGAAAAGCGCTTCGGGGTGTTGCTCTCTCCGGGCCCTTGCCCTGAGCCTGGGGTCCAGGCAGTGGGTCCACACTCCCAGACCAAGGCAGAACCACATGCACACGTGTGTTCCTGACCCCTGAACCGGCAGAGAGCTCGGGGAGCCAGAGTCTATCAGGCAGCTGCTGGGTTGGCTGCCTGTGTGGAAGGGGCAGAGCCGACCTAGGGGCAAGTTGGGCCTCTTGCTCTCCCTGCTGCCCTGAGGCTGCTGGGCCAAAGAGGTCTTGGGCATCCAGCCCCTTGCTGGTCCCTTCCCGCTGACGAGGCCCTCTGAGCTCCAGCACCTTGCAGTGTGGAGACAGCCCCTGCCAGCAACCTCCTCTCCAAGGAGGCATCAACCGAGGCCTATGCCCAGGGAAAGGCACCAGCGGGGATGAGCCTGGGGAGGCGCCCAGGCATGTCTGGACCCAGTCCCTGCAGCCTGCCCCTTGGTGGGGCAGTACCCCCGGAGGCCAGGAAGGTCTGGGCAAGGCTGGCCAGGGGCAGGGGACCTGCTGGGTCCTGCCCCTGGCCTGTGAGGCCTCTGAGCACAACCGGCCCTCTCCCACTGGAAGACCTCCATGGCTGCCTCCAAGTCCTGTTTGCAAAACTCCCGCCCGCTGTCACGGCCAGGCTCGCACAGTGCTCCCAAGCCCGGGAGAAAAGGCGCTTCGGGGTGGTGCTCTCTCCGGGCCTTGCCCCTGAGCCAGGGGGCAAGGCAGGGGGAACACACTCCCAGTCCAAGCAGAACCACATGCCCACGTCTGTTCCTGTCCCCTGCACGGCAGAGAGCTTGGGGGAGCCAGAGTCTGTCAGGCAGCTGCTGAGTTGGCCGCCTGTGTGGGAAGGGGCAGAGCCGCCCTAGGGCAAGTTGGGCCTCTTGCTCTCCCTGCTGCCCTGAGGCTGCTGGGCCAAAGACGTCTTGGGCATCCAGCCCCTTACTGGTCCCTTCCCTCTGACGAGGCCCTCTGAGCTCCAGCACCTTGCAGTGTGGAGACAGCCCTGCCAGCAACCTCCTCTCCAAGGAGGCCTCAACCGAGGCCTATGCCCAGGGGAAAGGCACCAGCGGGGATGAGCCTGGGGAGGCGCCCGGGCATGTCTGGACCCAGGCCCCGCAGCCTGCCCCTTGGTGGGGCAGTACCCCGGAGGCCAGGAAGGTCTGGGCAAGGCTGGCCAGGGGCAGGGGCCCTGCTGCGTCCTGCCCCTGGCCTGTGGGGCCTCTGAGCACAACCGGCCCTCTCCCACTGGAAGACCTCCCCGGCTGCCTCCAAAGGCCGGTTTGCAAGCGCTCCCGCCCACTGTTCCCAGCAGGCGTGCACAATGCTCCCAAGCCCGGGAGAAAAGCGCTTCAGGGTGGTGCTCTCTCCGGGCCCTTGCCCCTGAGCCTGGGGCAAGGCAGGGTGTCCACACTCCCAGGACAAGGCAGAACCACATGCACACGTCTGATCTGCCCCCTGCACCGGCAGAGAGCTTGGGGGAGCCAGAGTCTGTCAGGCAGCTGCTTTGCTGGCCGCCTGTGTGGGAAGGGGCAGAGCCGACCTAGGGGCAAGTTGGGCCTCTTGCTCTCCCTGCTGCACTGAGGCTGCTGGGCCAAAGAGGTCTTGGGCATCCAGCCCCTTGCTGGTCCCTTCCCTCTGACGAGGCCCTCTGAGCTCCAGCACCTTGCAGTGTGGAGACAGCCCCTGCCAGCAACCTCCTCTCCAAGGAGGCCTCAACTGAGGCCTAGGCCCAGGGGAAAGGCACCAGCGGGGATGAGCCTGGGGAGGTGCCCGGCCATGTCTGGACCCAGTCCCCGCAGCCTGCCCCTTGGTGGGGCAGTACCCCCGGAGGCCAGGAGGGTCTGGGCAAGGCTGCCAGGGGCAGGGACACTTCTGGTCCTGCCCCTGGCCTGTGGGGCGTCTCAGCACAACCGGCACTCTCCCGCTGGAAGACCTCCCCGGCTGCCTCCAAAGGCCGGTTTGCAAGCACTCCCGCCCGCTGTTCCCGCCAGGCACGCACAATGCTCCCAAGCCCGGGAGAAAAGCGCTTCGGGGTGGTGCTCTCTCCGGGCCCTTGCCCCTGAGCCTGGGGGACAGGCAGGGGGAACACACTCCCAGGCCAAGGCAGAACGACATGCACACGTCTGTTCCTGCCCCCTACACCGGCAGAGAGTTCGGGGGAGCCAGAGACTGCCAGGCTGCTGCTGGGCTGGCTGCCTGTGTGGGACGGGGTAGAGCCGACCTAGGGGCAAGTTGGGCTTCTTGCTCTCCTGCTGCCCTGAGGCTGCTGGGTCAAAGAGGTCTTGGGCATCCAGCCCTTTGCTGGTCCTTTCCCTCTGACGAGGCCCTCTGAGCTCCAGCACCTTGCAGTGTGCAGACAGCCCCTGCCGGAAACCTCCTCTCCAAGGAGGCCTCAACCGAGGCCTAGGCCCAGGGGAAAGGCACCAGCGGGGATGAGCCTGGGGAGGCGCCCGGGCATGTCTGGACCCAGGCCCCGCAGCCTGCCCCTTGGTGGGGTAGTACCCCCGGAGGCCAGGAAGGTCTGGGCAAGGCTGCCAGAGGCAGGGACACTGCTGGGTCCTGCCCCTGGCCTGTGGGGCCTCTGAGAACAACTGGCACTCTCCCGCTGGAAGACCTCCCCGGCTGCCTCCAAAGGCTGGTTTGCAAGCACTCAATCCCGCTGTTCACGCCAGCTGCGCACAATGCTCCAAGCCCGGAGAAAAGCATTTTGGGGTGGTGCTCACTCCGGGCTTTGGAAGACCTCCCTGGCTGCCTCCAAGGCCGGTTGCAAGCACTTCTGCCTGCTGTTCCCGCCACCCGCGCACAATGCTCCCAAGCCCGGGAGAAAAGCGTTTCGGGGTGGTGTTCTCTCTGGCCCAAGAAAGGACCTCCCGGCTGCCCCCAAATGCCGGTTTGCAAGCACTCCCACTCGCTGTTCCGCCATCCGTGCAAATGCTCCAAGCCCAGGAGAAAAGCCCTTCAGGGTGGTGCTCTCTCCCGGCCCTTGAAGACCTCCCCGGCTGCCTCCAAAGGCTGGATTTCAAGTACTCCCTCCCGCTGTCCCGCCAGCGGCACACAATGCTCCCAATCACGGGAGAAAAGCGCTTCGGGGTGGTGCTCTCTACGGGCCCTTGGAAGACCTCCCCGTTTGTCTCCAAAGGCCGGTTTGCAAGCACTCATGCCCGCTGTTCCCGTCAGCCGCGCACAATGCTCCCAAGCCCGGGAGAAAAGCGCTTCGGGGTGGTGCTCTCTCCCGGCCCTTGGAAGACCTCCCCGGCTGCCTCCAAAGGCCGGTTTGCAAGCACTCAATCCCGCTGTTCACGCCAGCCGCGCACAATGCTCCCAAGCCCGGGAGAAAAGCGCTTCGGGGTGGTGCTCTCTCCGGGCCCTTGGAAGACGTCCCGGCTGCCTCCAAAGGCCGGTTTGCAAGCACTCATGCCCGTTGTTCCACCAGCCGCGCACAATGCTCCCAAGCCCGGGAGAAAAGCATTTGGGGTGGTGCTCACTCCGGGCCCTTGGAAGACCTCCCCGGCTGCCTCCAAAGGCCAGTTTGCAAGCAGTCCTGCCTGCTGTTCCCGCCAGCCGCGCACAATGTTCCCAAGCCCGGAGAAAAGCGCTTCGGGGTGGTGCTCTCTCCGGGCACTTTCAAGACCTCCCCGGCTGTCCCAAAGGCCGGTTTGTAAGTACTCATTCCCGCTGCTTCCGCCAGCCACGCACAATGCTCCCAAGCCCGGGAGAAAAGCATTTTGGGGTGGTGCTCTCTCTGCTCTCTCCGGGCCCTTGGAAGACCTCCCGGGCTGCCTCCAAAGGCCGGTTTGCAAGCATTCATGTCCGTTGTTCCCGACAGCCGCGCACAATGCTCCCAAGCCCGAGAGAAAAGCATTTTGGGGTGGTGATCAGTCCGGCCCTTGGAAGACCTCCCCGGCTGCCTCCAAAGGACAGTTTGCAAGCACTCATGCCCGCTGTTCCCGCCAGCCACGCACAATGCTCCCAAGACCGTGAGAAAAGCGCTTCGGGGTGGTGTTCTCTCAGGGACCATGGAGGACTTCACCGGCTGCCCCCAAAGGCCGGTTTGCAAGCATTCCCACTCGCTGTTCCCGCCAGGCACACACAATGTTCCAAAACCCCGGAGAAAAGCGCTTCGGGGTGGTGCTCTCTCCGCGCCCTTGGAAGACTTCTCTGGCTGCCGCCAAATGCCGGTTTGCAAGAATTCCCTCCCGCTGTACCACCAGCCGCACACAATGCTCCAAAACCCGAGAGAAAAGCGCTTCGAGGTGGTGCTCTCTCCGGGCCCTTGGAAGACCTCCCCGGCTGCCTCCAAAGGCCGGTTTGCAAGCACTCCTGCCTGCTGTTCCCGACAGCCGCACACAATGCTCCCAAGCCCGGGAGAAAAGCATTTTGGGGTGGTGATCAGTCCGGGCCCTTGGAAGACCTCCCCGGCTGCCTCCAAAGGACAGTTTGCAAGAACTCATGCCCGCTGTTCCCGCCAGGCACGCACAATGATCCCAAGCCCGGGAGAAAAGCGCTTCGGGGTGGTGCTCTCACCGGTCCGTTGCCCCTGAGCCTGGGGGCAATGCAGGGGGAACACACTCCCAGGCCAAGGCAGAACCACATGCAAACGTCTGTTCCTGGTCCCTGCACCGGCAGAGAGCTCGGGGGAGCCAGAGTATGCCAGGCAGCTGCTGGGTTGGCGGCCTGTGTGGAAAGGGGCAGAGCCGACCTAGGGGCAAGTTGGGCCTCTTGCTCTCCCTGCTGCCCTGAGGCTGCTGGGCCAAAGAGGTCTTGGGCATCCAGCCCCTTGCTGGTCCCTTCCCTCTGATGAGGCCCTCTGAGCTCCAGCACCTTGCAGTGTGGAGACAGCCCCTGCCAGCAACCTCCTCTCCAAGGCGGCCTCAACCGAGGCCTAGGCCCAGGGGAAAGGCACCAGCGGGGATGAGCCTGGGGAGGCGCCCGGGCATGTCTGGACCCAGTCCCCGCAGCCTGCCCCTTGGTGGGGCAGTACCCCCGGAGGCCAGGAAGGTCTGGGCAAGGCTGCCAGGGGCAGGGACACTGCTGGGTCCTGCCCCTGGCCTGTGGGGCGTCTGAGCACAACCAGCACCCTCCCGCTGGAAGACCTCCCCGTCTGCCTCCAAAGGCCTGTTTGCAAGCACTCCCACCCGCTGTTCCCGCCAGGCACGCACAATGCTCCCAAGCCCGGGAGAAAAGCGCTTCGGGGTGGTGCTCTCTCCGGGCCCTTGCCCATGAGCCTGGGGGCAAGGCAGGGAGAACACACTCCCAGGCGAAGGCAGAACCACATGCCCACGTCTGTTACTGTCCCCTGCACCGGCAGAGAGCTTGGGGGAGCCAGAGTCTGTCAGGCAGCTGCTGGGTTGGCCGCCTGTGTGGGAAGGGGCAGAGCCGAATAGGGGCAAGTTGGGCCTCTTGCTCTCCCTGCTGCCCTGAGGCTGCTGGGCAAAAGATGTCTTGGTCATCCAGCCCTTTACTGGTCCCTTCTCTCTGACGAGGCTCTCTGAGCTGCAGCACCTTGCAGTGTGGAGACAGCCCCTGCCAGCAACCTCCTCTCCAAGGAGGCCTCAACCGAGGCCTAGGCCCAGGGGAAAGGCACCAGCGGGGATGAGCCAGGGGAGGTGCCCGAGCATGTCTGGACCCAGTCCCCGCAGCCTGCCCCTTGGTGGGGCAGTACCCCCGGAGGCCAGGAAGGTCTGGGCAAGGCTGGCCAGGGGCAGGGGCCCTGCTGGGTCCTGCCCCTGGCCTGTGGGGCCTCTGAGCACAACCGGCCCTCTCCCACTGGAAGACCTCCCCGGCTGCCTCCAAAGGCCGGTTTGCAAGCGCTCCCGCCCACTGTTCCCAGCAGGCGTGCACAATGCTCCTAAGCCCGGGAGAAAAGCGCTTCGGGGTGGTGCTCTCTCCGGGCCCTTGCCCCTGAGCCTGGGGTCCAGGCAGTGTGTCCACACTCCCAGACCAAGGCAGAACCACATGCACACGTCTGTTCCTGACCCCTGCACCGGCAGAGCGCTCGGGGGAGCCACAGTCTGTCAGGCAGCTGCTGGGTTGGCTGCCTGTGTGGGAAGGGGCAGAGCCGACCTAGGGGCAAGTTGGGCCTCTTCCTCTCCCTGCTGCCCTGAGGCTGCTGGGCCAAAGAGGTCTTGGGCATCCAGCCCCTTGCTGGTCCCTTCCCGCTGACGAGGCCCTCTGAGCTCCAGCACCTTGCAGTGTGGAGACAGCCCCTGCCAGCAACCTCCTCTCCAAGGAGGCCTCAACCGAGGCCTAGGACCAGGGGAAAGGCACCAGCGGGGATGAGCCTGGGGAGGCGCCCGGGCATGTCTGGACCCAGTCCCCGCAGCCTGCCCCTTGGTGGGATAGTAACCCCGGAGTCCAGGAGGGTCTGGGCAAGGCTGCCAGGGGCAGGGACACTGCTGGGTCCTGCCCCTGGCCTGTGGGGCGTCTGAGCACAACCGGCACTCTCCCGCTGGAAGACCTCCCTGGCTGCCTCCAAAGGCCGGTTTGCAAGCACTCCCGCCCGCTGTTCCCGCCAGGCACGCACAATGCTACCAAGCCCGAAAGAAAAGCGCTTCGGGGTGGTGCTCTCTCCGGACCCTTGCCCCTGACCATGGGGGACAGGCAGGGGGAACACACTCCCAGGCCAAGGCAGAACGACATGCACACGTCTGTTCCTGCCCCCTACACCGGCAGAGAGATCGGGGGAGCCAGAGACTACCAGGCTGCTGCTGGGCTGGCTGCCTGTCTGGGACGGGGCAGAGCCGACCTAGGGGCAAGTTGGGCCTCTTGCTCTCCCTGCTGCCCTGAGGCTGCTGGGTCAAAGAGGTCTTGGGCATGCAGCCCTTTGCTGGTCCCTTCCCTCTGACGAGGCCCTCTGAGCTCCAGCACCTTGCAGTGTGGAGACAGCCCCTGCCAGCAACCTCCTCTCCAAAGAGGCCTCAACCGAGGCCTACGCCCAGGGGAAAGGCACCAGCGGGGATGATCCTGGGGAGGCGCACGGACATGTCTGGACCCAGTCACCGCAGCCTGCCCCTTGGTGGGGCAGTACCCCCGGAGGCCAGGAAGGTCTGGGCAAGGCTGGCCAGGGGCAGGGGCCCTGCTGAGTCCTGCCCCTGGCCTGTGGGGCCTCTGAGCACAACCGGCCCTCTCCCACTGGAAGACCTCCCCGGCTGCCTCCAAAGGCCGGTTTGCAAGCGCTCCCGCCCACTGTTCCCAGCAGGCGTGGACAATGCTCCCAAGCCCGGGAGAAAAGCGCTTCAGGGTGGTGCTCTCTCTGGGCCCTTGCCCCTGAGCCTGGGGGCAAGGCAGGGTGTCCACACTCCCAGGCCAAGGCAGAACCACATGCACACGTCTGATCTGCCCCCTGCACCGGCAGAGAGCTCGGGGGAGCCAGAGTCTGTCAGGCAGCTGCTGGGCTGGCCGCCTGTGTGGGAAGGGGCAGAGCCGACCTAGGGGCAAGTTGGGCCTCTTGCTCTCCCTGCTGCCCTGAGGCTGCTGGGCCAAAGAGGTCTTGGCCATCCAGCCCCTTGCTGGTCCCTTCCCTCTGACGAGGCCCTCTGAGCTCCAGCACCTTGCAGTGTGGAGACAGCCCCTGCCAGCAACCTCCTCTCCAAGGAGGCCTCAACCGAGGCCTAGGCCCAGGGGAAAGGCACCAGCGGGGATGAGCCTGGGGAGGCGCCCGGGCATGACTGGACCCAGGCCCGCAGCCTGCCCCTTGGTGGGGCAGTACCCCCGGAGGCCAGGAAGGTCTGGGCAAGGCTGGCCAGGGGCAGGGGCCCTGCTGGGTCCTGCCCCTGGCCTGTGGGGCCTCTGAGCACAACCGGCCCTCTCCCACTGGAAGACCTCCCCGGCTGCCTCCAAAGGCCGGTTTGCCAACACTCCCGCCCGCTGTTCTCGCCAGGCACGCACAATTCTCCCAAGCCCGGGAGAAAAGCGCTTCGGTGTGTTGCTCTCTCCGGGCCCTTGCCCCTGAGTGTGGGGGCCAGGCAGTGGTTCCACACTCCCAGACCAAGGCAGAACCACATGCACACGTCTGTTCCTGACCCCTGCACCGGCAGAGAGCTCGGGGGAGCCAGAGTCTGTCAGGCAGCTGCTGGGCTGGCCGCCTGTGTGGGAAGGGGCAGAGCCGACCTAGGGGCAAGTTGGGCCTCTTCCTCTCCCTGCTGCCCTAAGGCTGCTGGGCCAAAGAGGTCTTGGGCATCCAGCCCCTTGCTGGTCCCTTCCCTCTGACGAGGCCCTCTGAGCTCCAGCACCTTGCAGTGTGGAGACAGCCCCTGCCAGCAACCTCCTCTCCAAGGAGGCCTCAACCGAGGCCTAGGCCCAGGGGAAAGGCACCAGCGGGGATGAGCCAGTGGAGGCGCAAGGGCATGTCTGGACCCAGTCCCCGCAGCCTGCCCCTTGGTGGGGCAGTACCCCCGGAGGCCAGGAAGGTCTGGGCAAGGCTGCCAGGGGCAGGGACACTGCTGGGTCCTGCCCCTGGCCTGTGGGGCGTCTGAGCACAACCGGCACTCTCCCGCTGGAAGACCTGCCCGGCTGCCTCCAAAGGCCGGTTAACAAGCGCTCCCGCCCACTGTTCCCAGCAGGCGTGCACAATGCTCCCAAGCCCGGGAGAAAAGCGCTTCGGGGTGGTGCTCTCTCCGGGCCCTTGCCCCCGAGCCTGGGGGCAAGGCAGGGTGTCCACACTCCCAGGCCAAGGCAGAACCACATGCACACGTCTATCTGCCCCCTGCACCGGCAGAGAGCTCGGGGGAGCCAGAGTCTGTCAGGCAGCTGCTGGGCTGGCCGCCTGTGTGGGAAGGGGCAGAGCCGACCTAGGGGCAAGTTGGGCCTCTTGCTCTCCCTGCTGCCCTGAGGCTGCTGGGCCAAAGAGGTCTTGGGCATCCAGCCCCTTGCTTGTCCCTTCCCTCTGACGAGGCCCTCTGAGCTCCAGCACCTTGCAGTGTGGAGACATCCCCTGCCAGCAACCTCCTCTCCAAGGAGGCCTCAACCGAGGCCTAGGCCCAGGGAAAAGGCACCAGCGGGGTTGAGCCAGGGGAGGCGCCCGGGCATGTCTGGACCCTGTCCCCGCAGCCTGCCCCTTGGTGGGGCAGTACCCCCGGAGGCCAGGAAGGTCTGGGCAAGGCTGGCCAGGGGCAGGGGCCCTGCTGGGTCCTGCCCCTGGCCTGTGGGGCCTATGAGCACAACCGGCCCTTGCCCACTGGAAGACCTCCCCGGCTGCCTCCAAAGGCCGGTTTGCAAGCCCTCCCGCCCACTGTTCCCGCCAGGCGCGCACAATGCTCCCAAGCCCGGGAGAAAAGCGCTTCGGGGTGGTGGTCTCTCCGGGCCCCTGCCCCTGAGCCTGGGGGCCAGTCAGGGGATCCACAGTCCCAGGCCAAGGCAGAACCACATGCACACGTCTGTTCCTGCCCCCTCCACCGGCAGAGAGCTGGGGGGAGCCAGAGTCTGTCAGGCAGCTGCTGGGCTGGCCGCCTGTGTGGGAAGGGGCAGAGCCGACCTAGGGGCAAGTTGGGCCTCTTGCTCTCCCTGCTGCCCTGAGGCTGCTGGGCCAAAGAGGTCTTGGGCATCCAGCCCCTTGCTGGTCCCTTCCCTCTGACGAGGCCCTCTGAGCTCCAGCACCTTGCAGTGTGGAGACAGCCCCTGCCAGCAACCTCCTCTCCAAGGAGGCCTCAACCGAGGCCTAGGCCCAGGGGAAAGGCACCAGCGGGGATGAGCCAGTGGAGGCGCACGGGCATGTCTGGACCCAGTCCCCGCAGCCTGCCCCTTGGTAGGGCAGTACCCCCGGAGGCCCGGAAGGTCTGGGCAAGGCTGGCCAGGGGCAGGGGCCCTGCTGGGTCCTGCCCCTGGGCTGTGGGGCCTCTGAGCACAACCGGCCCTCTCCCACTGGAAGACCTCCCCGGCTGCCTCCAAAGGCCGGTTTGCCAACACTCCCGCCCGCTGTTCCCGCCAGGCACGCACAATGCTCCCAAGCCCGGGAGAAAAGCGCTTCGGGGTGTTGCCCTCTCCGGACCCTTGCCCCTGAGCCTGGGATCCAGGCAGTGGGTCCACACTCCCAGACCAAGGCAGAACCACATGCACTCGTCTGTTCCTGACCCCTGCACCGGCAGAGAGCTCGGGGGAGCCAGAGTCTGTCAGGCAGCTGCTGGGTTGGCTGCCTGTGTGGGAAGGGGCAGAGCCGACCTAGGGGCAAGTTGGGCCTCTTCCTCTCCCTGCTGCCCTGAGGCTGCTGGGCCAAAGACGTCTTGGGCATCCAGCCCCTTACTGGTCCCTTCCCTCTGACGAGGCCCTCTGAGCTCCAGCACCTTGCAGTGTGGAGACAGCCCCTGCCAGCAACCTCCTCTCCAAGGAGGCCTCAACCGAGGCCTAGGCCCAGGGGAAAGGCACCAGCGGGGATGAGCCAGTGGAGGCGCAAGTGCATGTCTGGACACAGTCCCCGCAGCCTGCCCCTTGGTGGGGCAGTACCCCCGGAGGCCAGGAAGGTCTGGGCAAGGCTGCGAGGGGCAGGGGCCCTGCTGGGTCGTGCCACTGGCCTGTGGGGCGTCTGAGCACAACCGGCACTCTCCCGCTAGAAGACCTCCCCGTCTGCCTCCAAAGGCCGGTTTGCAAGCACTCCCGCCCGCTGTTCCCGCCAGGCAGGCACAATGCTCCCAAGCCCGGGAGAAAAGCGCTTCGGGGTGGTGCTCTCCTCGGGCCCTTGCCCCTGAGCCTGGGGGCCAGGCAGTTGGAACACACTCCCAGGCCAAGGCAGAACGACATGCACACGTCTGTTCCTGCCCCCTAAACCGGCAGAGAGCTCGGGGGAGCCAGAGACTGCCAGGCTGCTGCTGGGCTGGCTGCCTGTGTGGGAAGGGGCAGAGCCGACCTAGGGGCAAGTTGGGCCTCTTGCTCTCCCTGCTGCCCTGAGGCTGCTGGGTCAAAGAGGTCTTGGGCATCCAGCCCTTTGCTGGTCCCTTCCCTCTGACGAGGCCCTCTGAGCTCCAGCACCTTGCAGTGTGGAGACAGCCCCTGCCAGCAACCTCCTCTCCAAAGAGGCCTCAACCGAGGCCTACGCCCAGGGGAAAAGCACCAGCGGGGATGATCCTGGGGAGGCGCACGGACATGTCTGGACCCAGTCCCCGCAGCCTGCCCCTTGGTGGGGCAGTACCCCCGGAGGCCAGGAAGGTCTGGGCAAGGCTGGCCAGGGGCAGGGGCCCTGCTGGGTCCTGCCCCTGGCCTGTGAGGCCTCTGAGCACAACCGGCCCTCTCCCACTGGAAGACCTCCCCGGCTGCCTCCAAAGTCCTCTTTGCAAACACTCCCGCCCGCTGTTCACGCCAGGCTCGCACAATGCTCCCAAGCCCGGGAGAAAAACGCTTCGGGGTGGTGCTCTCTCCGGGCCCTTGCCCCTGAGCCTGTGGGCCAGGCAGTGGGTCCACACTCCCAGACCAAGGCAGAACCACATGCACACGTCTGTTCCTGACCCCTGCACCGGCAGAGAGCTCGGGGGAGCCAGAGTCTGTCAGGCAGGTGCTGGGCTGGCCGCCTGTGTGGGAAGGGGCAGAGCCGACCTAGGGGCAAGTTGGGCCTCTTGCTCTCCCTGCTGCCCTGAGGTTGCTGGGCCAAAGACGTCTTGGGCATCCAGCCCTTTGCTGGTCCCTTCCCTCTGACGAGGCCCTCTGAGCTCCAGCACCTTGCAGTGTGGAGACAGCACCTGCCAGCAATCTCCTCTCCAAGGAGGCCTCAACCGAGGCCTAGGCCCAGGGGAAAGGCACCAGCGGGGATGAGC
The DNA here is from genome assembly GCF_033118175.1 of Dama dama. NCBI lineage: Eukaryota > Metazoa > Chordata > Mammalia > Artiodactyla > Cervidae > Dama > Dama dama. The sequence goes on along the minus strand of NW_026870998.1, from coordinate 315,209 downwards.
CTGGGGAGGCGCCCGGGCATGTCTGGACCCAGTCCCCGCAGCCTGCCCCTTGGTGGGGCAGTACCCCTGGAGGCCAGGAAGGTCTGGGCAAGGCTGGCCAGGGGCAGGGGCCCTGCTGGGTCCTGCCCCTGGCCTGTGGGGCCTCTGAGCACAACCGGCCCTCTCCCACTGGAAGACCTCCCCGGCTGCCTCCAAAGGCCGTTTTGCACGCACTCCCGCCCACTGTTCCCACCAAGCGCGCACAATGTTCCCATCCCGGGAGAAAAGCGCTTCGGGGTGGTGCTCTCTCCGGGCCCTTGCCCCTGAGACTGGGGGCCAGGCAGGGGGTCCACACTCCCAGGCCAAGGCAGAACCACATGCACACGTCTGTTCCTGACCCCTGCACCGGCAGAGAGCTCGGGGGAGCCAGAGTCTGTCAGGCAGCTGCTGGGCTGGCCGCCTTTGTGGGAAGGGGCAGAGCCGACCTAGGGGCAAGTTGGGCCTCTTGCTCTCCCTGCTGCCCTGAGGCTGCTGGGCCAAAGAGGTCTTGGGCATCCAGGCCTTTGCTTGTCCCTTCCCTCTGACGAGGCCCTCTGAGCTCCAGCACCTTGCAGTGTGGAGACAGCCCCTGCCAGCAACCTCCTCTCCAAGGAGGCCTCAACCGAGGCCTAGGCACAGGGGAAATGCACCAGCGGGGATGAGCCAGTGGAGGCGCACGGGCATATCAGGACCCAGTCCCCGCAGCCTGCCCCTTGGTGGGGCAGTACCCCCGGAGGCCAGGAAGGTCTGGGCAAGGCTGGCCAGGGGCAGGGGCCCTGCTGGGTCCTGCCCCTGGCCTGTGGGGCCTCTGAGCACAACCGGCCCTCTCCCACTGGAAGACCTCCCCGGCTGCCTCCAAAGGCGGGTTTGCCAACACTCCCGCCCGCTGTTCCCGCCAGGCACGCACAACGCTCCCAAGGCCAGGAGAAAAGCGCTTCGGGCTGTTGCTCTCTCCGGGCCCTTGCCCCTGAGCCTGGGGTCCAGGCAGTGGGTCCACACTCCCAGACCAAGGCAGAACCACATGCACACGTCTGTTCCTGACCCCTGCACCGGCAGAGAGCTCGGGGGAGCCAGAGTCTGTCAGGCAGCTGCTGGGTTGGCTGCCTGTGTGGGAAGGGGCAGAGCCGACCTAGGGGCAAGTTGGGCCTCTTGCTCTCCCTGCTGCCCTGAGGCTGCTGGGCCAAAGAGGTCTTACGCATCCAGCCCCTTGCTGGTCCCTTCCCGCTGACGAGGCCCTCTGAGCTCCAGCACCTTGCAGTGTGGAGACAGCCCCTGCCAGCAACCTCCTCTCCAAGGAGGCATCAACCGAGGCCTATGCCCAGGGGAAAGGCACCAGCGGGGAGGAGCCTGGGGAGGCGCCCAGGCATGTCTGGACCCAGTCCCCGCAGCCTGCCCCTTGGTGGGGCAGTACCCCCGGAGGCCAGGAAGGTCTGGGCAAGGCTGGCCAGGGGCAGGGGCCCTACTGGGTCCTGCCCCTGGCCTGTGGGGCCTCTGAGCACAACCGGCCCTCTCCCACTCGAAGAACTCCCCGGCTGCCTCCAAAGGCCAGTTTGCCAACACTCCCGCCCGCTGTTCCCGCCAGGCACGCACAATGCTCCCAAGCCCGGGAGAAAAGCACTTCGGGGTGGTGCTCTCCTCGGGCCCTTGCCCCTGAGCCTGGGGGCCAGGCAGTTGGTCCACACTCCCAGACCAAGGCAGAACCACATGCACACGTCTGTTCCTGACCCCTGCACCGGCAGAGAGCTCGGGGGAGCCAGAGTCTGTCAGGCAGCTGCTGGGCTGGCCGCCTGTGTGGGAAGGGGCAGAGCCGACCTAGGGGCAAGTTGGGCCTCTTCCTCTCCCTGCTGCCCTGAGGCTGCTGGGCCAAATAGGTCTTGGGCATCCAGCCCCTTGCTGGTCCCTTCACTCTAACGAGGCCCTCTGAGCTCTAGCACCTTGCAGTGTGGAGACAGCCCCTGCCAGCAACATCCTCTCCAAGGAGGCCTCAACCGAGGCCTAGGCCCAGGGGAAAGGCACCAGCGGGGATGAGCCTGGGGAGGCGCCCGGGCATGTCTGGACCCAGTCCCCGCAGCCTGCCCCTTGGTGGGGCAGTACCCCCGGAGGCCAGGAAGATCTGGGCAAGGCTGGCCAGGGGCAGGGGCCTGCTGGGTCCTCCCCATGGCCTGTGGGGCCTCTGAGCACAACCGGCCCTCTCCCACTGGAAGACCTTCCCGGCTGCCTCCAAAGGCCAGTTTGCCAACACTCCTGCCCGCTCTTCCCGCCAGGCACGCACAATGCTCCCAAGCCCGGGAGAAAAGCGCTTCGGGGTGGTGCTCTCTCCGGGCCCTTGCCCCTGAGCCAGTGGGCAAGGCAGGGGGAACACACTCCCAGACCAAGGCAGAAACACATGCACACGTCTGTTCCTGTCCCCTGCACCGGCAGAGAGCTCGGGGGAGCCAGAGTCTCTCAGGCAGGTGCTGGGCTGGCCGCCTGTGTGGGAAGGGGCAGAGCCGACCTAGGGGCAAGTTGGGCCTCTTGCTCTCCCTGCTGCCCTGAGGCTGCAGGGCCAAAGACGTCTTGGGCATCCAGCCCCTTACTGGTCCCTTCCCTCTGACGAGGCCCTCTGAGCTCCAGCACCTTGCAGTGTGGAGACAGCCCCTGCCAGCAATCTCCTCTCCAAGGAGGCCTCAACCGAGGCCTAGGCCCAGGGGAAAGGCACCAGCGGGGTTGAGCCAGGGGAGGCGCCCGGGCATGTCTGGACCCTGTCCCCGCAGCCTGCCCCTTGGTGGGGCAGTACCCCCGGAGGCCAGGAAGGTCTGGGCAAGGCTGGCCAGGGGCAGGGGCCCTGCTGGGTCCTGCCCCTGGCCTGTGGGGCCTCTGAGCACAACCGGCCCTCTCCCACTGGAAGACCTCCCCGGCTGCCTCCAAAGTCCTGTTTGAAAGCACTCCCGCCCACTGTTCCCGCCAGGCGCGCACAATGCTCCCAAACCCGGGAGAAAAGCGCTTCGGGGTGGTGGTCTCTCCGGGCCCTTGCCCCTGAGCCTGGGGGCCAGGCAGGGGATCCACAGTCCCAGGCCAAGGCACAACAACATGGACACGTCTGTTCCTGCCCCCTCCACCGGCAGAGAGCTGGGGGGAGCCAGAGTCTGTCAGGCAGCTGCTGGGCTGGCCGCCTGTGTGGGAAGGGGCAGAGCCGACCTAGGGGCAAGTTGGGCCTCTTGCTCTCCCTGCTGCCCTGAGGCTGCTGGGCCAAAGAGGTCTTGGGCATCCAGCCCCTTGCTGGTCCCTTCCCTCTGACGAGGCCCTCTGAGCTCCAGCACCTTGCAGTGTGGAGACAGCCCCTGCCAGCAACCTCCTCTCCAAGGAGGCCTCAACCGAGGCCTAGGCACAGGGGAAAGGCACCAGCGGGGATGAGCCAGTGGAGGCGCACGGGCATATCAGGACCCAGTCCCTGCAGCCTGCCCCTTGGTGGGGCAGTACCCCCGGAGGCCAGGAAGTTCTGGGCAAGGCTGGCCAGGGGCAGGGTCCCTGCTGGGTCCTGCCCCTGGCCTGTGGGGCCTCTGAGCACAACCGGCCCTCTCCCACTGGAAGACCTCCCCGGCTGCCTCCAAAGGCGGGTTTGCCAACACTCCCGCCCGCTGTTCCCGCCAGGCACGCACAACGCTCCCAAGCCCGGGAGAAAAGCGCTTCGGGGTGGTGCTCTCTCCGGGCCCTTGCCCCTGAGCCTGGGGTCCAGGCAGTGGGTCCACACTCCCAGACCAAGGCAGAACCACATGCACACGTCTGTTCCTGACCCCTGCACCGGCAGAGAGCTCGGGGGAGCCAGAGTCTGTCAGGCAGCTGCTGGGTTGGCTGCCTGTGTGGGAAGGGGCAGAGCCGACCTAGGGGCAAGTTGGGCCTCTTGCTCTCCCTGCTGCCCTGAGGCTGCTGGGCCAAAGAGGTCTTGGGCATCCAGCCCCTTGCTGGTCCCTTCCCGCTGACGAGGCCCTCTGAGCTCCAGCACCTTGCAGTGTGGAGACAGCCCCTGCCAGCAACCTCCTCTCCAAGGAGGCCTCAACCGAGGCCTAGGCCCAGGGGAAAGGCACCAGCGGGGATGAGCCTGGGGAGGCGCCCGGGCATCTCTGGACCCAGGCCCCGCAGCCTGCCCCTTAGTGGGGCAGTACCCCCGGAGGCCAGGAAGGTCTGGGCAAAGCTGGCCAGGGGCAGGGGCCCTGCTGCGTCCTGCCCCTGGCCTGTGGGGCCTCTGAGCACAACCGGCACTCTCCCACTGGAAGACCTCCCCGGCTGCCTCCAAGGCCGGTTTGCAAGCGCTCCCGCCCACTGTTCCCAGCAGGCGTGCACAATGCTCCCAAGCCCGGGAGAAAAGCGCTTCAGGGTGGTGCTCTCTCCGGGCCCTTGCCCCTGAGCCTGGGGGCAAGGCAGGGTGTCCACACTCCCAGGCCAAGGCAGAACCACATGCACACGTCTGATCTGCCCCCTGCACTGGCAGAGAGCTCGGGGGAGCCAGAGTCTGTCAGGCAGCTGCTGGGCTGGCCGCCTGTGTGGGAAGGGGCAGAGCCGACCTAGGGGCAAGTTGGGCCTCTTGCTCTCCCTGCTGCCCTGAGGCTGCTGGGCCAAAGAGGTCTTGGGCATCCAGCCCCTTGCTGGTCCCTTCCCTCTGACGAGGCCCTCTGAGTTCCAGCACCTTTCAGTGTGGAGACAGCCCCTGCCAGCAACCTCCTCTCCAAGGAGGCCTCAACCGAGGCCTAGGCCCAGGGGAAAGGCACCAGCGGGGATGAGCCTGGGGAGGCGCCCGGGCATGTCTGGACCCAGTCCCCGCAGCCTGCCCCTTGGTGGGGCAGTACCCCCGGAGGCCAGGAAGGTCTGGGCAAGGCTGCCAGGGGCAGGGACACTGCTGGATCCTGCCCCTGGCCTGTGGGGCGTCTGAGCACAACCGGCACTCTTCCGCTGGAAGACCTCCCCGTCTGCCTCGAAAGGCCGGTTTGCAAGCACTCCCGCCCGCTGTTCCCGCCAGGCACGCACAATGCTCCCAAGCCCGGGAGAAAAGCGCTTCGGGGTGGTGCTCTCTCCGGGCCCTTGCCCCTGAGCCTGGGGGCAAGGCATGGGGAACACACTCCCAGGCCAAGGCAGAACCACATGCACACGTCTGATCTGCCCCCTGCACCGGCAGAGAGCTTGGGGGAGCCAGAGTCTGTCAGGCAGCTGCTGGGTTGGCCGCCTGTGTGGGAAGGGGCAGAGCCACCCTAGGGGCAAGTTGGGCCTCTTGCTCTCCCTGCTGCCCTGAGGCTGCTGGGCCAAAGACGTCTTGGGCATCCAGCCCCTTACTGGTCCCTTCCCTCTGACGAGGCCCTCTGAGCTCCAGCACCTTGCAGTGTGGAGACAGCCCCTGCCAGCAACCTCCTCTCCAAGGAGGCCTCAACCGAGGCCTAGGCCCAGGGGAAAGGCACCAGCGGGGATGAGCCTGGGGAGGCGCCCGAGCATGTCTGGACCCAGTCCCCGCAGCCTGCCCCTTGGTGGGGCAGTACCCCCGGAGGCCAGGAAGGTCTGGGTAAGACTGGCCAGGGGCAGGGGCCCTGCTGGGTCCTGCCCCTGGCCTGTGGGGCCTCTGAGCACAACCGGCCCTCTCCCACTGGAAGACCTGCCCGGCCGCCTCCAAAGGCCGGTTAAAAAGCGCTCCCGCCCACTGTTCCCAGCAGGCGTGCACAATGCTCCCAAGCCCGGGAGAAAAGCGCTTCGGGGTGGTGCTCTCTCCGGACCCTTGCCCCTGAGCCTGGGGGCAAGGCAGGGTGTCCACACTCCCAGGCCAAGGCAGAACCACATGCACACGTCTGATCTGCCCCCTGCACCGGCAGAGAGCTCGGGGGAGCCAGAGTCTGTCAGGCAGCTGCTGGGCTGGCCGCCTGTGTGGGAAGGGGCAGAGCCGACCTAGGGGCAAGTTGGGCCTCTTGCTCTCCCTGCTGCCCTGAGGCTGCTGGGCCAAAGAGGTCTTGGGCATCCAGCCCCTTGCTGGTCCCTTCCCTCTGATGAGGCCCTCTGAGCTCCAGCACCTTGCAGTGTGGAGACAGCCCCTGCCAGCAACCTCCTCTCCAAGGAGGCCTCAACCGAGGCCTAGGCCCAGGGGAAAGGCACCAGCGGGGATGAGCCTGGGGAGGCGCCCGGGCATGACTGGACCCAGGCCCGCAGCCTGCCCCTTGGTGGGGCAGTACCCCCGGAGGCCAGGAAGGTCTGGGCAAGGCTGGCCAGGGGCAGGGGCCCTGCTGGGTCCTGTCCCTGGCCTGTAGGGCCTCTGAGCACAACCGGCCCTCTCCCACTGGAAGACCTCCCCGGCTGCCTCCAAAGGCCAGTTTGCCAACACTCCTGCCCGCTGTTCCCGCCAGGCACGCACAATGCTCCCAATTCCGTGAGAAAAGCGCTTCGGGGTGGTGGTCTCTCCGGGCCCCTGCCCGTGAGCCTTGGGGCCAGGCAGGGGATCCACAGTCCCAGGCCAAGGCAGAACCACATGCACACGTCTGTTCCTGCCCCCTCCACCGGCAGAGAGCTGGGGGGAGCCAGAGTCTGTCAGGCAGCTGCTGGGCTGGCCGCCTGTGTGGGAAGGGGCAAAGCCGAACTAGGGGCAAGTTGGGCCTCTTGCTCTCCCTGCTGCCCTGAGGCTGCTGGGCCAAAGAGGTCTTGGGCATCCAGCCCCTTGCTGGTCCCTTCCCTCTGACGAGGCCCTCTGAGCTCCAGCACCTTGCAGTGTGGAGACAGCCCCTGCCAGCAACCTCCTCTCCAAGGAGGCCTCAACCGAGGCCTAGGCCCAGGGGAAAGGCACCAGCGGGGATGAGCCAGTGGAGGCGCACGGGCATGTCTGGACCCAGTCCCCGCAGCCTGCCCCTTGGTGGGGCAGTACCCCAGGAGGCCAGGAAGGTCTGGGCAAGGCTGACCAGGGGCAGGGGCCCTGCTGGGTCCTGCCCCTGGCCTGTGGGGCCTCTGAGCACAACCGGCCCTCTCCCACTGGAAGACCTCCCCGGCTGCCTCCAAAGGCGGGTTTGCCAACACTCCCGCCCGCTGTTCCCGCCAGGCACGCACAATGCTCCCAAGCCCGGGAGAAAAGCGCTTCGGGGTGTTGCTCTCTCCGGGCCCTTGCCCCTGAGCCTGGGGTCCAGGCAGTTTGTCCACACTCCCAGACCAAGGCAGAACCACATGCACACGTCTGTTCCTGACCCCTGCATCGGCAGAGCGCTCGGGGGAGCCACAGTCTGTCAGGCAGCTGCTGGGTTGGCTGCCTGTGTGGGAAGGGGCAGAGCCGACCTAGGGGCAAGTTGGGCCTCTTCCTCTCCCTGCTGCCCTGAGGCTGCTGGGCCAAAGAGGTCTTGGGCATCCAGCCCCTTGCTGGCCCCTTCCCTCTGACGAGGCCCTCTGAGCTCCAGCACCTTGCAGTGTGGAGACAGCCCCTGCCAGCAACCTCCTCTCCAAGGAGGCCTCAACCGAGGCCTAGGCACAGGGGAAATGCACCTGCGGGGATGAGCCAGTGGAGGCGCACGGGCATATCAGGACCCAGTCCCCGCAGCCTGCCCCTTGGTGGGGCAGTACCCCCGGAGGCCAGGAAGGTCTGGGCAAGGCTGGCCAGGGGCAGGGTCCCTGCTGGGTCCTGCCCCTGGCCTGTGGGGCCTCTGAGCACAACCGGCCCTCTCCCACTGGAAGACCTCCCCGGCTGCCTCCAAAGGCCTGTTTGCGAACACTCCCGCCCGCTGTTCCCGCCAGGCACGCACAACGCTCCCAAGGCCAGGAGAAAAGCGCTTCGGGGTGTTGCTCTCTCCGGGCCCTTGCCCCTGAGCCTGGGGTCCAGGCAGTGGGTCCACACTCCCAGACCAAGGCAGAACCACATGCACACGTCTGTTCCTGACCCCTGCACCGGCAGAGAGCTCGGGGGAGCCAGAGTCTGTCAGGCAGCTGCTGGGTTGGCTGCCTGTGTGGGAAGGGGCAGAGGCGACCTAGGGGCATGTTGGGCCTCTTGCTCTCCCTGCTGCCCTGAGGCTGCTGGGCCAAAGAGGTCTTGGGCATCCAGCCCCTTGCTGGTCCCTTCCCGCTGACGAGGCCCTCTGAGCTCCAGCACCTTGCAGTGTGGAGACAGCCCCTGCCAGCAACCTCCTCTCCAAGGAGGCATCAACCGAGGCCTATGCCCAGGGGAAAGGCACCAGCGGGGATGAGCCTGGGGAGGCGCCCAGGCATGTCTGGACCCAGTCCCCGCAGCCTGCCCCTTGGTGGGGCAGTACCCCCGGAGGCCAGGAAGGTCTGGGCAAGGCTGGCCAGGGGCAGGGGCCCTACTGGGTCCTGCCCCTGGCCTGTGGGGCCTCTGAGCACAACCGGCCCTCTCCCACTCGAAGAACTCCCCGGCTGCCTCCAAAGGCCAGTTTGCCAACACTCCCGCCTGCTGTTCCCGCCAGGCACGCACAATGCTCCCAAGCCCGGGAGAAAAGCACTTCGGGGTGGTGCTCTCCTCGGGCCCTTGCCCCTGAGCCTGGGGGCCAGGCAGTTGGTCCACACTCCCAGACCAAGGCAGAACCACATGCACACGTCTGTTCCTGACCCCTGCACCGGCAGAGAGCTCGGGGGAGCCAGAGTCTGTCAGGCAGCTGCTGGGCTGGCCGCCTGTGTGGGAAGGGGCAGAGCCGACCTAGGGGCAAGTTGGGCCTCTTCCTCTCCCTGCTGCCCTGAGGCTGCTGGGCCAAATATGTCTTGGGCATCCAGCCCCTTGCTGGTCCCTTCACTCTGACGAGGCCCTCTGAGCTCTAGCACCTTGCAGTGTGGAGACAGCCCCTGCCAGCAACATCCTCTCCAAGGAGGCCTCAACCGAGGCCTAGGCCCAGGGGAAAGGCACCAGCGGGGATGAGCCTGGGGAGGCGCCCGGGCATGTCTGGACCCAGTCCCCGCAGCCTGCCCCTTGGTGGGGCAGTACCCCCGGAGGCCAGGAAGATCTGGGCAAGGCTGGCCAGGGGCAGGGGCCCTGCTGGGTCCTCCCCATGGCCTGTGGGGCCTCTGAGCACAACCGGCCCTCTCCCACTGGAAGACCTCCCCGGCTGCCTCCAAAGGCCAGTTTGCCAACACTCCTGCCCGCTCTTCCCGCCAGGCACGCACAATGCTCCCAAGCCCGGGAGAAAAGCGCTTCGGGGTGGTGCTCTCTCCGGGCCCTTGCCCCTGAGCCAGTGGGCAAGGCAGGGGGAACACACTCCCAGACCAAGGCAGAAACACATGCACACGTCTGTTCCTGTCCCCTGCACCGGCAGAGAGCTCGGGGGAGCCAGAGTCTCTCAGGCAGGTGCTGGGCTGGCCGCCTGTGTGGGAAGGGGCAGAGCCGACCTAGGGGCAAGTTGGGCCTCTTGCTCTCCCTGCTGCCCTGAGTCTGCAGGGCCAAAGACGTCTTGGGCATCCAGCCCCTTACTGGTCCCTTCCCTCTGACGAGGCCCTCTGAGCTCCAGCACCTTGCAGTGTGGAGACAGCCCCTGCCAGCAATCTCCTCTCCAAGGAGGCCTCAACCGAGGCCTAGGCCCAGGGGAAAGGCACCAGCGGGGTTGAGCCAGGGGAGGCGCCCGGGCATGTCTGGACCCTGTCCCCGCAGCCTGCCCCTTGGTGGGGCAGTACCCCCGGAGGCCAGGAAGGTCTGGGCAAGGCTGGCCAGGGGCAGGGGCCCTGCTGGGTCCTGCCCCTGGCCTGTGGGGCCTCTGAGCACAACCGGCCCTCTCCCACTGGAAGACCTCCCCGGCTGCCTCCAAAGTCCTGTTTGCAAGCACTCCCGCCCACTGTTCCCGCCAGGCGCGCACAATGCTCCCAAGCCCGGGAGAAAAGCGCTTCGGGGTGGTGGTCTCTCCGGGCCCTTGCCCCTGAGCCTGGGGGCCAGGCAGGGGATCCACAGTCCCAGGCCAAGGCACAACAACATGCACACGTCTGTTCCTGCCCCCTCCACCGGCAGAGAGCTGGGGGAAGCCAGAGTCTGTCAGGCAGCTGCTGGGCTGGCCGCCTGTGTGGGAAGGGGCAGAGCCGACCTAGGGGCAAGTTGGGCCTCTTGCTCTCCCTGCTGCCCTGAGGCTGCTGGGCCAAAGAGGTCTTGGGCATCCAGCCCCTTGCTGGTCCATTCCCTCTGACGAGGCCCTCTGAGCTCCAGCACCTTGCAGTGTGGAGACAGCCCCTGCCAGCAACCTCCTCTCCAAGGAGGCCTCAACCGAGGCCTAGGCACAGGGGAAAGGCACCAGCGGGGATGAGCCAGTGGAGGCGCACGGGCATATCAGGACCCAGTCCCTGCAGCCTGCCCCTTGGTGGGGCAGTACCCCCGGAGGTCAGGAAGGTCTGGGCAAGGCTGGCCAGGGGCAGGGTCCCTGCTGGGTCCTGCCCCTGGCCTGTGGGGCCTCTGAGCACAACCGGCCCTCTCCCACTGGAAGACCTCCCCGGCTGCCTCCAAAGGCGGGTTTGCCAACACTCCCGCCCGCTGTTCCCGCCAGGCACGCACAACGCTCACAAGGCCAGGAGAAAAGCGCTTCGGGGTGTTGCTCTCTCCGGGCCCTTGCCCCTGAGCCTGGGGTCCAGGCAGTGGGTCCACACTCCCAGACCAAGGCAGAACCACATGCACACGTCTGTTCCTGACCCCTGCACCGGCAGAGAGCTCGGGGGAGCCAGAGTCTGTCAGGCAGCTGCTGGGTTGGCTGCCTGTGTGGGAAGGGGCAGAGCCGACCTAGGGGCAAGTTGGGCCTCTTGCTCTCCCTGCTGCCCTGAGGCTGCTGGGCCAAAGAGGTCTTGGGCATCCAGCCCCTTGCTGGTCCCTTCCCGCTGACGAGGCCCTCTGAGCTCCAGCACCTTGCAGTGTGGAGACAGCCCCTGCCAGCAACCTCCTCTCCAAGGAGGCCTCAACCGAGGCCTAGGCCCAGGGGAAAGGCACCAGCGGGGATGAGCCTGGGGAGGCGCCCGGGCATCTCTGGACCCAGGCCCCGCAGCCTGCCCCTTAGTGGGGCAGTACCCCCGGAGGCCAGGAAGGTCTGGGCAAGGCTGGCCAGGGGCAGGGGCCCTGGTGCGTCCTGCCCCTGGCCTGTGGGGCCTCTGAGCACAACTGGCCCTCTCCCACTGGAAGACCTCCCCGGCTGCCTCCAAGGCCGGTTTGCAAGCGCTCCCGCACACTGTTCCCAGCAGGCGTGCACAATGCTCCCAAGCCCGGGAGAAAAGCGCTTCAGGGTGGTGCTCTCTCCGGGCCCTTGCCCCTGAGCCTGGGGGCAAGGCAGGGTGTCCACACTCCCAGGACAAGGCAGAACCACATGCACACGTCTGATCTGCCCCCTGCACCGGCAGAGAGCTCGGGGGAGCCAGAGTCTGTCAGGCAGCTGCTGGGTTGGCCGCCTGTGTGGGAAGGGGCAGAGCCGACCTAGGGGCAAGTTGGGCCTCTTGCTCTCCCTGCTGCCCTGAGGCTGCTGGGCCAAAGAGGTCTTGGGCATCCAGCCCCTTGCTGGTCCCTTCCCTCTGACGAGGCCCTCTGAGCTCCAGCACCTTTCAGTGTGGAGACAGCCCCTGCCAGCAACCTCCTCTCCAAGGAGGCCTCAACCGAGGCCTAGGCCCAGGGGAAAGGCACCAGCGGGGATGAGCCTGGGGAGCCGCCCGGGCATGTCTGGACCCAGTCCCCGCAGCCTGCCCCTTGGTGGGGCAGTACCCCCGGAGGCCAGGAAGGTCTGGGCAAGGCTGCCAGGGGCAGGGACACTGCTGGGTCCTGCCCCTGGCCTGTGGGGCGTCTGAGCACAACCGGCACTCTCCCGCTGGAAGACCTCCCCGTCTGCCTCGAAAGGCCGGTTTGCAAGCACTCCCGCCCGCTGTTCCCGCCAGGCACGCACAATGCTCCCAAGCCCGGGAGAAAAGCGCTTCGGGGTGGTGCTCTCTCCGGGCCCTTGCCCCTGAGCCTGGGGGCAAGGCATGGGGAACACACTCCCAGGCCAAGGCAGAACCACATGCCCACGTCTGTTCCTGTCCCCTGCACCGGCAGAGAGCTTGGGGGAGCCAGAGTCTGTCAGGCAGCTGCTGGGTTGGCCGCCTGTGTGGGAAGGGGCAGAGCCGCCCTAGGGGCAAGTTGGGCCTCTTGCTCTCCCTGCTGCCCTGAGGCTGCTGGGCCAAAGACGTCTTGGGCATCCAGCCCCTTACTGGTCCCTTCCCTCTGACGAGGCCCTCTGAGCTCCAGCACCTTGCAGTGTGGAGACAGCCCCTGCCAGCAACCTCCTCTCCAAGGAGGCCTCAACCGAGGCCTAGGCCCAGGGGAAAGGCACCAGAGGGGATGAGCCAGGGGAGGCGCCCGAGCATGTCTGGACCCAGTCCCCGCAGCCTGCCCCTTGGTGGGGCAGTACCCCCGGAGGCCAGGAAGGTCTGGGTCAGACTGGCCAGGGGCAGGGGCCCTGCTGGGTCCTGCCCCTGGCCTGTGGGGCGTCTGAGCACAACCGGCCCTCTCCCACTGGAAGACCTCCCCGGCTGCCTCCAAAGGCCGGTTTGCAAGCGCTCCCGGCCACTGTTACCAGCAGGCGGGCACAATGCTCCTAAGCCCGGAAGAAAAGCGCTTCAGGGTGGTGCTCTCTCTGGGCCCTTGCCCCTGAGCCTGGGGGCAAGGCAGGGTGTCCACACTCCCAGGGCAAGGCAGAACCACATGCACACGTCTGACCTGCCCCCTGCACCGGCAGAGAGCTCGGGGGAGCCAGAGTCTGTCAGGCAGCTGCTGGGCTGGCCGCCTGTGTGGGAAGTGGCAGAGCCGACCTAGGGGCAAGGTGGGCCTCTTGCTCTCCCTGCTGCCCTGAGGCTGCTGGGCCAAAGAGGTCTTGGGCATCCAGCCCCGTGCTGGTCCCTTCCCTCTGACGAGGCCCTCTGAGCTCCAGCACCTTGCAGTGTGGAGACAGCCCCTGCCAGCCACCTTCTCTCCAAGGAGGCCTCAACCGAGGCCTAGGCCCAGGGGAAAGGCACCAGCGGGGATGAGCCAGTGGAGGAGCATGGGCATGTCTGGACCCAGTCCCCGCAGCCTGCCCCTTGGTGGGGCAGTACCCCCGGAGGCCAGGATGGTCTGGGCAAGGCTGCCAGGGGCAGGGACACTGCTGGGTCCTGCCCCTGGCCTGTGGGGTGTCTGAGCACAACCGGCACTCTTCCGCTGGAAGACCTGCCCGGCCGCCTCCAAAGGCCGGTTAACAAGCGCTCTCGCCCACTGTTCCCAGCAGGCGTGCACAATGCTCCCAAGCCCGGGAGAAAAGTGCTTCGGGGTGGTGCTCTCTCCGGGCCCTTGCCCCTGAGCCTGGGGGCAAGGCAGGGTGTCCACACTCCCAGGCCAAGGCAGAACCACATGCACACGTCTGATCTGCCCCCTGAACCGGCAGAGAGCTCGGGGGAGCCAGAGTCTGTCAGGCAGCTGCTGGGCTGGCCGCCTGTGTGGGAAGGGGCAGAGCCGACCTAGGGGCAAGTTGGGCCTCTTGCTCTCCCTGCTGCCCTGAGGCTGCTGGGCCAAAGAGGTCTTGGGCATCCAGCCCCTTGCTTGTCCCTTCCCTCTGACGAGGCCCTCTGAGCTCCAGCACCTTGCAGTATGGAGACAGCCCCTGCCAGCTATCTCCTCTCCAAGGAGGCCTCAAACGAGGCCTAGGCCCAGGGAAAAGGCACCAGCGGGGTTGAGCCAGGGGAGGCGCCCGGGCATGTCTGGACCCTGTCCCCGCAGGCTGCCCCTTGGTGGGGCAGTACCCCCGGAGGCCAGGAAGGTCTGGGCAAGGCTGGCCAGGGGCAGGGGCACTGCTGGGTCCTGCCCCTGGCCTGTGGGGCCTCTGAGCATAACTGGCCCTCTCCCACTGGAAGACCTCCCCGGCTGCCTCCAAAGGCCGGTTTGCCAACACTCCCGCCCGCTGTTCCCGCCAGGCACGCACAATGCTCCCAAGCCCGGGAGAAAAGCGCTTCAGGGTGTTGCCCTCTCCGGGCCCTTGCCCCTGAGCCTGGGGTCCAGGCAGTGGGTCCACACTCCCAGACCAAGGCAGAACCACATGCACACGTCTGTTCCTGACCCCTGCACCGGCAGAGAGCTCGGGGGAGCCAGAGTCTGTCAGGCAGCTGCTGGGTTGGCTGCCTGTGTGGGAAGGGGCAGAGCCGACCTAGGGGCAAGTTGGGCCTCTTCCTCTCCCTGCTGCCCTGAGGCTGCTGGGCCAAAGACGTCTTGGGCATCCAGCCCCTTACTGGTCCCTTCCCTCTGACGAGGCTCTCTGAGCTCCAGCACCTTGCAGTGTGGAGACAGCCCCTGCCAGCAACCTCCTCTCCAAGGAGGCCTCAACCGAGGCCTAGGCCCAGGGGAAAGGCACCAGCGGGGATGAGCCAGTGGAGGCGCAAGGGCATGTCTGGACCCAGTCCCCGCAGCCTGCCCCTTGGTGGGGCAGTACCCCCGGAGGCCAGGAAGGTCTGGGCAAGGCTGCGAGGGGCAGGGGCCCTGCTGGGTCGTGCCCCTGGCCTGTGGGGCGTCTGAGCACAACCGGCACTCTCCCGCTGGAAGACCTCCCCGTCTGCCTCCAAAGGCCGGTTTACAAGCACTCCCGCCCGCTGTTCCCGCCAGGCAGGCACAATGCTCCCAAGCCCGGGAGAAAAGCTCTTCGGGGTGGTGCTCTCCTCGGGCCCTTGCCCCTGAGCCTGGGGGCCAGGCAGTTGGAACACTCTCCCAGGCCAAGGCAGAAACACATGCACACGTCTGTTCCTGCCCCCTACACCGGCAGAGAGCTCGGGGGAGCCAGAGACTGCCAGGCAGCTGCTGGGCTGGCCGCCTGTGTGGGAAGGGGCAGAGCCGACCTAGGGGCAAGTTGGGCCTCTTGCTCTCCCTGCTGCCCTGAGGCTGCTGGGCCAAAGAGGTCTTGGGCATCCAGCCCCTTGCTGGTCCCTTCCCTCTGACGAGGCCCTCTGAGCTCCAGCACCTTGCAGTGTGGAGACAGCCCCTGCCAGCAACCTCCTCTCCAATGAGGCCTCAACCGAGGCCTAGGCCCAGGGGAAAGGCACCAGCGTGGATGAGCCTGGGGAGGCGCCCGGGCATGTCTGGACCCAGTCCCCGCAGCCTGCCCCTTGGTGGGGCAGTACCCCCGGAGGCCAGGAAGGTCTGTGCAAGGCTGCCAGGGGCAGGGACAGCGCTGGGTCCTGCCCCTGGCCTGTGGGACGTCTGAGCACAACTGGCACTCTCCCGCTGGAAGACCTCCCCGTCTGCCTCGAAAGGCCGGTTTGCAAGCACTCCCGCCCGCTGTTCCCGCCAGGCACGCACAATGCTCCCAAGCCCGGGAGAAAAGCGCTTCGGGGTGGTGCTCTCTCCGGGCCCTTGCCCCTAAGCCTGCGGGCCAGGCAGGGGGAACACACTCCCAGGCCAAGACAGAACGACATGAACACGTCTGTTCCTGCCCCCTACACCGGCAGAGAGCTCGGGGGAGCCAGAGTCTCTCAGGCAGGTGCTGGGCTGGCCGCCTGTGTGGGAAGGGGCAGAGCCGACCTAGGGGCAAGTTGGGCCTCTTGCTCTCCCTGCTGCCCTGAGGCTGCTGGGCCAAAGACGTCTTGGGCATCAGCCCTTTGCTGGTCCCTTCCCTCTGACGAGGCCCTCTGAGCTCCAGCACCTTGCAGTGTGGAGACAGCACCTGCTAGCAATCTCCTCTCCAAGGAGGCCTCAACCGAGGCCTAGGCCCAGGGGAAAGGCACCAGCGGGGATGAGCCTGGGGAGGCGCCCGGGTATGTCTGGACCCAGTCCCCGCAGCCTGCCCCTTGGTGGGGCAGTACCAGTGGAGGCCAGGAAGGTCTGGGCAAGGCTGACCAGGGGCAGGGGACCTGCTGGGGCCTGCCCCTGGCCTGTGGGGCCTCTGAGCACAACCGGCCCTCTCCCACTGGAAGACCTCCCCGGCTGCCTCCAAAGGCCGTTTTGCACGCACTCCCGCCCACTCTTCCCACCAAGCGCGCACAATGCTCCCAAGCCCGGGAGAAAAGCGCTTCGGGGTGGTGCTCTCTCCGGGCCCTTGCCCCTGAGACTGGGGGCCAGGCAGGGGGTCCACACTCCCAGGCCAAGGCAGAACCACATGCACACGTCTGTTCCTGACCCCTGCACCGGCAGAGAGCTCGGGGGAGCCAGAGTCTGTCAGGCAGCTGCTGGGCTGGCCGCCTTTGTGGGAAGGGGCAGAGCCGACCTAGGTTCAAGTAGGGCCTCTTGCTCTCCCTGCTGCCCTGAGGCTGCTGGTCCAAAGAGGTCTTGGGCATCCAGCCCTTTGCTTGTCCTTTCCCTCTGACGAGGCCCTCTGAGCTCCAGCACCTTGCAGTGTGGAGACAGCCCCTGCCAGCAACCTCCTCTCCAAGGAGGCCTCAACCGAGACCTAGGACCAGGGGAAAGGCACCAGCGGGGATGAGCCTGGGGAGGCGCCCAGGCATGTCTGGACCCAGTCCCCGCAGCCTGCCCCTTGGTGGGGCAGTACCCCCGGAGGCCAGGAAGGTCTGGGAAAGGCTGGCCAGGGGCAGGGGACCTGCTGGGTCCTGCCCCTGGCCTGTGGGGCCTCTGAGCACAACCGGCCCTCTCCCACTGGAAGACCTCCCCGGCTGCCTCCAAAGGCCGGTTTGCAAGCGCTCCCGGCCACTGTTACCAGCAGGCGGGCACAATGCTCCTAAGCCCGGAAGAAAAGCGCTTCAGGGTGGTGCTCTCTCTGGGCCCTTGCCCCTGAGCCTGGGGGCAAGGCAGGGTGTCCACACTCCCAGGCCAAGGCAGAACCACATGCACACGTCTGACCTGCCCCCTGCACCGGCAGAGAGCTCGGGGGAGCCAGAGTCTGTCAGGCAGCTGCTGGGCTGGCCGCCTGTGTGGGAAGTGGCAGAGCCGACCTAGGGGCAAGTTGGGCCTCTTGCTCTCCCTGCTGCCCTGAGGCTGCTGGGCCAAAGAGGTCTTGGGCATCCAGCCCCTTGCTGGTCCCTTCCCTCTGACAAGGCCCTCTGAGCTCCAGCACCTTGCAGTGTGGAGACAGCCCCTGCCAGCAACCTCCTCTCCAAGGAGGCCTCAACCGAGGCCTAGGCCCAGGGGAAAGGCAACAGCGGGGATGAGCCTGGGGAGGCGCCCGGGCATGTCTGGACCCAGTCCCCGCAGCCTGCCCCTTGGTGGGGCAGTACCCCCGGAGGCCAGGAAGGTCTGGGCAAGGCTGGCCAGGGGCAGGGGCCCTGCTGGGTCCTGCCCCTGGCCTGTGGGGCCTCTGAGCACAACCGGCCCTCTCCCACTGGAAGAACTCCCCGGCTGCCTCCAAAGGCCAGTTTGCCAACACTCCCGCCCGCTGTTCCCGCCAGGCACGCACAATGCTCCCAAGCCTGGGAGAAAAGCGCTTCGGGGTGGTGCTCTCCTCGGGCCCTTGCCCCTGAGCCTGGGGGCCAGGCAGTTGGTCCACACTCCCAGACCAAGGCAGAACCACATGCACACGTCTGTTCCTGACCCCTGCACCGGCAGAGAGCTCGGGGGAGCCAGAGTCTGTCAGGCAGCTGCTGGGCTGGCCGCCTGTGTGGGAAGGGGCAGAGCCGACCTAGGGGCAAGTTGGGCCTCTTCCTCTCCCTGCTGCCCTGAGGCTGCTGGGCCAAAGAGGTCTTGGGCATCCAGCCACTTGCTGGTCCCTTCCCTCTGACGAGGCCCTCTGAGCTCCAGCACCTTGCAGTGTGGAGACAGCCCCTGCCAGCAACATCCTCTCCAAGGAGGCCTCAACCGAGGCCTAGGCCCAGGGGAAAGGCACCAGCGGGGATGAGCCTGGGGAGGCGCCCGGGCATGTCTGGACCCAGTCCCCGCAGCCTGCCCCTTGGTGGGGCAGTACCCCCGGAGGCCAGGAAGATCTGGGCAAGGCTGGCCAGGGGCAGGGGCCCTGCTGGGTCCTCCCCATGGCCTGTGGGGCCTCTGAGCACAACCGGCCCTCTCCCACTGGAAGACCTCCCCGGCTGCCTCCAAAGGCCGGTTTGCCAACACTCCCGCCCGCTGTTCCCGCCAGGCACGCACAATGCTCCCAAGCCCGGGAGAAAAGCGCTTCGGGGTGGTGCTCTCTCCGGGCCCTTGCCCCTAAGCCTGCGGGCCAGGCAGGGGGAACACACTCCCAGGCCAAGACAGAACGACATGAACACGTCTGTTCCTGCCCCCTACACCGGCAGAGAGCTCGGGGGAGCCAGAGTCTCTCAGGCAGGTGCTGGGCTGGCCGCCTGTGTGGGAAGGGGCAGAGCCGACCTAGGGGCAAGTTGGGCCTCTTGCTCTCCCTGCTGCCCTGAGGCTGCTGGGCCAAAGACGTCTTGGGCATCCAGCCCTTTGCTGGTCCCTTCCCTCTGACGAGGCCCTCTGAGCTCCAGCACCTTGCAGTGTGGAGACAGCACCTGCCAGCAATCTCCTCTCCAAGGAGGCCTCAACCGAGGCCTAGGCCCAGGGGAAAGGCACCAGCGGGGATGAGCCTGGGGAGGCGCCCGGGCATGTCTGGACCCAGTCCCCGCAGCCTGCCCCTTGGTGGGGCAGTACCACTGGAGGCCAGGAAGGTCTGGGCAAGGCTGACCAGGGGCAGGGGACCTGCTGGGTCCTGCCCCTGGCCTGTGGGGCCTCTGAGCACAACCGGCCCTCTCCCACTGGAAGACCTCCCCGGCTGCCTCCAAAGGCCGTTTTGCACGCACTCCCGCCCACTCTTCCCACCAAGCGCGCACAATGCTCCCAAGCCCGGGAGAAAAGCGCTTCGGGGTGGTGCTCTCTCCGGGCCCTTGCCCCTGAGACTGGGGGCCAGGCAGGGGGTCCACACTCCCAGGCCAAGGCAGAACCACATGCACACGTCTGTTCCTGACCCCTGCACCGGCAGAGAGCTCGGGGGAGCCAGAGTCTGTCAGGCAGCTGCTGGGCTGGCCGCCATTGTGGGAAGGGGCAGAGACGACCTAGGTTCAAGTAGGGCCTCTTGCTCTCCCTGCTGCCCTGAGGCTGCTGGGCCAAAGAGGTCTTGGGCATCCAGCCCTTTGCTTGTCCCTTCCCTCTGACGAGGCCCTCTGAGCTCCAGCACCTTGCAGTGTGGAGACAGCCCCTGCCAGCAACCTCCTCTCCAAGGAGGCCTCAACCGAGACCTAGGACCAGGGGAAAGGCACCAGCGGGGATGAGCCTGGGGAGGCGCCCAGGCATGTCTGGACCCAGTCCCCGCAGCCTGCCCCTTGGTGGGGCAGTACCCCCGGAGGCCAGGAAGGTCTGGGAAAGGCTGGCCAGGGGCAGGGGACCTGCTGGGTCCTGCCCCTGGCCTGTGGGGCCTCTGAGCACAACCGGCCCTCTCCCACTGGAAGACCTCCCCGGCTGCCTCCAAAGTCCTGTTTGCCAACACTCCCACCCGCTGTTCACGCCAGACTTGCACAATGCTCCCAAGCCCGGGAGAAAAGCGCTTCGGGGTGGTGCTCTCTCCGGGCCCTTGCCCCTGAGCCTGGGGGCAAGGCATGGGGAACACACTCCCAGGCCAAGGCAGAACCACATGCCCACGTCTGTTCCTGTCCCCTGCACCGGCAGAGAGCTTGGGGGAGCCAGAGTCTGTCAGGCAGGTGCTGGGTTGGCCGCCTGTGTGGGAAGGGGCAGAGCCGCCCTAGGGGCAAGTTGGGCCTCTTGCTCTCCCTGCTGCCCTGAGACTGCTGGGCCAAAGACGTCTTGGGCATCCAGCCCCTTACTGGTCCCTTCCCTCTACGAGGCCCTCTGAGCTCCAGCACCTTGCAGTGTGGAGACAGCCCCTGCCAGCAACCTCCTCTCCAAGGAGGCCTCAACCGAGGCCTAGGCCCAGGGGAAAGGCACCAGCGGGGATGAGCCAGGGGAGGCGCCCGAGCATGTCTGGACCCAGTCCCCGCAGCCTGCCCCTTGGTGGGGCAGTACCCCCGGAGGCCAGGAAGGTCTGGGTAAGACTGGCCAGGGGCAGGGGCCCTGCTGGGTCCTGCCCCTGGCCTGTGGGGCCTCTGAGCACAACCGGCCCTCTCCCACTGGAAGACCTCCCCGGCTGCCTCCAAAGGCCGGTTTGCAAGCGCTCCCGGCCACTGTTACCAGCAGGCGGGCACAATGCTCCTAAGCCCGGAAGAAAAGCGCTTCAGGGTGGTGCTCTCTCTGGGCCCTTGCCCCTGAGCCTGGGGGCAAGGCAGGGTGTCCACACTCCCAGGCCAAGGCAGAACCACATGCACACGTCTGACCTGCCCCCTGCACCGGCAGAGAGCTCGGGGGAGCCAGAGTCTGTCAGGCAGCTGCTGGGCTGGCCGCCTGTGTGGGAAGTGGCAGAGCCGACCTAGGGGCAAGTTGGGCCTCTTGCTCTCCCTGCTGCCCTGAGGCTGCTGGGCCAAAGAGGTCTTGGGCATCCAGCCCCTTGCTGGTCCCTTCCCTCTGACGAGGCCCTCTGAGCTCCAGCACCTTGCAGTGTGGAGACAGCCCCTGCCAGCAACCTCCTCTCCAAGGAGGCCTCAACCTAGGCCTAGGCCCAGGGGAAAGGCACCAGCGGGGATGAGCCAGTGGAGGCGCACGGGCATATCAGGACCCAGTCCACGCAGCCTGCCCCTTGGTGGGGCAGTACCCCCGGAGGCCAGGAAGGTCTGGGCAAGGCTGGCCAGGGGCAGGGTCCCTGCTGGGTCCTGCCCCTGGCCTGTGGGGCCTCTGAGCACAACCGGCCCTCTCCCACTGGAAGACCTCCCCGGCTGCCTCCAAAGGCGGGTTTGCCAACACTCCCGCCCGCTGTTCCCGCCAGGCACGCACAACGCTCCCAAGGCCAGGAGAAAAGCGCTTCGGGGTGTTGCTCTCTCCGGGCCCTTGCCCCTGAGCCTGGGGTCCAGGCAGTGGGTCCACACTCCCAGACCAAGGCAGAACCACATGCACACGTCTGTTCCTGACCCCTGCACCGGCAGAGAGCTCGGGGGAGCCAGAGTCTGTCAGGCAGCTGCTCGGTTGGCTGCCTGTGTGGGAAGGGGCAGAGCCGACCTAGGGGCAAGTTG
The DNA here is from genome assembly GCF_033118175.1 of Dama dama. Lineage (NCBI taxonomy): Eukaryota > Metazoa > Chordata > Mammalia > Artiodactyla > Cervidae > Dama > Dama dama. The sequence continues at coordinate 294,260 of NW_026870998.1, read as the reverse complement.
GGCCTCTTCCTCTCCCTGCTGCCCTGAGGCTGCTGGGCCAAAGAGGTCTTGGGCATCCAGCCCCTTGCTGGTCCCTTCCCTCTGACGAGGCCCTCTGAGCTCCAGCACCTTGCAGTGTGGAGACAGCCCCTGCCAGCAACCTCCTCTCCAAGGAGGCATCAACCGAGGCCTATGCCCAGGGGAAAGGCACCAGCGGGGATGAGCCTGGGGAGGTGCCCAGGCATGTCTGGACCCAGTCCCCGCAGCCTGCCCCTTGGTGGGGCAGTACCCCCGGAGGCCAGGAAGGTCTGGGCAAGGCTGGCCAGGGGCAGGGGCCCTGCTGGGTCCTGCCCCTGGCCTGTGGGGCCTCTGAGCACAACCGGCCCTCTCCCACTGGAAGAACTCCCCGGCTGACTCCAAGGGCCAGTTTGCCAACACTCCCGCCCGCTGTTCCCGCCAGGCACGCACAATGCTCCCAAGCCCGGGAGAAAAGCACTTCGGGGTGGTGCTCTCCTCGGGCCCTTGCCCCTGAGCCTGGGGGCCAGGCAGTTGGTCCACACTCCCAGACCAAGGCAGAACCACATGCACACGTCTGTTCCTGACCCCTGCACCGGCAGAGAGCTCGGGGGAGCCAGAGTCTGTCAGGCAGCTGCTGGGCTGGCCGCCTGTGTGGGAAGGGGCAGAGCCGACCTAGGGGCAAGTTGGGCCTCTTGCTCTCCCTGCTGCCCTGAGGCTGCTGGGCCAAAGAGGTCTTGGGCATCCAGCCCCTTGCTGGTCCCTTCCCTCTGACGAGGCCCTCTGAGCTCTAGCACCTTGCAGTGTGGAGACAGCCCCTGCCAGCAACATCCTCTCCAAGGAGGCCTCAACCGAGGCCTAGGCCCAGGGGAAAGGCACCAGCGGGGATGAGCCTGGGGAGGCGCCCGGGCATGTCTGGACCCAGTCCCCGCAGCCTGCCCCTTGGTGGGGCAGTACCCCCGGAGGCCAGGAAGATCTGGGCAAGGCTGGCCAGGGGCAGGGGCCCTGCTGGGTCCTCCCCATGGCCTGTGGGGCCTCTGAGCACAACCGGCCCTCTCCCACTGGAAGACCTCCCCGGCTGCCTCCAAAGGCCAGTTTGCCAACACTCCTGCCCGCTCTTCCCGCCAGGCACGCACAATGCTCCCAAGCCTGGGAGAAAAGCGCTTCGGGGTGGTGCTCTCTCCGGGCCCTTGCCCCTGAGCCTGTGTGCAAGGCAGGGGGAACACACTCCCAGACCAAGGCAGAAACACATGCACACGTCTGTTCCTGTACCCTGCACTGGCAGAGAGCTCGGGGTAGCCAGAGTCTCTCAGGCAGGTGCTGGGCTGGCCGCCTGTGTGGGAAGGGGCAGAGCCGACCTAGGGGCAAGTTGGGCCTCTTGCTCTCCCTGCTGCCCTGAGGCTGCAGGGCCAAAGACGTCTTGGGCATCCAGCCCCTTACTGGTCCCTTCCCTCTGACGAGGCCCTCTGAGCTCCAGCACCTTGCAGTGTGGAGACAGCCCCTGCCAGCAATCTCCTCTCCAAGGAGGCCTCAACCGAGGCCTAGGCCCAGGGAAAAGGCACCAGCGGGGTTGAGCCAGGGGAGGCGCCCGGGCATGTCTGGACCCTGTCCCCGCAGCCTGCCCCTTGGTGGTTCAGTACCCCCGGAGGCCAGGAAGGTCTGGGCAAGGCTGGCCAGGGGCAGGGGCCCTGCTGGGTCCTGCCCCTGGCCTGTGGGGCCCCTGAGCACAACCGGCCCTCTCCCACTGGAAGACCTCCCCGGCTGCCTCCAAAGTCCTGTTTGCAAGCACTCCCGCCCACTGTTCCCGCCAGGCGCGCACAATGCTCCCAAGCCCGGGAGAAAAGCGCTTCGGGGTGGTGGTCTCTCCGGGCCCTTGCCCCTGAGCCTGGGGGCCAGGCAGGGGATCCACAGTCCCAGGCCAAGGCACAACAACATGCACACGTCTGTTCCTGCCCCCTCCACCGGCAGAGAGCTGGGGGGAGCCAGAGTCTGTCAGGCAGCTGCTGGGCTGGCCGCCTGTGTGGGAAGGGGCAGAGCCGACCTAGGGGCAAGTTGGGCCTCTTGCTCTCCCTGCTGCCCTGAGGCTGCTGGGCCAAAGAGGTCTTGGGCATCCAGCCCCTTGCTGGTCCCTTCCCTCTGACGAGGCCCTCTGAGCTCCAGCACCTTGCAGTGTGGAGACAGCCCCTGCCAGCAACCTCCTCTCCAAGGAGGCCTCAACCGAGGCCTAGGCACAGGGGAAAGGCACCAGCGGGGATGAGGCAGTGGAGGCGCACGGGCATATCAGGACCCAGTCCCTGCAGCCTGCCCCTTGGTGGGGCAGTACCCCCGGAGGCCAGGAAGGTCTGGGCAAGGCTGGCCAGGGGCAGGGTCCCTGCTGGGTCCTGCCCCTGGCCTGTGGGGCCTCTGAGCACAACCGGCCCTCTCCCACTGGAAGACCTCCCCGGCTGCCTCCAAAGGCGGGTTTGCCAACACTCCCGCCCGCTGTTCCGCCAGGCACGCACAACGCTCCCAAGGCCAGGAGAAAAGCGCTTCGGGGTGTTGCTCTCTCCGGGCCCTTGCCCCTGAGCCTGGGGTCCAGGCAGTGGGTCCACACTCCCAGACCAAGGCAGAACCACATGCACACGTCTGTTCCTGACCCCTGCACCGGCAGAGAGCTCGGGGGAGCCAGAGTCTGTCAGGCAGCTGCTGGGTTGGCTGCCTGTGTGGGAAGGGGCAGAGCCGACCTAGGGGCAAGTTGGGCCTCTTGCTCTCCCTGCTGCCCTGAGGCTGCTGGGGCAAAGAGGTCTTGGGCATCCAGCCCCTTGCTGGTCCCTTCCCGCTGACGAGGCCCTCTGAGCTCCAGCACCTTGCAGTGTGGAGACAGCCCCTGCCAGCAACCTCCTCTCCAAGGAGGCATCAACCGAGGCCTATGCCCAGGGGAAAGGCACCAGCGGGGATGAGCCTGGGGAGGCGCCCAGGCATGTCTGGACCCAGTCTCCGCAGCCTGCCCCTTGGTGGGGCAGTACCCCCGGAGGCCAGGAAGGTCTGGGCAAGGCTGGCCAGGGGCAGGGGACCTGCTGGGTCCTGCCCCTGGCCTGTGAGGCCTCTGAGCACAACCGGCCCTCTCCCACTGGAAGACCTCCCCGGCTGACTCCAAAGTCCTGTTTGCAAACACTCCCGCCCGCTGTTCACGCCAGGCTCGCACAATGCTCCCAAGCCCGTGAGGAAAGCGCTTCGGGGTGGTGCTCTCTCCGGGCCCTTGCCCCTGAGCCTGGGGGCAATGCAGGGGGAACACACTCCCAGGCCAAGGCAGAACCTCATGCCCACGTCTGTTCCTGTCCCCTGCACCGGCAGAGAGCTTGGGGGAGCCAGAGTCTGTCAGGCAGCTGCTGGGTTGGCCGCCTGTGTGGGAAGGGGCAGAGCCGCCCTAGGGGCAAGTTGGGCCTCTTGCTCTCCCTGCTGCCCTGAGGCTGCTGGGCCAAAGACGTCTTGGGCATCCAGCCCCTTACTGGTCCCTTCCCTCTGACGAGGCCCTCTGAGCTCCAGCACCTTGCAGTGTGGAGACAGCCCCTGCCAGCAACCTCCTCTCCAAGGAGGCCTCAACCGAGGCCTAGGCCCAGGGGAAAGGCACCAGCGGGGATGAGCCTGGGGAGGCGCCCGGGCATGTCTGGACCCAGGCCCCGCAGCCTGCCCCTTGGTGGGGCAGTACCCCCGGAGGCCAGGAAGGTCTGGGCAAGGCTGGCCAGGGGCAGGGGCCCTGCTGCGTCCTGCCCCTGGCCTGTGGGGCCTCTGAGCACAACCGGCCCTCTCCCACTGGAAGACCTCCCCGGCTGCCTCCAAAGTCCTGTTTGCAAACACTCCCGCCCGCTGTTCACGCCAGGCTCGCACAATGCTCCCAAGCCCGTGAGGAAAGCGCTTCAGGGTGGTGCTCTCTCCGGGCCCTTGCCCCTGAGCCTGGGGGCAAGGCTGGGTGTCCACACTCCCAGGACAAGGCAGAACCACATGCACACGTCTGATCTGCCCCCTGCACCGGCAGAGAGCTCGGGGGAGCCAGAGTCTGTCAGGCAGCTGCTGGGCTGGCCGCCTGTGTGGGAAGGGGCAGAGCCAACCTAGGGGCAAGTTGGGCCTCTTGCTCTCCCTGCTGCCCTGAGGCTGCTGGGCCAAAGAGGTCTTGGGCATCCAGCCCCTTGCTGGTCCCTTCCCTCTGATGAGGCCCTCTGAGCTCCAGCACCTTGCAGTGTGGAGACAGCCCCTGCCAGCAACCTCTTCTCCAAGGAGGCCTCAACCGAGGCCTAGGCCCAGGGGAAAGGCACCAGCGGGGATGAGCCTGGGGAGGCGCCCGGGCATGTCTGGACCCAGTCCCCGCAGCCTGCCCCTTGGTGGGGCAGTACCCCCGGAGGCCAGGAAGGTCTCGGCAAGTCTGCCAGGGGCAGGGACACTGCTGGGTCCTGCCCCTGGCCTGTGGGGCGTCTGAGCACAACCGGCACTCTCCCGCTGGAAGACCTCCCCGTCTGCCTCCAAAGGCCGGTTTGCAAGCACTCCCGCCCGCTGTTCCCGCCAGGCACGCACAACGCTCCCAAGGCCAGGAGAAAAGCGCTTCGGGGTGTTGCTCTCTCCGGGCCCTTGCCCCTGAGCCTGGGGTCCAGGCAGTGGGTCCACACTCCCAGACCAAGGCAGAACCACATGCACACGTCTGTTCCTGACCCCTGCACCGGCAGAGAGCTCGGGGGAGCCAGAGTCTGTCAGGCAGCTGCTGGGTTGGCTGCCTGTGTGGGAAGGGGCAGAGCCGACCTAGGGGCAAGTTGGGCCTCTTGTTCTCCCTGCTGCCCTGAGGCTGCTGGGCCAAAGAGGTCTTGGGCATCCAGCCCCTTGCTGGTCCCTTCCCGCTGACGAGGCCCTCTGAGCTCCAGCACCTTGCAGTGTGGAGACAGCCCCTGCCAGCAACCTCCTCTCCAAGGAGGCATCAACCGAGGCCTATGCCCAGGGGAAAGGCACCAGCGGGGATGAGCCTGGGGAGGCGCCCAGGCATGTCTGGACCCAGTCCCCGCAGCCTGCCCCTTGGTGGGGCAGTACCCCCGGAGGCCAGGAAGGTCTGGGCAAGGCTGGCCAGGGGCAGGGGACCTGCTGGGTCCTGCCCCTGGCCTGTGAGGCCTCTGAGCACAACCGGCCCTCTCCCACTGGAAGACCTCCACGGCTGCCTCCAAAGTCCTGTTTGCAAACACTCCCGCCCGCTGTTCACGCCAGGCTCGCACAATGCTCCCAAGCCCGTGAGAAAAGCGCTTCGGGGTGGTGCTCTCTCCGGGCCCTTGCCCCTGAGCCTGGGGGCAAGGCAGGGGGAACACACTCCCAGGCCAAGGCAGAACCACATGCCCACGTCTGTTCCTGTCCCCTGCACCGGCAGAGAGCTTGGGGGAGCCAGAGTCTGTCAGGCAGCTGCTGGGTTGGCCGCCTGTGTGGGAAGGGGCAGAGCCGCCCTAGGGGCAAGTTGGGCCTCTTGCTCTCCCTGCTGCCCTGAGGCTGCTGGGCCAAAGACGTCTTGGGCATCCAGCCCCTTACTGGTCCCTTCCCTCTGACGAGGCCCTCTGAGCTCCAGCACCTTGCAGTGTGGAGACAGCCCCTGCCAGCAACCTCCTCTCCAAGGAGGCCTCAACCGAGGCCTAGGCCCAGGGGAAAGGCACCAGCGGGGATGAGCCTGGGGAGGCGCCCGGGCATGTCTAGACCCAGGCCCCGCAGCCTGCCCCTTGGTAGGGCAGTACCCCCGGAGGCCAGGAAGGTCTGGGCAAGGCTGGCCACGGGCAGGGGCCCTGCTGGGTCCTGCCCCTGGCCTGTGGGGCCTCTGAGCAGAACCGGCCCTCTCCCACTGGAAGACTTCCCCGGCTGCCTCCAAAGGCCGGTTTGCCAACACTCCCGCCCGCTGTTCCCGCCAGGCACGCACTATTCTCCCAAGCCCGGGAGAAAAGCGCTTCGGGGTGTTGCTCTCTCCGGGCCCTTGCCCTTGAGCGTGGGGGCGAGGCAGTGGGTCTACACTCCCAGACCAACGCAGAACCACATGTACACGTCTGTTCCTGACCCCTGCACCGCAGAGAGCTCGGGGGAGCCAGAGTCTGTCAGGCAGCTGCTGTGCTGGCCGCCTGTGTGGGAAGGGGCAAAGCCGACCTAGGGGCAAGTTGGGCCTCTTCCTATCCCGGCTGCCCTGAGGCTGCTGGGCCAAAGAGGTCTTGGGCATCCAGCCCCTTGCTGGTCCCTTCCCTCTGACGAGGCCCTCTGAGCTCCAGCACCTTGCAGTGTGGAGACAGCCCCTGCCAGCAACCTCCTCTCCAAGGAGGCCTCAACCGAGGCCTAGGCCCAGGGGAAAGGCACCAGCGGGGATGAGCCTGGGGAGGCGCCCGGGCATGTCTGGACCCAGTCCCCGCAGCCTGCCCCTTGGTGGGGCAGTACCCCCGGAGGCCAGGAGGGTCTGGGCAAGGCTGCCAGGGGCAGGGACACTGCTGGGTCCTGCCCCTGGCCTGTGGGGCGTCTGAGCACAACCGGCCCTCTCCCGCTGGAAGACCTCCCCGGCTGCCTCCAAAGGCCGGTTTGCAAGCACTCCCGCCCGCTGTTCCCGCCAGGCACGCACAATGCTCCCAAGCCCGGGAGAAAAGCGCTTCGGGGTGGTGCTCTCTCCGGGCCCTTGCCCCTGAGCCTGGGGGCCAGGCAGGGGGAACACACTCCCAGGCCAAGGCAGAACAACATGCACACGTCTGTTCCTGCCCCCTACACCGGCAGAGAGTTCGGGGGAGCCAGAGACTGCCAGGCTGCTGCTGGGCTGGCTGCCTGTGTGGGACGGGGTAGAGCCGACCTAGGGGCAAGTTGGGCCTCTTGCTCTCCCTGCTGCCCTGAGGCTGCTGGGTCAAAGAGGTCTTGGGCATCCAGCCCTTTGCTGGTCCTTTCCCTCTGACGAGGCCCTCTGAGCTCCAGCACCTTGCAGTGTGCAGACAGCCCCTGCCGGCAACCTCCTCTCCAAGGAGGCCTCAACCGAGGCCTAGGCCCAGGGGAAAGGCACCAGCGGGGATGAGCCTGGGGAGGCGCCCGGGCATGTCTGGACCCAGGCCCCGCAGCCTGCCCCTTGGTGGGGTAGTACCCCCGGAGGCCAGGAAGGTCTGGGCAAGGCTGCCAGAGGCAGGGACACTGCTGGGTCCTGCCCCTGGCCTGTGGGGCCTCTGAGAACAACTGGCACTCTCCCGCTGGAAGACCTCCCCGGCTGCCTCCAAAGGCTGGTTTGCAAGCACTCAATCCCGCTGTTCACGCCAGCTGCGCACAATGCTCCCAAGCCCGGGAGAAAAGCATTTTGGGGTGGTGCTCACTCCGGGCTTTGGAAGACCTCCCCGGCTGCCTCCAAGGCCGGTTTGCAAGCACTTCTGCCTGCTGTTCCCGCCACCCGCGCACAATGCTCCCAAGCCCGGGAGAAAAGCGTTTCGGGGTGGTGTTCTCTCTGGAACCAAGAAAGACCTCCCGGGCTGCCCCCAAATGCCGGTTTGCAAGCACTCCCACTCACTGTTCCCGCCATCCGTGCAAATGCTCCAAGCCCAGGAGAAAAGCCCTTCAGGGTGGTGCTCTCTCCCGGCCCTTGGAAGACCTCCCCGGCTGCCTCCAAAGGCTGGATTTCAAGTAGTCCCTCCCGCTGTCCCGCCAGCCGCACACAATGCTCCCAATCACGGGAGAAAAGCGCTTCGGGGTGGTGCTCTCTACGGGCCCTTGGAAGACCTCCCCGTTTGTCTCCAAAGGCCGGTTTGCAAGCACTCATGCCCGCTGTTCCCGCCAGCCGCGCACAATGCTCCCAAGCCTAGGAGAAAAGCGCTTCGGGGTGGTGCTCTCTCCCGGCCCTTGGAAGACCTCCCCGGCTGCCTCCAAAGGCCGGTTTGCAAGCACTCAATCCCGCTGTTCCCGCCAGCCGCGCACAATGCTCCCAAGCCCGGGAGAAAATCGCTTCGGGGTGGTGCTCTCTCCCGGCCCTTGGAAGACCTCCCCGGCTGCCTCCAAAGGCTGGTTTTCAAGAACTCCCTCCCTCTGACCCGCCAGCCGCACACAATGCTCCCAAGCCCGGGAGAAAAGCATTTTGGGGTGGTCTCTCTCCGGGCCCTTGGAAGACTCCCCGGCTGCCTCTAAAGGCCGGTTTGCAAGCACTCATGTCCTCTGTTCCCGACAGCCGCGAACAATGCTCCCAATTCCGTGAGAAAAGTGCTTCGGGATGGTGCTCTCTCCGGGCCCTTGGAAGACCTCCCAAGCTGCCCCCAAAGGCCGGTTTGGAAGCACTCCGACTCGCTGTTCCCGCCATCCGCGCACAATGCTCCCAAGCCCGGGAGAAAAGCATTTTGGGGTGGTGCTCACACCGGGCCCTGGAAGACCTCCCCGGCTGCCTCCAAAGGACGGTTTTCAAGCACTCCTGCCTGCTGTTCCCGCCACCCGCGCACAATGCTCCCAAGCGCGGGAGAAAAGCGCTTCGGGGTGGTGCTCTCTACAGGCCCTTGGAAGACCTCCCCGGCTGCCTCCAAAGGCCGGTTTGCAAGGACTCCTTCCTGCTGTTCCCGCCAGCCACGCACAATGCTCCCAAGCCTGGGAGAAAAGCATTTTGGGGTGGTGCTCACACCGGGCCCTGGAAGACCTCCCCGGCTGCCTCCAAAGGACGGTTTTCAAGCACTCCTGCCTGCTGTTCCCGCCACCCGCGCAGAATGCTCCCAAGCGCGGGAGAAAAGCGCTTCGGGGTGGTGCTCTCTACAGGCCCTTGGAAGACCTCCCCGGCTGCCTCCAAAGGCCGGTTTGCAAGGACTCCTTCCTGCTGTTCCCGCCAGCCACGCACAATGCTCCCAAGCCCGGGAGAAAAGCATTTTGGGGTGGTGCTCACTCCGGGCCCTTGGAAGACCTCCCCGGCTGCCTCCAATGGCCAGTTTGCAAGCACTCATGTCCGCTGTTCCCACCAGCCGCGCACAATGCTCCCAAGCCCGGGAGAAAAGCTTTTTGGGGTGGTGCTCACACCGGGCCCTGGAAGACCTCCCCGGCTGCCTCCAAAGGCCAGTTTTCAAGCACTCCTGCCTGCTGTTCCCGCCACCTGCGCACAATGCTCCCAAGCCCGGGAGAAAAGCGCTTCGGGGTGGTGCTCTCTACAGGCCCTTGGAAGACCTCCCCGGCTGCCTCCAAAGGCCGGTTTGCAAGGACTCCTTCCTGCTGTTCCCGCCAGCCACGCACAATGCTCCCAAGCCCGGGAGAGAAGCATTTTGGGGTGGTGCTCTCTACAGGCCCTTGGAAGACCTCCCCGGCTGCCTCCAGTGGCCAGTTTGCAAGCACTCATGCCCGCTGTTCCCACCAGCCGCGCACAATGCTCCCAAGCCCGGGAGAAAAGCTTTTTGGGGTGGTGCTCACACCGGGCCCTGGAAGACCTCCCCGGCTGCCTGCAAAGGCCGGTTTTCAAGCACTCCTGCCTGCTGTTCCTGCCACCCGCGCACAATACTCCCAAGCCCGGGAGAAAAGCGCTTCGGGGTGGTGCTCTCTACAGGCCCTTGGAAGACCTCCCCCGCTGCCTCCAAAGGCCGGTTTGCAAGGACTCCTTCCTGCTGTTCCCGCCAGCCACGCACAATGCTCCCAAGCCCGGGAGAAAAGTGCTTCGGGGTGGTGATCTCTCCGGGCCCTTGGAAGTCGTCCCCGGCTGCCTCCAAAGGCCGGTTTGCAAGCACTCATGCCCGTTTTTCACACCAGCCGCGCACAATGCTCCCAAGCCCGGGAGAAAAGCATTTTGGGGTGGTGCTCACTCCGGGCCCTTGGAAGACCTCCCCGGCTGCCTCCAAAGGCCAGTTTGCAAGCAGTCCTGCCTGCTGTTCCCGCCAGCCGCGCACAATGTTCCCAAGCCCGGGAGAAAAGCGCTTCGGGGTGGTGCTCTCTCCCGGCCCTTGGAAGACGTCCTCAGCTGCCTCCAAAGGCCGGTTTGCAAGCACTCATGCCCGTTGTTCCCACCAGCCGCGCACAATGCTCCCAAGCCCGGGAGAAAAGCATTTTGGGGTGGTGCTCACTCCGGGCCCTTGGAAGACCTCCCCGGCTGCCTCCAAAGGCCAGTTTGCAAGCAGTCCTGCCTGCTGTTCCCGCCAGCCGCGCACAATGTTCCCAAGCCCGGGAGAAAAGCGCTTCGGGGTGGTGCTCTCTCCGGGCACTTTCAAGACCTCCCCGGCTGCCTCCAAAGGCCGGTTTGTAAGTACTCATTCCCGCTGCTTCCGCCAGCCACGCACAATGCTCCCAAGCCCGGGAGAAAAGCATTTTGGGGTGGTGCTCTCTCCGGGCCCTTGGAAGACCTCCCGGGCTGCCTCCAAAGGCCGGTTTGCAAGCATTCATGTCCGTTGTTCCCGACAGCCGCGCACAATGCTCCCAAGCCCGAGAGAAAAGCATTTTGGGGTGGTGATCAGTCCGGCCCTTGGAAGACCTCCCCGGCTGCCTCCAAAGGACAGTTTGCAAGCACTCATGCCCGCTGTTCCCGCCAGCCGCGCACAATGCTCCCAAGACCGTGAGAAAAGCGCTTCGGGGTGGTGTTCTCTCAGGGACCATGGAGGACCTCCCCGGCTGCCCCCAAAGGCCGGTTTGCAAGCATTCCCACTCGCTGTTCCCGCCAGGCACACACAATGTTCCAAAACCCCGGAGAAAAGCGCTTCGGGGTGGTGGTCTCTCCGGGCCCCTGCCCCTGAGCCTGGGGGCCAGGCAGGGGATCCACAGTCCCAGGCCAAGGCAGAACCACATGCACACGTCTGTTCCTGCCCCCTCCACCGGCAGAGAGCTGGGGGGAGCCAGAGTCTGTCAGGCAGCTGCTGGGCTGGCCGCCTGTGTGGGAAGGGGCAGACCCGACCTAGGGGCAAGTTGGGCCTCTTGCTCTCCCTGCTGCCCTGAGGCTGCTGGGCCAAAGAGGTCTTGGGCATCCAGCCCCTTGCTGGTCCCTTCCCTCTGAAGAGGCCCTCTGAGCTCCAGCACCTTGCAGTGTGGAGACAGCCCCTGCCAGCAACCTCCTCTCCAAGGAGGCCTCAACCGAGGCCTAGGCCCAGGGGAAAGGCACCAGCGGAGATGAGCCAGTGGAGGCGCCCGGGCATGTCTGGACCCAGTCCCCGCAGCCTGCCCCTTGGTGGGGCAGTATCCCCGGAGGCCAGGAAGGTCTGGGCAAGGCTGCGAGGGGCAGGGGCCCTGCTGGGTCGTGCCCCTGGCCTGTGGGGCGTCTGAGCACAACCGGCACTCTCCCGCTGGAAGACCTCCCCGTCTGCCTCCAAAGGCCGGTTTGCAAGCACTCCCGCCCGCTGTTCCCGCCAGGCACGCACAATGCTCCCAAGCCCGGGAGAAAAGCGCTTCGGGGTGGTGCTCTCTCCGGGCCCTTGCCCCTGAGCCTGGGGGCCAGGCAGGGGGTCCACACTCCCAGGCCAAGGCAGAACCACATGCACACGTCTGTTCCTGACCCCTGCACCGGCAGAGAGCTCGGGGGAGCCAGAGTCTGTCAGGCAGCTGCTGGGCTGGCCGCCTTTGTGGGAAGGGGCAGAGCCGACCTAGGGGCAAGTTGGGCCTCTTGCTCTCCCTGCTGCCCTGAGGCTGCTGGGCCAAAGAGGTCTTGGGCATCCAGCCCTTTGCTTGTCCCTTCCCTCTGACGAGGCCCTCTGAGCTCCAGCACTTTGCAGTGTGGAGACAGCCCCTGCCAGCAACCTCCTCTCCAAGGAGGCCTCAACCGAGACCTAGGACCAGGGGAAAGGCACCAGCGGGGATGAGCCTGGGGAGGCGCCCGGGCATGTCTGGACCCAGTCCCCGCAGCCTGCCCCTTGGTGGGGCAGTACCCCCGGAGGCCAGGAAGGTCTGCGAAAGGCTGGCCAGGGGCAGGGGACCTGCTGGGTCCTGCCCCTGGCCTGTGGGGCCTCTGAGCACAACCGGCCCTCTCTCACTGGAAGACCTCCCCGGCTGCCTCCAAAGTCCTGTTTGCCAACACTCCCACCCGCTGTTCACGCCAGACTTGCACAATGCTCCCAAGCCCGGGAGAAAAGCGCTTCGGGGTGGTGGTCTCTCCGGGCCCTTGCCCCTGAGCCTGGGGGCCAGGCAGGGGATCCACAGTCCCAGGCCAAGGCACAACAACATGCACATGTCTGTTCCTGCCCCCTCCACCGGCAGAGAGCTGGGGGGAGCCAGAGTCTGTCAGGCAGCTGCTGGGCTGGCCGCCTGTGTGGGAAGGGGCAGAGCCGACCTAGGGGCAAGTTGGGCCTCTTGCTCTCCCTGCTGCCCTGAGGCTGCTGTGCCAAAGAGGTCTTGGGCATCCAGCCCCTTGCTGGTCCCTTCCCTCTGACGAGGCCCTCTGAGCTCCAGCACCTTGCAGTGTGGAGACAGACCCTGCCAGCAACCTCCTCTCCAAGGAGGCCTCAACCGAGGCCTAGGCCCAGGGGAAAGGCACCAGCGGGGATGAGCCAGTGGAGGCGCACGGGCATATCAGGACCCAGTCCCCGCAGCCTGCCCCTTGGTGGGGCAGTACCCCCGGAGGCCAGGAAGGTCTGGGCAAGGCTGGCCAGGGGCAGGGTCCCTGCTGGGTCCTGCCCCTGGCCTGTGGGGCCTCTGAGCACAACCGGCCCACTCCCACTGGAAGACCTCCCCGGCTGCCTTCAAAGGCGGGTTTGCCAACACTCCCGCCCGCTGTTCCCGCCAGGCACGCACAACGCTCCCAAGGCCAGGAGAAAAGCGCTTCGGGGTGTTGCTCTCTCCGGGCCCTTGCCCCTGAGCCTGGGGTCCAGGCAGTGGGTCCACACTCCCAGACCAAGGCAGAACCACATGCACACGTCTGTTCCTGACCCCTGAACCGGCAGAGAGCTCGGGGGAGCCAGAGTCTATCAGGCAGCTGCTGGGTTGGCTGCCTGTGTGGGAAGGGGCAGAGCCGACCTAGGGGCAAGTTGGGCCTCTTGCTCTCCCTGTTGCCCTGAGGCTGCTGGGCCAAAGAGGTCTTGGGCATCCAGCCCCTTGCTGGTCCCTTCCCGCTGACGAGGCCCTCTGAGCTCCAGCACCTTGCAGTGTGGAGACAGCCCCTGCCAGCAACCTCCTCTCCAAGGAGGCATCAACCGAGGCCTATGCCCAGGGGAAAGGCACCAGCGGGGATGAGCCTGGGGAGGCGCCCAGGCATGTCTGGACCCAGTCCCCGCAGCCTGCCCCTTGGTGGGGCAGTACCCCCGGAGGCCAGGAAGGTCTGGGCAAGGCTGGCCAGGGGCAGGGGACCTGTGGGTCCTGCCCCTGGCCTGTGAGGCCTCTGAGCACAACCGGCCCTCTCCCACTGGAAAACCTCCACGGCTGCCTCCAAAGTCCTGTTTGCAAACACTCCCGCCCAGTGTTCCCAGCAGGCTCGCAGAATGCTCCCAAGCCCGGGAGAAAAGCGCTTCGGGGTGGTGCTCTCTCCGGGCCCTTGCCCCTGAGCCTGGGGGCAAGGCAGGGGGAACACACTCCCAGACCAAGGCAGAACCACATGCCCACGTCTGTTCCTGTCCCCTGCACCGGCAGAGAGCTCGGAGGAGCCAGAGTCTGTCAGGCAGCTGCTGGGCTGGCCGCCTGTGTGGGAAGGGGCAGAGCCGACCTAGGGGCAAGTTGGGCCTCTTCCTCTCCCTGCTGCCCTGAGGCTGCTGGGCCAAAGAGGTCTTCGGCATCCAGCACCTTGCTGGTCCCTTCCCTCTGATGAGGCCCTCTGAGCTCCAGCACCTTGCAGTGTGGAGACAGCCCCTGCCAGCAACCTCCTCTCCAAGGAGGCCTCAACCGAGGCCTAGGCCCAGGGGAAAGGCACCAGCGGGGATGAGCCTGGGGAGGCGCCCGGGCATGTCTGGACCCAGTCCCCGCAGCCTGCCCCTTGGTGGGGCAGTACCCCCGGAGGCCAGGAAGGTCTAGGCAAGGCTGCCAGGGGCAGGGACACTGCTGGGTCCTGCCCCTGGCCTGTGGGGCGTCTGAGCACAACCAGCACCCTCCCGCTGGAAGACCTCCCCGTCTGCCTCCAAAGGCCTGTTTGCAAGCACTCCCACCCGCTGTTCCCGCCAGGCACGCACAATGCTCCCAAGCCCGGGAGAAAAGTGCTTCGGGGTGGTGCTCTCCTCGGGCCCTTGCCCCTGAGCCTGGGGGCCAGGCAGGTGGAACACACTCCCAGGCCAAGGGAGAACGACATGCACACGTCTGTTCCTGCCCCCTACACCGGCAGAGAGCTCGGGGGAGCCAGAGTCTCTCAGGCAGCTGCTGGGCTTGCCGCCTGTGTGGGAAGTGGCAGAGCCGACCTAGGGGCATGTTGGGCCTCTGCTCTCCCTGCTGCCCTGAGGCTGCTGGGCCAAAGAGGTCTTGGGCATCCAGCCCCTTGCTGGTCCCTTCCCTCTGACGAGGCCCTCTGAGCTCCAGCACCTTGCAGTGTGGAGACAGCCCCTGCCAGCAACCTCCTCTCCAAGGAGGCCTAAACCGAGGCCTAGCCCCAGGGGAAAGGCACCAGCGGGGAAGAGCCTGGGGAGGCGCCCGGGCATGTCTGGACCCAGTCCCCGCAGCCTGCCCCTTGGTGGGGCAGTACCCCCGGAGGCCAGGAAGGTCTGGGCTAGGCTGGCCAGGGGCAGGGGCCCTGCTGGGCCCTGCCCCTGGCCTGTGGGGCCTCTGAGCACAACCGGCCCTCTCCCACTGGAAGACCTCCCCGGCTGCCTCCAAAGGCCGGTTTGCCAACACTCCCGCCCGCTGTTCCCGCCAGGCACGCACAATGCTCCCAAGCCCGGGAGAAAAGCGCTTTGGGGTGTTGCTCTCTCCGGGCCCTTGCCCCTGAGCGTGGGGGCAAGGCAGTGGGTCCACACTCCCAGACCAAGGCAGAACCACATGCCCACATCTGTTCCTGTCCCCTGCACCGGCAGAGAGCTCGGAGGAGCCAGAGTCTGTCAGGCAGCTGCTGGGCTGGCCGCCTGTGTGGGAAGGGGCAGAGCCGACCTAGGGGCAAGTTGGGCCTCTTGCTCTCCCTGCTGCCCTGAGGCTGCTGGGCCAAAGAGGTCTTCGGCATCCAGCACCTTGCTGGTCCCTTCCCTCTGACGAGGCCCTCTGAGCTCCAGCACCATGCAGTGTGGAGACAGCCCCTGCCAGCAACCTCCTCTCCAAGGAGGCCTCAACCGAGGCCTAGGCCCAGGGGAAAGGCACCAGCAGGGATGAGCCTGGGGAGGCGCCCGGGCATGTCTGGACCCAGTCCCCGCAGCCTGCCCCTTGGTGGGGCTGTAACCCCGGAGGCAGGAAGGTCTGGGCAAGGCTGGCCAGGGGCAGGGGCCCTGCTGGGCCCTTCCCCTGGCCTGTGGGGCCTCTGAGCACAACCGGCACTCTCCCACTGGAAGACCTCCCCGGCTGCCTCCAAAGGCCGGTTTGCAAGCGCTCCCGCCCACTGTTCCCAGCAGGCGTGTACAATGCTCCCAAGCCCGGGAGAAAAGCGCTTCGGGGTGGTGCTCTCTCCGGGCCCTTGCTCCTGAGCCTGGGGGCAAGGCACGGTGTCCACAATCCCAGGCCAAGTCAGAACCACATGCACACCTCTGATCTGCCCCCTGCACCGGCAAAGAGCTCGGGGGAGCCAGAGTATGTCAGGCAGCTGCTGGGCTAGCCGCCTGTGTGGGAAGGGGCAGAGCCGACCTAGGGGCAAGTTGTGCCTCTTGCTCTCCCTGCTGCCCTGAGGCTGCTGGGCCAAAGATGTCTTGGGCATCCAGCCCTTTACTGGTCCCTTCTCTCTGACGAGGCTGTCTGAGCTGCAGCACCTTGCAGTGTGGAGACAGCCCCTGCCAGCAACCTCCTCTCCAAGGAGGCCTCAACCGAGGCCTAGGCCCAGGGGAAAGGCACCAGCGGGGATGAGCCAGGGGAGGCGCTCGAGCATGTCTGGACCCAGTTCCCGCAGCCTGCCCCTTGGTGGGGCAGTACCCCCGGAGGCCAGGAAGGTCTGGGCAAGGCTGGCCAGGGGCAGGGGCCCTGCTGCGTCCTGCCCTTGGCCTGTGGGGCCTCTGAGCACAACCGGCCCTCTCCCACTGGAAGACCTCCCCGGCTGCCTCCAAAGGCCGGTTTGCAAGCGCTCCCGCCCACTGTTCCCAGCAGGCGTGCACAATGCTCCTAAGCCCGGGAGAAAAGCGCTTCGGGGTGGTGCTCTCTCCGGGCCCTTGCCCCTGAGCCTGGGGGCAAGGCAGGGTGTCCACACTCCCAGGCCAAGGCAGAACCACATGCACACGACTGATCTGCCCCCTGCACCGGCAGAGAGCTCGGGGGAGCCAGAGTCTGTCAGGCAGCTGCTGGGCTGGCCGCCTGTGTGGGAAGGGGCAGAGCCGACCTAGGGGCAAGTTGGGCCTCTTGCTCTCCCTGCTGCCCTGAGGCTGCTGGGCCAAAGAGGTCTTGGGCATCCAGCCCCTTGCTGGTCCCTTCCCTCTGACGAGGCCCTCTGAGCTCCAGCACCTTGCAGTGTGGAGACAGACCCTGCCAGCAACCTCCTCTCCAAGGAGGCCTCAACCGAGGCCTAGGCCCAGGGGAAAGGCACCAGCGGGGATGAGCCTGGGGAGGCGCCCGGGCATGTCTGGACCCAGTCCCCGCAGCCTGCCCCTTGGTGGGGCAGTACCCCTGGAGGCCAGGAAGGTCTGGGCAAGGCTGGCCAGGGGCAGGGGCCCTGCTGGGTCCTGCCCCTGGCCTGTAGGGCCTCTGAGCACAACCGGCCCTCTCCCGCTGGAAGACCTCCCCGGCTGCCTCCAAAGGCCAGTTTGCCAACACTCCTGCCCGCTGTTCCCGCCAGGCACGCACAATGCTCCCAAGCCCAGGAGAAAAGCGCTTCGGGGTGGTGGTCTCTCCGGGCCCCTGCCCCTGAGCCTGGGGGCCAGGCAGGGGATCCACAGTCCCAGGCCAAGGCAGAACCACATGCACATGTCTGTTCCTGCCCCCTCTACCGGCAGAGAGCTGGGGGGAGCCAGAGTCTGTCAGGCAGCTGCTGGGCTGGCCGCCTGTGTGGGAAGGGGCAGAGCCGACCTAGGGGCAAGTTGGGCCTCTTGCTCTCCCTGCTGCCCTGAGGCTGCTGGGCCAAAGAGGTCTTGGGCATCCAGCCCCTTGCTGGTCCCTTCCCTCTGACGAGGCCCTCTGAGCTCCAGCACCTTGTAGTGTGGAGATAGCCCCTGCCAGCAACCTCCTCTCCAAGGAGGCCTCAACCGAGGCCTAGGCCCAGGGGAAAGGCACCAGCGGGGATGAGCCAGTGGAGGCGCACGGGCATGTCTGGACCCAGTCCCCGCAGCCTGCCCCTTGGTGGGGCAGTACCCCCGGAGGCCAGGAAGGTCTGGGCAAGGCTGGCCAGGGGCAGGGGCCCTGCTGGGTCCTGCCCCTGGCCTGTGGGGCCTCTGAGCACAACCGGCCCTCTCCCACTGGAAGACCTCCCCGGCTGCCTCCAAAGGCCGGTTTGCCAACACTCCCGCCCGCTGTTCCCGCCAGGCACGCACAATGCTCCCAAGCCCGGGAGAAAAGCGCTTCGGGGTGTTGCTCTCTCCGGGCCCTTGCCCATGAGCCTGGGGTCCAGGCAGTGTGTCCACACTCCCAGACCAAGGCAGAACCACATGCACACGTCTGTTCCTGAGCCCTGCACCGGCAGAGCGCTCGGGGGAGCCACAGTCTGTCAGGCAGCTGCTGGGTTGGCTGCCTGTGTGGGAAGGGGCAGAGCCGACCTAGGGGAAGTTGGGCCTCTTCCTCTCCCTGCTGCCCTGAGGCTGCTGGGCCAAAGAGGTCTTGGGTATCCAGCCCCTTGCTGGTCCCTTCCCGCTGCCGAGGCCCTCTGAGCTCCAGCACCTTGCAGTGTGGAGACAGCCCCTGCCAGCAACCTCCTCTCCAAGGAGGCCTCAACCGAGGCCTAGGCCCAGGGGAAAGGCACCAGCGGGGATGAGCCTGGGGAGGCGCCCGGGCATGTGTGGACCCAGTCCCCGCAGCCTGCCCCTTGGTGGGGTAGTAACCCCGGAGGCCAGGAGGGTCTGGGCAAGGCTGCCAGGGGCAGGGACATTGCTGGGTCCTGCCCCTGGCCTCTGGGGCGTCTGAGCACAACCGGCACTCTCCCGCTGGAAGACCTCCCTGGCTGCCTCCAAAGGCCCGTTTGCAAGCACTCCCGCCCGCTGTTCCCGCCAGGCACGCACAATGCTACCAAGCCCGGGAGAAAAGCGCTTCGGGGTGGTGCTCTCTCCGGGCCCTTGCCCCTGAGGCTGGGGGCCAGGCAGGGGGAACACACTCCCAGGCCAAGGCAGAACGACATGCACACGTCTGTTCCTGCCCCCTACACCGGCAGATAGCTCGGGGGAACCAGAGACTGCCAGGCTGCTGCTGGGCTGGCTGCCTGTCTGGGATGGGGCAGAGCCGACCTAGGGGCAAGTTGGGCCTCTTGCTCTCCCTGCTGCCCTGAGGCTGCTGGGCCAAAGACGTCTTGGGCATCCAGCCCCTTACTGGTCTCTTCCCTCTGACGAGGCCCTCTGAGCTCCAGCACCTTGCACTGTGGAGACAGCCCCTGCCAGCAACCTCCTCTCCAAGGAGGCCTCAAGGGAGGCCTAGGCCCAGGGGAAAGGCACCAGCGGTGATGAGCCAGGGGAGGCGCCCGAGTATGTCTGGACCCAGTCCCCGCAGCCTGCCCCTTGGTGGGGCAGTACCCCCGGAGGCCAGGAAGGTCTGGGCAAGGCTGGCCAGGGGCAGGGGCCCTGCTGGGTCCTGCCCCTGGCCTGTGGGGCCTCTGAGCCGAACCGGCCCTCTCCCACTGGAAGACCTCCCCGGCTGCCTCCAAAGGCCGGTTTGCAAGCGCTCCCGCCCACTGTTTCCAGCAGGCGTGCACAATGCTCCCAAGCCCGGGAGAAAAGCGCTTCAGGGTGGTGCTCTCTCTGGGCCCTTGCCCCTGAGCCTGGGGGCAAGGCAGGGTGTCCACACTCCCAGGCCAAGGCAGAACCACATGCACACGTCTGATCTGCCCCCTGCACCGGCAGAGAGCTCGGGGGAGCCAGAGTCTGTCAGGCAGCTGCTGGGCTGGCCGCCTGTGTGGGAAGGGGCAGAGCCGACCTAGGGGCAAGATGGGCCTCTTGCTCTCCCTGCTGCCATGAGGCTGCTGGGCCAAAGAGGTCTTGGCCATCCAGCCCCTTGCTGGTCCCTTCCCTCTGACGAGGCCCTCTGAGCTCCAGCACCTTGCAGTGTGGAGACAGCCCCTGCCAGCAACCTCCTCTCCAAGGAGGCCTCAACCGAGGCCTAGGCCCAGGGGAAAGGCACCAGCGGGGATGAGCCTGGGGAGGCGCCCGGGCATGACTGGACCCAGTCCCCGCAGCCAGCCCCTTGGTGGGGCAGTACCCCCGGAGGCCAGGAAGGTCTGGGCAAGGCTGGCCAGGGGCAGGGGCCCTGCTGGGTCCTGCCCCTGGCCTGTGGGGCCTCTGAGCACAACCGGCCCTCTCCCACTGGAAGACCTCCCCGGCTGCCTCCAAAGGCCGGTTTGCCAACACTCCCGCCCGCTGTTCTCGCCAGGCACGCACAATTCTCCCAAGCCCGAGAGAAAAGCGCTTCGGTGTGTTGCTCTCTCCGGGCCCTTGCCCCTGAGTGTGGGGGCCAGGCAGTGGTTCCACACTCCCAGACCAAGGCAGAACCACATGCACACGTCTGTTCCTGCCCCCTGCACCGGCAGAGAGCTCGGGGGAGCCAGAGTCTCTCAGGCAGCTGCTGGGCTGGCCGCCTGTGTGCGAAGGGGCAGAGCCGACCTAGGGGCAAGTTGGGCCTCTTCCTCTCCCTGCTGCCCTGAGGCTGCTGGGCCAAAGAGGTCTTGGGCATCCAGCCCCTTGCTGGTCCCTTCCCTCTGACGAGGCCCTCTGAGCTCCAGCACCTTGCAGTGTGGAGACAGCCCCTGCCAGCAGCCTCCTATCCAAGGAGGCCTCAACCGAGGCCTAGGCCCAGGGGAAAGGCACCAGCGAGGATGAGCCAGTGGAGGCGCACGGGCATGTCTGGACCCAGTCCCCGCAGCCTGCCCCTTGATGGGGCAATACCCCCCGAGGCCAGGAAGGTCTGGGCAAGGCTCCGAGGGGCAGGGGCCCTGCTGGGTCGTGCCCCTGGCCTGTGGGGCGTCTGAGCACAACCGGCACTCTCCCGCTGGAAGACCTCCCCGTCTGCCTCCAAAGGCCGGTTTGCAAGCACTCCCGCCCGCTGTTCCCGCCAGGCACGCACAATGCTCCCAAGCCCGGGAGAAAAGCGCTTCGGGGTGGTGATCTCTCCGGGCCCTTGCCCCTGAGCCTGGGGGCCAGGCAGTCGGAACACACTCCCAGGCCAAGGCAGAACGACATGCACACGTCTGTTCCTGCCCCCTACACCGGCAGAGAGTTCGGGGGAGCCAGAGACTGCCAGGCTGCTGCTGGGCTGGCTGCCTGTGTGGGACGGGGCAGAGCCGACCTAGGGGCAAGTTGGGCCTCTTGCTCTCCCTGCTGCCCTGAGGCTGCTGGGCCAAAGAGGTCTTGGGCATCCAGCCCTTTGCTTGTCCCTTCCCTCTGACGAGGCCCTCTGAGCTCCAGCACCTTGCAGTGTGGAGACAGCCCCTGCCAGCAACCTCCTCTCCAAGGAGGCCTAAACCGAGGCCTAGCCCCAGGGGAAAGGCACCAGCGGGGAAGAGCCTGGGGAGGCGCCCGGGCATGTCTGGACCCAGTCCCCGCAGCCTGCCCCTTGGTGGGGCAGTACCCCCGGAGGCCAGGAAGGTCTGGGCTAGGCTGGCCAGGGGCAGGGGCCCTGCTGGGCCCTGCCCCTGGCCTGTGGGGCCTCTGAGCACAACCGGCCCTCTCCCACTGGAAGACCTCCCCGGCTGCCTCCAAAGGCCGGTTTGCCAACACTCCCGCCCGCTGTTCCCGCCAGGCACGCACAATGCTCCCAAGCCCGGGATAAAAGCGCTTTGGGGTGTTGCTCTCTCCGGGCCCTTGCCCCTGAGCGTGGGGGCAAGGCAGTGGGTCCACACTCCCAGACCAAGGCAGAACCACATGCCCACGTCTGTTCCTGTCCCCTGCACCGGCAGAGAGCTCGGAGGAGCCAGATTCTGTCAGGCAGCTGCTGGGCTGGCCGCCTGTGTGGGAAGGGGCAGAGCCGACCTAGGGGCAAGTTGGGCCTCTTCCTCTCCCTGCTGCCCTGAGGCTGCTGGGCCAAAGAGGTCTTGGGCATCCAGCCCCTTGCTGGTCCCTTCCCTCTGACGAGGCCCTCTGAGCTCCAGCACCTTGCAGTGTGGAGACAGCCCCTGCCAGCAACCTCCTCTCCAAGGAGGCCTCAACCGAGGCCTAGGCCCAGGGGAAAGGCACCAGCAGGGATGAGCCTGGGGAGGCGCCCGGGCATGTCTGGACCCAGTCCCCGCAGCCTGCCCCTTGGTGGGGCTGTAACCCCGGAGGCAGGAAGGTCTGGGCAAGGCTGGCCAGGGGCAGGGGCCCTGCTGGGCCCTTCCCCTGGCCTGTGGGGCCTCTGAGCACAACCGGCCCTCTCCCACTGGAAGACCTCCCCGGCTGCCTCCAAAGGCCGGTTTGCAAGCGCTCCCGCCCACTGTTCCCAGCAGGCGTGTACAATGCTCCCAAGCCCGGGAGAAAAGCGCTTCGGGGTGGTGCTCTCTCCGGGCCCTTGCTCCTGAGCCTGGGGGCAAGGCACGGTGTCCACAATCCCAGGCCAAGTCAGAACCACATGCACACCTCTGATCTGCCCTCTGCACCGGCAAAGAGCTCGGGGGAGCCAGAGTATGTCAGGCAGCTGCTGGGCTAGCCGCCTGTGTGGGAAGGGGCAGAGCCGACCTAGGGGCAAGTTGTGCCTCTTGCTCTCCCTGCTGCCCTGAGGCTGCTGGGCCAAAGAGGTCTTGGGCGTCCAGCCCCTTGCTGGTCCCTTCCCTCTGACGAGGCCCTCTGAGCTCCAGCACCTTGCAGTGTGGAGACAGCCCCTGCCAGCAACCTCCTCTCCAAGAGGCCTAAACCGAGGCCTAGGCCCAGGGGAAAGGCACCAGTGGGGATGAGCCTGGGGAAGCGCCCGGGCATGTCTGGACCCAGTCCCCGCAGCCTGCCCCTTGGTGGGGCAGTACCCCTGAGGCCAGGAAGGTCTGGGAAAGGCTGGCCAGGGGCAGGGGACCTGCTGGGTCCTGCCCCTGGCCTGTGGGGCCTCTGAGCACAACCGGCCCTCTCCCAATGGAAGACCTCCCCGGCTGCCTCCAAAGGCCGGTTTGCAAGCACTCCCGCCCACTGTTCCCACAAAGCACGCACAATGCTCCCAAGCCCGGGAGAAAAGCGCTTCGGGGTGTTGCTCTCTCCGGGCCCTTGCCCCTGAGCCTGGGGTCCAGGCAGTGGGTCCACACTCCCAGACCAAGGCAGAACCACATGCACACGTGTGTTCCTGCCCCCTACACCGGCAGAGAGCTCGGGGGAGCCAGAGACTGCCAGGCTGCTGCTGGGCTGGCTGCCTGTGTGGTACGGGGCAGAGCCGACCTAGGGGCATGTTGGGCCTCTTGCTCTCCCTGCTGCCCTGAGGCTGCTGGGTCAAAGAGGTCTTGGGCATCCAGCGCTTTGCTGGTGCCTTCCCTCTGACGAGGCCCTCTGAGCTCCAGCACCTTGCAGTGTGGAGACAGCCCCTGTCAGCAACCTCCTCTCCAAAGAGTCCTCAACCGAGGCCTACAACCAGGGGAAAGGCACCAGCGGGGATGATCCTGGGGAGGCGCACAGACATGTCTGGACCCAGTCTCCTCAGCCTGCCCCTTGGTGGGGCAGTACCCCCGGAGGCCAGGAAAGTCTGGGCAAGTCTGGCCAGGGGCAGGGGCCCTGCTGGGTCCTGACCCTGGCCTGTGGGGCCTCTGAGCACAACCGGCCCTCTCCCACTGGAAGACCTCCCCGGCTGCCTCCAAAGTCCTGTTTGCAGCACTCCCGCCCGCTGTTCACGTCAGGAATGCACAAAGCTCCCAAGCCGGGGAGAAAAGCGCTTCGGTGTGGTGCTCTCTCCGGGCCCTTGCCCATGAGCCTGGGGGCAAGGCAGGGAGAACACACTCCCAGGCCAAGGCAGAACCACATGCCCACATCTGTTCCTGTCCCCTGCACCGGCAGAGAGCTTGGGGGAGCCAGAGTCTGTCAGGCAGCTGCTGGGTTGGCCGCCTGTGTTGGAAGGGGCAGAGCCGCCCTAGGGGCAAGTTGGGCCTCTTGCTCTCCCTGGTGCCCTGAGGCTGCTGGGCCAAAGATGTCTTGGGCATCCAGCCCTTTACTGGTCCCTTCTCTCTGACGAGGCTGTCTGAGCTGCAGCACCTTGCAGTGTGGAGACAGCCCCTGCCAGCAACCTCCTCTCCAAGGAGGCCTCAACCGAGGCCTAGGCCCAGGGGAAAGGCACCAGCGGGGATGAGCCAGGGGAGGCGCTCGAGCATGTCTGGACCCAGTTCCCGCAGCCTGCCCCTTGGTGGGGCAGTACCCCCGGAGGCCAGGAAGGTCTGGGCAAGGCTGGCCAGGGGCAGGGGCCCTGCTGCGTCCTGCCCTTGGCCTGTGGGGCCTCTGAGCACAACCGGCCCTCTCCCACTGGAAGACGTCCCCGGCTGCCTCCAAAGGCCGGTTTGCAAGCGCTCCCGCCCACTGTTCCCAGCAGGCGTGCACAATGCTCCTAAGCCCGGGAGAAAAGCGCTTCGGGGTGGTGCTCTCTCCGGGCCCTTGCCCCTGAGCCTGGGGGCAAGGCAGGGTGTCCACACTCCCAGGCCAAGGCAGAACCACATGCACACGACTGATCTGCCCCCTGCACCGGCAGAGAGCTCGGGGGAGCCAGAGTCTGTCAGGCAGCTGCTGGGCTGGCCGCCTGTGTGGGAAGGGGCAGAGCCGACCTAGGGGCAAGTTGGGCCTCTTGCTCTCCCTGCTGCCCTGAGGCTGCTGGGCCAAAGAGGTCTTGGGCATCCAGCCCCTTGCTGGTCCCTTCCCTCTGACGAGGCCCTCTGAGCTCCAGCACCTTGCAGTGTCGAGACAGACCCTGCCAGCAACCTCCTCTCCAAGGAGGCCTCAACCGAGGCCTAGGCCCAGGGGAAAGGCACCAGCGGGGATGAGCCTGGGGAGGCGCCCGGGCATGTCTGGACCCAGTCCCCGCAGCCTGCCCCTTGGTGGGGCAGTACCCCCGGAGGCCAGGAAGGTCTGGGCAAGGCTGGCCAGGGGCAGGGGCCCTGCTGGGTCCTGCCCCTGGCCTGTAGGGCCTCTGAGCACAACCGGCCCTCTCCCGCTGGAAGACCTCCCCGGCTGCCTCCAAAGGCCAGTTTGCCAACACTCCTGCCCACTGTTCCCGCCAGGCATGCACAATGCTCCCAAGCCCAGGAGAAAAGCGCTTCGGGGTGGTGGTCTCTCCGGGCCCCTGCCCCTGAGCCTGGGGGCCAGGCAGGGGATCCACAGTCCCAGGCCAAGGCAGAACCACATGCACATGTCTGTTCCTGCCCCCTCTACCGGCAGAGAGCTGGGGGGAGCCAGAGTCTGTCAGGCAGCTGCTGGGCTGGCCGCCTGTGTGGGAAGGGGCAGAGCCGACCTAGGGGCAAGTTGGGCCTCTTGCTCTCCCTGCTGCCCTGAGGCTGCTGGGCCAAAGAGGTCTTGGGCATCCAGCCCCTTGCTGGTCCCTTCCCTCTGACGAGGCCCTCTGAGCTCCAGCACCTTGCAGTGTGGAGACAGCCCCTGCCAGCAACCTCCTCTCCAAGGAGGCCTCAACCGAGGCCTAGGCCCAGGGGAAAGGCACCAGCGGGGATGAGCCAGTGGAGGCGCACGGGCATGTCTGGACCCAGTCCCCGCAGCCTGCCCCTTGGTGGGGCAGTACCCCCGGAGGCCAGGAAGGTCTGGGCAAGGCTGGCCAGGGGCAGGGGCCCTGCTGGGTCCTGCCCCTGGCCTGTGGGGCCTCTGAGCACAACCGGCCCTCTCCCACTGGAAGACCTCCCCGGCTGCCTCCAAAGGCCGGTTTGCCAACACTCCCGCCCGCTGTTCCCGCCAGGCACGCACAATGCTCCCAAGCCCGGGAGAAAAGCGCTTCGGGGTGTTGCTCTCTCCGGGCCCTTTCCCATGAGCCTGGGGTCCAGGCAGTGTGTCCACACTCCCAGACCAAGGCAGAACCACATGCACACGTCTGTTCCTGACCCCTGCACCGGCAGAGCGCTCGGGGGAGCCACAGTCTGTCAGGCAGCTGCTGGGTTGGCTGCCTGTGTGGGAAGGGGCAGAGCCGACCTAGGGGAAGTTGGGCCTCTTCCTCTCCCTGCTGCCCTGAGGCTGCTGGGCCAAAGAGGTCTTGGGTATCCAGCCCCTTGCTGGTCCCTTCCCGCTGCCGAGGCCCTCTGAGCTCCAGCACCTTGCAGTGTGGAGACAGCCCCTGCCAGCAACCTCCTCTCCAAGGAGGCCTCAACCGAGGCCTAGGCCCAGGGGAAAGGCACCAGCGGGGATGAGCCTGGGGAGGCGCCCGGGCATGTGTGGACCCAGTCCCCGCAGCCTGCCCCTTGGTGGGGTAGTAACCCCGGAGGCCAGGAGGGTCTGGGCAAGGCTGCCAGGGGCAGGGACATTGCTGGGTCCTGCCCCTGGCCTCTGGGGCGTCTGAGCACAACCGGCACTCTCCCGCTGGAAGACCTCCCTGGCTGCCTCCAAAGGCCGGTTTGCAAGCACTCCCGCCCGCTGTTCCCGCCAGGCACGCACAATGCTACCAAGCCCGGGAGAAAAGCGCTTCGGGGTGGTGCTCTCTCCGGGCCCTTGCCCCTGAGCCTGGGGGCCAGGCAGGGGGAACACACTCCCAGGCCAAGGCAGAACGACATGCACACGTCTGTTCCTGCCCCCTACACCGGCAGAGAGCTCGGGGGAACCAGAGACTGCCAGGCTGCTGCTGGGCTGGCTGCCTGTCTGGGATGGGGCAGAGCCGACCTAGGGGCAAGTTGGCCCTCTTGCTCTCCCTGCTGCCCTGAGGCTGCTGGGCCAAAGAGGTCTTGGGCATCCAGCCCTTTGCTTGTCCCTTCCCTCTGACGAGGCCCTCTGAGCTCCAGCACCTTGCAGTGTGGAGACAGCCCCTGCCAGCAACCTCCTCTCCAAGGAGGCCTCAACCGAGACCTATGACCAGGGGAAAGGCACCAGCGGGGATGAGCCTGGGGAGGCGCCCGGGCATGTCTGGACCCAGTCCCCGCAGCCTGCCCCTTGGTGGGGCAGTACCCCCGGAGGCCAGGAAGGTCTGGGAAAGGCTGGCCAGGGGCAGGGGACCTGCTGGGTCCTGCCCCTGGCCTGTGGGGCCTCTGAGCACAACCGGCCCTCTCCAACTGGAAGACCTCCCCGGCTGCCTCCAAAGGCCGGTTTGCAAGCGCTCCCGGCCACTGTTACCAGCAGGCCGGCACAATGCTCCTAAGCCCGGAAGAAAAGCGCTTCAGGGTGGTGCTCTCTCTGGGCCCTTGCCCCTGAGCCTGGGGGCAATGCAGGGTGTCCACACTCCCAGGCCAAGGCAGAACCACATGCACACGTCTGTTCCTGACCCCTGCACCGGCAGAGAGCTCGGGGGAGCCAGAGTCTGTCAGGCAGCTGCTGGGCTGGCCGCCTGTGTGGGAAGGGGCAGAGCCGACCTAGGGGCAAGTTGGGCCTCTTCCTCTCCCTGCTGCCCTGAGGCTGCTGGGCCAAAGAGTTCTTGGGCATCCAGCCCCTTGCTGGTCCCTTCCCTCTGACGAGGCCCTCTGAGCTCCAGCACCTTGCAGTGTGGAGACAGCCCCTGCCAGCAACATCCTCTCCAAGGAGGCCTCAACCGAGGCCTAGGCCCAGGGGAAAGGCACCAGCGGGGATGAGCCTGGGGAGGCGCCCGGGTATGTCTGGAAACAGTCCCCGCAGCCTGCCCCTTGGTGGGGCAGTACCCCCGGAGGCCAGGAAGATCTGGGCAAGGCTGGCCAGGGGCAGGGGCCCTGCTGGGTCCTCCCCATGGCCTGTGGGGCCTCTGAGCACAACCGGCCCTCTCCCACTGGAAGACCTCCCCGGCTGCCTCCAAAGGCCAGTTTGCCAACACTCCTGCCCGCTCTTCTCGCCAGGCACGCACAATGCTCCCAAGCCCGGGAGAATAGCGCTTCGGGGTGGTGCTCTCTCCGGGCCCTTGCCCCTGAGCCTGTGGGCAAGGCAAGGGGAACACACTCCCAGACCAAGGCAGAAAAACATGCACACGTCTGGTCCTGTCCCCTGCACCGGCAGAGAGCTCGAGGGAGCCAGAGTCTCTCAGGCAGGTGCTGGGCTGGCCGCCTGTGTGGGAAGGGGCAGAGCCGACCTAGGGGCAAGTTGGGCCTCTTGCTCTCCCTGCTGCCCTGAGGCTGCAGGGCCAAAGACGTCTTGGGCATCCAGCCCCTTACTGGTCCCTTCCCTCTGACGAGGCCCTCTGAGCTCCAGCACCTTGCAGTGTGGAGACAGCCCCTGCCAGCAATCTCCTCTCCAAGGAGGCCTCAACCGAGGCCTAGGCCCAGGGGAAAGGCACCAGCGGGGTTGAGCCAGGGGAGGCGCCCGGGCATGTCTGGACCCTGTCCCCGCAGCCTGCCCCTTGGTGGGGCAGTACCCCCGGAGGCCAGGAAGGTCTGGGCAAGGCTGGCCAGGGGCAGGGGCCCTGCTGGGTCCTGCCCCTGGCCTGTGGGGCCTCTGAGCACAACCGGCCCTCTCCCACTGGAAGACCTCCCCGGCTGCCTCCAAAGGCCGGTTTGCAAGCACTCCCGCCCATTGTTCCCGCCAGGCGCGCACAATGCTCCCAAGCCCGGGAGAAAAGCGCTTCGGGGTGGTGGTCTCTCCGGGCCCTTGCCCCTGAGCCTGGGGGCCAGGCAGGGGATCCACAGTCCCAGGCCAAGGCACAACAACATGCACACGTCTGTTCCTGCCCCCTCCACCGGCAGAGAGCTGGGGGGAGCCAGAGTCTGTCAGGCAGCTGCTGGGCTGGCCGCCTGTGTGGGAAGGGGCAGAGCCGACCTAGGGGCAAGTTGTGCCTCTTGCTCTCCCTGCTGCCCTGAGGCTGCTGGGCCAAAGAGGTCTTGGGCATCCAGCCCCTTGCTGGTCCCTTCCCTCTGACGAGGCCCTCTGAGCTCCAGCACCTTGCAGTGTGGAGACAGCACCTGCCAGCAACCTCCTCTCCAAGGAGTCCTCAACCGAGGCCTAGGCCCAGGGAAAGGCACCAGCGGGGATGATCCAGTGGAGGCGCACGGGCATATCAGGACCCAGTCCCCGCAGCCTGCCCCTTGGTGGGGCAGTACCTCCGGAGGCCAGGAAGGTCTGGGCAAGGCTGGCCAGGGGCAGGGTCCCTGCTGGGTCCTGCTCCTGGCCTGTGGGGCCTCTGAGCACAACCGGCCCTCTCCCACTGGAAGATCTCCCCGGCTGCCTCCAAAGGCGGGTTTGCCAACACTCCCGCCCGCTGTTCCCGCCAGGCACGCACAACGCTCCCAAGGCCAGGAGAAAAGCGCTTCGGTGTGGTGCTCTCTCCGGGCCCTTGCCCCTGAGCCTGGGGGCAAGGCAGGGGGAACACACACCCAGGCCAAGGCAGAACCACATGCCCACGTCTGTTCCTGTCCCCTGCACCGGCAGAGAGCTTGGGGGAGCCAGAGTCTGTCAGGCAGCTGCTGGGTTGGCCGCCTGTGTGGGAAGGGGCAGAGCCGACCTAGGGGCAAGTTGGGCCTCTTGCTCTCCCTGCTGCCCTGAGGCTGCTGGGCCAAAGACGTCTTGGGCATCCAGCCCCTTACTGGTCCCTTCCCTCTGACGAGGCCCTCTGAGCTCCAGCACCTTGCAGTGTGGAGACAGCCCCTGCCAGCAACCTCCTCTCCAAGGAGGCCTCAACCGAGGCCTAGGCCCAGGGGAAAGGCACCAGCGGGGATGAGCCAGGGGAGGCGCCCGAGCATGTCTGGACCCAGTCCCCGCAGCCTGCCCCTTGGTGGGGCAGTACCCCCGGAGGCCAGGAAGGTCTGGGTAAGGCTGGCCAGGGGCAGGGGCCCTGCTGGGTCCTGCCCCTGGCCTGTGGGGCCTCTGAGCACAACCGGCCCTCTCCCACTGGAAGACCTCCCCGGCTGCCTCCAAAGGCCGGTTTGCAAGCGCTCCCGGCCACTGTTACCAGCAGGCGGGCACAATGCTCCTAAGCCCGGAAGAAAAGCGCTTCAGGGTGGTGCTCTCTCTGGGCCCTTGCCCCTGAGCCTGGGGACAAGGCAGGGTGTCCACACTCCCAGGCCAAGGCAGATCCACATGCACACGTCTGACCTGCCCCCTGCACCGGCAGAGAGCTCGGGCGAGCCAGAGTCTGTCAGGCAGCTGCTGGGCTGGCCGCCTGTGTGGGAAGTGGCAGAGCCGACCTAGGGGTAAGTTGGGCCTCTTGCTCTCCCTGCTGCCCTGAGGCTGCTGGGCCAAAGAGGTCTTGGGCATCCAGCCCCTTGCTGGTCCCTTCCCTCTGACGAGGCCCTCTGAGCTCCAGCACCTTGCAGTGTGGAGACAGCCCCTGCCAGCAACCTCCTCTCCAAGGAGGCCTCAACCGAGGCCTAGGCCCAGGGGAAAGGCACCAGCGGGGATGAGCCTGGGGAGGCGCCCGGGCATGTCTGGACCCAGTCCCCGCAGCCTGCCCCTTGGTGGGGCAGTACCCCCGGAGGCCAGGAAGGTCTGGGCAAGGCTGGCCAGGGTCAGGGGCCCTGCTGGGTCCTGCCCCTGGCCTGTGGGGCCTCTGAGCACAACCGGCCCTCTCCCACTGGAAGACCTCCCCGGCTGCCTCCAAAGTCCTGTTTGCAAACACTCCCGCCCGCTGTTCACGCCAGGCTCGCACAATGCTCCCAAGCCCGGGAGAAAAGCGCATTGGGGTGGTTCTCTCTCCGGGCCCTTGCCCCTGAGCCTGGGGGCAAGGCACGGGGAACACACTCCCTGGCCAAGGCAGAACCACATGCCCACGTCTGTTCCTGTCCCCTGCACCGGCAGAGAGCTTGGGGGAGCCAGAGTCTGGCAGGCAGCTGCTGGGTTGGCCGCCTGTGTGGGAAGGGGCAGAGCCGCCCTAGGGGCAAGTTGGGCCTCTTGCTCTCCCTGCTGCCCTGAGGCTGCTGGGCCAAAGACGTCTTGGGCATCCAGCCCCTTACTGGTCCCTTCCCTCTGACGAGGCCCTCTGAGCTCCAGCACCTTGCAGTGTGGAGACAGCCCCTGCCAGCAACCTCCTCTCCAAGGAGGCCTCAACCGAGGCCTAGGCCCAGGGGAAAGGCACCAGCGGGGATGAGCCAGGGGAGGCGCCCGAGCATGTCTGGACCCAGTCCCCGCAGCCTGCCCCTTGGTGGGGCAGTACCCCCGGAGGCCAGGAAGGTCTGGGCAAGGCTGGCCAGGGGCAGGGGCCCTGCTGCGTCCTGCCCCTGGCCTGTGGGGCCTCTGAGCACAACCGGCCCTCTCCCACTGGAAGACCTCCCCGGCTGCCTCCAAAGGCCGGTTTGCAAGCGCTCCCGCCCACTGTTCCCAGCTGGCGTGCACAATGCTCCCAAGCCCGGGAGAAAAGCGCTTCAGGGTGGTGCTCTCTCTGGGCCCTTGCCCCTGAGCCTGGGGGCAAGGCAGGGTGTCCACACTCCCAGGCCAAGGCAGAACCACATGCACACGTCTGTTCTGCCCCCTGCACCGGCAGAGAGCTCGGGGGAGCCAGAGTCTGTCAGGCAGCTGCTGGGCTGGCCGCCTGTGTGGGAAGTGGCAGAGCCGACCTAGGGGCAAGTTCGGCCTCTTGACCTCCCTGCTGCCCTGCGGCTGCTGGGCCAAAGAGGTCTTGGGCCTCCAACCCCTTGCTGGTCCCTTCCCTCTGACGAGGCCCTCTGAGCTCCAGCACCTTGCAGTGTGGAGACAGCCCCTGCCAGCAACCTCCTCTCCAAGGAGGCCTAAACCGAGGCCTAGGCACAGGGGAAAGGCACCAGCGGGGATGAGCGTGGGGAGGCGCCCGGGCATGTATGGACCCAGTCCCCGCAGCCTGCCCCTTGGTGGGGCAGTACCCCTGGAGGCGAGGAAGGTCTGGGAAAGGCTGGCCAGGGGCAGGGGACCTGCTGGGTCCTGCCCCTGGCCTGTGGGGCCTCTGAGCACAACCGGCCCTCTCCCACTGGAAGACCTCCCCGGCTGCCTCCAAAGGCCGGTTTGCAAGCACTCCCGCCCACTGTTCCAACCAAGGGCGCACAACGCTCCCAAGCCCGGGAGAAAATCGCCTCGGGGTGGTGCTCTCTCCGGGCCCTTTCCCCTGAGCCTGGGGGCTAGGCAGGGGGTCCACAATCCCAGGCCAAGGCAGAACGACATGCACACGTCTGTTCCTGCCCCATGCACCGGCAGAGAGCTCGGGGGAGCCAGAGTCTGTCAGGCAGCTGCTGGGCTGGCCGCCTGTGTGGGAAGGGGCAGAGCCGACCTAGGGGCAAGTTGGGCCTCTTGCTCTCCCTGCTGCCCTGAGGCTGCTGGGACCAAAGAGATCTTGGGCATCCAGCCCCTTGCTTGTCCCTTCCCTCTGACGAGGCCCTCTGAGCTCCAGCACCTTGCAGTGTGGAGACAGCCCCTGCCAGCAACCTCCTCTCCAAGGAGGCCTCAACCGAGGCCTAGGATCAGGGGAAAGGCACCAGCGGGGATGAGCCTGGGGAGGCGCCCGGGCATGTCTGGACCCAGTCCCCGCAGCCTGCCCCTTGGTGGGGCAGTACCCCCGGAGGCCAGGAAGGTCTGGGCAAGGCTGGCCACAGGCAGGGGCCATGCTGGGTCCTGCCCCTGGCCTGTGTGGCCTCTGAGCACAACCGGCCCTCTCCCATTGGAAGACCTCCCCGGCTGCCTCCAAAGGCCGGTTTGCCAACACTCCCGCCCGCTGTTCCCGCCAGGCACGCACAATTCTCCCAAGCCCGGGAGAAAAGCGCTTCGGGGTGTTGCTCTCTCCAGGCCCTTGCCCTTGAGCGTGGGGGCGAGGCAGTGGGTCCACACTCCCAGACCAACGCAGAACCACATGCACACGTCTTTTCCTGACCCCTGCACCGGCAGAGAGCTCGGGGGAGCCAGAGTCTGTCAGGCAGCTGCTGGGCTGGCCGCCTGTGTGGGAAGGGGCAGAGCCGACCTAGGGGCAAGTTGGGCCTCTTCCTCTCCCTGCTGCCATGAGGCTGCTGGGCCAAAGAGGTCGTGGGCATCCAGTCCCTTGCTGGTCCCTTCCCTCTGACGAGGCCCTCTGAGCTCCAGCACCTTGCAGTGTGGAGACAGCCCCTGCCAGCAACCTCCTCTCCAAGGAGGCCTCAACCGAGGCCTAGGCCCAGGGGAAAGGCACCAGCGGGGATGAGCCTGGGGAGGCGCCCGGCCATGTCTGGACCCAGTCCCCGCAGCCTGCCCCTTGGTGGGGCAGTACCCCCGGAGGCCAGGAGGGTCTGGGCAAGGCTGCCAGGGGCAGGGACACTGCTGGGTCCTGCCCCTGGCCTGTGCGGCGTCTGAGCACAACCGGCACTCTCCCCCTGGAAGACCTCCCCGGCTGCCTCCAAAGGCCGGTTTGCAAGCACTCCCGCCCGCTGTTCCCGCCAGGCACGCACAATGCTCCCAAGCCCGGGAGAAAAGCGCTTCGGGGTGGTGCTCTCTCCGGGCCCTTGCCCCTGAGCCTGGGGGACAGGCAGGGGGAACACACTCCCAGGTCAAGGCAGAACGACATGCACACGTCTGTTCCTGCCCCCTACACCGGCAGAGTGTTCGGGGGAGCCAGAGACTGCCAGGCTGCTGCTGGGCTGGCTGCCTGGGTGGGTCGGGGTAGAGCCGACCTAGGGGCAAGTTGGGCCTCTTGCTCTCCCTGCTGCCCTGAGGCTGCTGGGTCAAAGAGGTCTTGGGCATCCAGCCCTTTGCTGGTCCTTTCCCTCTGACGAGGCCCTCTGAGCTCCAGCACCTTGCAGTGTGCAGACAGCCCCTGCCGGCAACCTCCTCTCCAAGGAGGCCTCAACCGAGGCCTAGGCCCAGGGGAAAGGCACCAGCGGGGATGAGCCTGGGGAGGCGCCCGGGCATGTCTGGACCTAGGCCCCGCAGCCTGCCCCTTGGTGGGGCAGTACCCCCGGAGGCCAGGAAGGTCTGGGCAAGGCTGGCCAGGGGCAGGGGCCCTGCTGGGTCCTGCCCCTGGCCTGTGAGGCCTCTGAGCACAACTGGCACTCTCCCGCTGGAAGACCTCCCCGGCTGCCTCCAAAGGCTGGTTTGCAAGCACTCAATCCCGCTGTTCATGCCAGCTGCGCACAATGCTCCCAAGCCCGGGAGAAAAGCATTTTGGGGTGGTGCTCACTCCGGGCTTTGGAAGACCTCCCCGGCTGCCTCCAAGGCCGGTTTGCAAGCACTTCTGCCTGCTGTTCCCGCCACCCGCGCACAATGCTCCCAAGCCCGGGAGAAAAGCGTTTCGGGGTGGTGTTCTCTCTGGGCCCAAGAAAGACCTCCCGGGCTGCCCCCAAATGCCGGTTTGCAAGCACTCCCACTCGCTGTTCCCACCATCCGTGCAAATGCTCCAAGCCCAGGAGAAAAGCCCTTCAGGGTGGTGCTCTCTCCCGGCACTTGGAAGACCTCCCCGGCTGCCTCCAAAGGCTGGATTTCAAGTACTCCCTCCCGCTGTCCCGCCAGCCGCACACAATGCTCCCAATCACGGGAGAAAAGCGCTTCGGGGTGGTGCTCTCTACGGGCCCTTGGAAGACCTCCCCGTTTGTCTCCAAAGGCCGGTTTGCAAGCACTCATGCCCGCTGTTCCCGCCAGCCGCGCACAATGCTCCCAAGCCTAGGAGAAAAGCGCTTCGGGGTGGTGCTCTCTCCCGGCCCTTGGAAGACCTCCCCGGCTGCCTCCAAAGGCCGGTTTGCAAGCACTCAATCCCGCTGTTCCCGCCAGCTGCGCACAATGCTCCCAAGCCCGGGAGAAAAGCGCTTCGGGGTGGTGCTCTCTCCCGGCCCTTGGAAGACCTCCCCGGCTGCCTCCAAAGGCTGGTTTTCAAGAACTCCCTCCCGCTGACCCCCCAGCCGCACACAATGCTCCCAAGCCCGGGAGAAAAGCATTTTGGGGTGGTCTCTCTCGGGCCCTTGGAAGACTCCCCGGCTGCCTCTAAAGGCCGGTTTGCAAGCACTCATGTCCTCTGTTCCCAACAGCCGCGAACAATGCTCCCAATTCCGTGAGAAAAGTGCTTCGGGATGGTGCTCTCTCCGGGCCCTTGGAAGACCTCCCAAGCTGCCTCCAAAGGCCGGTTTGCAAGCACTCCCGCCCGCTGTTCCCGCCAGCCTCGCACAATGCTCCCAAGACCGGGAGAAAAGCGCTTCGGGGTGGTGTTCTCTCCGTGCCAATGGAGGACCTCCCTGGCTGCCCCCAAAGGCCGGTTTGCAAGCACTCCCACTCGCTGTTCCCGCCAGCCATGCACAATCCTCCAAAACCCCGGAGAAAAGCGCTTCGGGGTGGTGTTCTCTCCGTGCCCATGGAAGACCTCCCGGGGTGCCCCCAAAGGCCGGTTTGCAAGCACTCCCACTCGCTGTTCCCGCCATCCGCGCACAATGCTCCCAAGCCCGGGAGAAAAGCATTTTGGGGTGGTGCTCACACCGGGCCCTGGAAGACCTCCCCGGCTGCCTCCAAAGGACGGTTTTCAAGCACTCCTGCCTGCTGTTCCCGCCACCCGCGCACAATGCTCCCAAGCCCGGGAGAAAAGCGCTTCGGGGTGGTGCTCTCTACAGGCCCTTGGAAGACCTCCCCGGCTGCCTCCAAAGGCCAGTTTGCAAGGACTCCTTCCTGCTGTTCCCGCCATCCGCGCACAATGCTCCCAAGCCCGGGAGAAAAGCATTTTGGGGTGGTGCTCACACCGGGCCCTGGAAGACCTCCCCGGCTGCCTCCAAAGGACGGTTTTCAAGCACTCCTGCCTGCTGTTCCCGCCACCCGCGCAGAATGCTCCCAAGCGCGGGAGAAAAGCGCTTCGGGGTGGTGCTCTCTACAGGCCCTTGGAAGACCTCCCCGGCTGCCTCCAAAGGCCGGTTTGCAAGCACTCCCGCCCGCAGTTCGCGCCAGGCAAGCACAATGCTCCCAAGCCCGGGAGAAAAGCGCTTCGGGGTGGTGCTCTCCTCGGGCCCTTGCCCCTGAGCCTGGGGGCCAGGCAGTTGGTCCAAAATCCCAGACCAAGGCAGAACCACATGCACACGTCTGATCTGCCCCCTGCACCGGCAGAGAGCTCGGGGGAGCCAGAGTCTGTCAGGCAGCTGCTGGGCTGGCCGCCTGTGTGGGAAGGGGCAGAGCCGACCTAGGGGCAAGTTGGGCCTCTTGCTCTCCCTGCTGCCCTGAGGCTGCTGGGCCAAAGAGGTCTTGGGCATCCAGCCCCTTGCTGGTCCCTTCCCTCTGACGAGGCCCTCTGAGCTCCAGCACCTTGCAGTGTGGAGACAGCCCCTGCCAGCAACCTCCTCTCCAAGGAGGCCTCAACCGAGGCCTAGGCCCAGGGGAAAGGCACCAGCGGGGATGAGCCTGGGGAGGCGCCCCGGCGTGTCTGGACCCAGTCCCCGCAGCCTGCCCCTTGGTGGGGCAGTACCCGCGGAGGCCAGGAAGGTCTGGGCAAGGCTGCCAGGGGCAGGGACACTGCTGGGTCCTACCCCTGGCCTGTGGGGCGTCTGAGCACAACCGGCACTCTCCCGCTGGAAGACCTCCCGGTCTGCCTCGAAAGGCCGGTTTGCAAGCACTCCCGCCCGCTGTTCCCGCCAGGCACGCACAACGCTCCCAAGCCCGGGAGAAAAGCGCTTCGGGGTGGTGCTCTCACCGGGCCCTTGCCCCTGAGCCTGGGGGCCAGGCAGGGGGAACACACTCCCAGGCCAAGGCAGAACGACATTCACACGTCTGTTCCTGCCCCCTACACCGGCAGAGAGCTCGGGGGAGCCAGAGACTGCCAGGCTGCTGCTGGGCTGGCCGCCTGTGTGGGACGGGGCAGAGCCGACCTAGGGGCAAGTTGGGCCTCTTGCTCTCCCTGCTGCCCTGAGGCTGCTGGGTCAAAGAGGTCTTGGGCATCCAGCCCTTTGCTGGTCCCTTCCCTCTGACGAGGCCCTCTGATCTCCAGCACCTTGCAGTGTGGAGACAGCCCCTGCCAGCAACCTCCTCTCCAAGGAGGCCTCAACCGAGGCCTAGGCCCAGGGGAAAGGCACCAGCGGGGATGAGCCTGGGGAGGCGCCCGGGCATGTCTGGACCCAGTCCCCGCAGCCTGCCCCTTGGTGGGGCAGTACCCCCGGAGGCCAGGAAGGTCTGGGCAAGGCTGGCCAGGGTCAGGGGCCCTGCTGGGTCCTGCCCCTGGCCTGTGGGGCCTCTGAGCACAACCGGCCCTCTCCCACTGGAAGACCTCCCCGGCTGCCTCCAAAGTCCTGTTTGCAAACACTCCCGCCCGCTGTTCACGCCAGGCTCGCACAATGCTCCCAAGCCCGGGAGAAAAGCGCATTGGGGTGGTTCTCTCTCCGGGCCCTTGCCCCTGAGCCTGGGGGCAAGGCACGGGGAACACACTCCCTGGCCAAGGCAGAACCACATGCCCACGTCTGTTCCTGTCCCCTGCACCGGCAGAGAGCTTGGGGGAGCCAGAGTCTGGCAGGCAGCTGCTGGGTTGGCCGCCTGTGTGGGAAGGGGCAGAGCCGACCTAGGGGCAAGTTGGGCCTCTTACTCTCCCTGCTGCCCTGAGGCTGCTGGGCCAAAGACGTCTTGGGCATCCAGCCCCTTACTGGTCCCTTCCCTCTGACGAGGCCCTCTGAGCTCCAGCACCTTGCAGTGTGGAGACAGCCCCTGCCAGCAACCTCCTCTCCAAGGAGGCCTCAACCGAGGCCTAGGCCCAGGGGAAAGGCACCAGCGGGGATGAGCCAGGGGAGGCGCCCGAGCATGTCTGGACCCAGTCCCCGCAGCCTGCCCCTTGGTGGGGCAGTACCCCCGGAGGCCAGGAAGGTCTGGGCAAGGCTGGCCAGGGGCAGGGGCCCTGCTGCGTCCTGCCCCTGGCCTGTGGGGCCTCTGAGCACAACCGGCCCTCTCCCACTGGAAGACCTCCCCGGCTGTCTCCAAAGGCCGGTTTGCAAGCGCGCCCGCCCACTGTTCCCAGCAGGCGTGCACAATGCTCCCAAGCCCGGGAGAAAAGCGCTTCAGGGTGGTGCTCTCTCCGGGCCCTTGCCCCTGAGCCTGGGGGCAAGGCAGGGTGTCCACACTCCCAGGCCAAGGCAGAACCACATGCACACGTCTGATCTGCCCCCTGCACCGGCAGAGAGCTCGGGGGAGCCAGAGTCTGTCAGGCAGCTGCTGGGTTGGCCGCCTGTGTGGGAAGGGGCAGAGCCGACCTAGGGGCAAGTTGGGCCTCTTGCTCTCCCTGCTGCCCTGAGGCTGCTGGGCCAAAGAGGTCTTGGCCATCCAGCCCCTTGCTGGTCCCTTCCCTCTGACGAGGCCCTCTGAGCTCCAGCACCTTGCAGTGTGGAGACAGCCCCGGCCAGCAACCTCCTCTCCAAGGAGGCCTCAACCGAGGCCTAGGCCCAGGGGAAAGGCACCAGCGGGGATGAGCCTGGGGAGGCGCCCGGGCATGACTGGACCCAGTCCCCGCAGCCTGCCCCTTGGTGGGGCAGTACCCCCGGAGGCCAGGAAGGTCTGGGCAAGGCTGGCCAGGGTCAGGGGCCCTGCTGGGTCCTGCCCCTGGCCTGTGGGGCCTCTGAGCACAACCGGCCCTCTCCCACTGGAAGACCTCCCCGGCTGCCTCCAAAGGCCGGTTTGCCAACACTCCCGCCCGCAGTTCTCGGCAGGCACGCACAATTCTCCCAAGCCCGGGAGAAAAGCGCTTCGGTGTGTTGCTCTCTCCGGGCCCTTGCCCCTGAGTGTGGGGGCCAGGCAGTGGTTCCACACTCCCAGACCAAGGCAGAACCACATGCACACGTCTGTTCCTGACCCCTGCACCGGCAGAGAGCTCGGGGGAGCCAGAGTCTGTCAGGCAGCTGCTGGGCTGGCCGCCTGTGTGGGAAGGGGCAGAGCCGACCTAGGGGCAAGTTGGGCCTCTTGCTCTCCCTGCTGCCCTGAGGCTGCTGGGCCAAAGAGGTCTTGGGCATCCAGCCCCTTGCTGGTCCCTTCCCTCTGACGAGGCCCTCTGAGCTCCAGCACCTTGCAGTGTGGAGACAGCCCCTGCCAGCAACCTCCTCTCCAAGGAGGCCTCAACCGAGGCCTAGGCCCAGGGGAAAGGCACCAGCGGGGATGAGCCTGGGGAGGCGCCCGAGCATGTCTGGACCCAGTCCCCGCAGCCTGCCCCTTGGTGGGGCAGTACCCCCGGAGGCCAGGAAGGTCTGGGCAAGGCTGGCCAGGGTCAGGGGCCCTGCTGGGTCCTGCCCCTGGCCTGTGGGGCCTCTGAGCACAACCGGCCCTCTCCCACTGGAAGACCTCCCCGGCTGCCTCCAAAGTCCTGTTTGCAAACACTCCCGCCCGCTGTTCACGCCAGGCTCGCACAATGCTCCCAAGCCCGGGAGAAAAGCGCATTGGGGTGGTTCTCTCTCCGGGCCCTTTCCCCTGAGCCTGGGGGCAAGGCACGGGGAACACACTCCCTGGCCAAGGCAGAACCACATGCCCACGTCTGTTCCTGTCCCCTGCACCGGCAGAGAGCTTGGGGGAGCCAGAGTCTGGCAGGCAGCTGCTGGGTTGGCCGCCTGTGTGGGAAGGGGCAGAGCCGACCTAGGGGCAAGTTGGGCCTCTTACTCTCCCTGCTGCCCTGAGGCTGCTGGGCCAAAGACGTCTTGGGCATCCAGCCCCTTACTGGTCCCTTCCCTCTGACGAGGCCCTCTGAGCTCCAGCACCTTGCAGTGTGGAGACAGCCCCTGCCAGCAACCTCCTCTCCAAGGAGGCCTCAACCGAGGCCTAGGCCCAGGGGAAAGGCACCAGCGGGGATGAGCCAGGGGAGGCGCCCGAGCATGTCTGGACCCAGTCCCCGCAGCCTGCCCCTTGGTGGGGCAGTACCCCCGGAGGCCAGGAAGGTCTGGGCAAGGCTGGCCAGGGGCAGGGGCCCTGCTGCGTCCTGCCCCTGGCCTGTGGGGCCTCTGAGCACAACCGGCCCTCTCCCACTGGAAGACCTCCCCGGCTGTCTCCAAAGGCCGGTTTGCAAGCGCGCCCGCCCACTGTTCCCAGCAGGCGTGCACAATGCTCCCAAGCCCGGGAGAAAAGCGCTTCAGGGTGGTGCTCTCTCCGGGCCCTTGCCCCTGAGCCTGGGGGCAAGGCAGGGTGTCCACTCTCCCAGGCCAAGGCAGAACCACATGCACACGTCTGATCTGCCCCCTGCACCGGCAGAGAGCTCGGGGGAGCCAGAGTCTGTCAGGCAGCTGCTGGGTTGGCCGCCTGTGTGGGAAGGGGCAGAGCCGACCTAGGGGCAAGTTGGGCCTCTTGCTCTCCCTGCTGCCCTGAGGCTGCTGGGCCAAAGAGGTCTTGGCCATCCAGCCCCTTGCTGGTCCCTTCCCTCTGACGAGGCCCTCTGAGCTCCAGCACCTTGCAGTGTGGAGACAGCCCCGGCCAGCAACCTCCTCTCCAAGGAGGCCTCAACCGAGGCCTAGGCCCAGGGGAAAGGCACCAGCGGGGATCAGCCTGGGGAGGCGCCCGGGCATGACTGGACCCAGTCCCCGCAGCCTGCCCCTTGGTGGGGCAGTACCCCCGGAGGCCAGGAAGGTCTGGGCAAGGCTGGCCAGGGTCAGGGGCCCTGCTGGGTCCTGCCCCTGGCCTGTGGGGCCTCTGAGCACAACCGGCCCTCTCCCACTGGAAGACCTCCCCGGCTGCCTCCAAAGGCCGGTTTGCCAACACTCCCGCCCGCAGTTCACGCCAGGCTCGCACAATGCTCCCAAGCCCGTGAGAAAAGCGCATTGGGGTGGTTCTCTCTCCGGGCCCTTGCCCCTGAGCCTGGGGGCAAGGCACGGGGAACACACTCCCTGGCCAAGGCAGAACCACATGCCCACGTCTGTTCCTGTCCCCTGCACCGGCAGAGAGCTCGGGGGAGCCAGAGTCTCTCAGGCAGGTGCTGGGCTGGCCGCCTGTGTGGGAAGGGGAAGAGCCGACCTAGGGGCAAGTTGGGCCTCTTGCTCTCCCTGCTGCCCTGAGGCTGCTGGGCCAAAGAGGTCTTGGGCATCCAGCCCTTTGCTGGTCCCTTCCCTCTGACGAGGCCCTCTGAGCTCCAGCACCTTGCAGTGTGGAGACAGCACCTGCCAGCAATCTCCTCTCCAAGGAGGCCTCAACCGAGGCCTAGGCCCAGGGGAAAGGCACCAGCGGGGATGAGCCTGGGGAGGCGCCCGGGCATGTCTGGACCCAGTCCCCGCAGCCTGCCCCTTGGTGGGGCAGTATCCCTGGAGGCCAGGAAGGTCTGGGCAAGGCTGACCAGGGGCAGGGGACCTGCTGGGTCCTGCCCCTGGCCTTTGGGGCCTCCGAGCACAACCGGCCCTCTCCCACTGGAAGACCTCCCCGGCTGCCTCCAAAGGCCGTTTTGCACTCACTCCCGCCCACTGTTCCCACCAAGCGCGCACAATGCTCCCAAGCCCGGGAGAAAAGCGCTTCGGGGTGGTGCTCTCTCCGGGCCCTTGCCCCTGAGCCTGGGGGCCAGGAAGGGGGTCCACACTCCCAGGGCAAGGCAGAACCACATGCACACGTCTGTTCCTGACCCCTGCACCGGCAGAGAGCTCGGGGGAGCCAGAGTCTGTCAGGCAGCTGCTGGGCTGGCCGCCTTTGTGGGAAGGGGCAGAGCCGACCTAGGGGCAATTTGGGCCTCTTGCTCTCCCTGCTGCCCTGAGGCTGCTGGGCCAAAGAGGTCTTGGGCATCCAGCCCTTTGCTTGTCCCTTCCCTCTGACGAGGCCCTCTGAGCTCCAGCACCTTGCAGTGTGGAGACAGCCCCTGCCAGCAACCTCCTCTCCAAGGAGGCCTCAACCGAGACCTAGGACCAGGGGAAAGGCACCAGCGGGGATGAGCCTGGGGAGGCGCCCGGGCATGTCTGGACCCAGTCCCCGCAGCCTGCCCCTTGGTGGGGCAGTACCCCCGGAGGCCAGGAAGGTCTGGGAAAGGCTGGCCAGGGGCAGGGTCCCTCCTGGGTCCTGCCCCTGGCCTGTGGGGCCTCTGAGCACAACCGGCCCTCTCCCACTGGAAGACCTCCCCGGCTGCCTCCAAAGGCCGGTTTGCCAACACTCCCGCCCGCTGTTCCCGCCAGGCACGCACAACGCTCCCAAGGCCAGGAGAAAAGCGCTTCGGGGTGTTGCTCTCTCCGGGACCTTGCCCATGAGCCTGGGGTCCAGGCAGTGGGTCCACACTCCCAGACCAAGGCAGAACCACATGCACACGTCTGTTCCTGACCCCTGCACCGGCAGAGAGCTCGGGGGAGCCAGAGTCTGTCAGGCAGCTGCTGGGTTGGCTGCCTGTGTGGGAAGGGGCAGAGCCGACCTAGGGACAAGTTGGGCCTCTTGCTCTCCCTGCTGCCCTGAGGCTGCTGGGCCAAAGAGGTCTTGGGCATCCAGCCCCTTGCTGGTCCCTTCCCGCTGACGAGGCCCTCTGAGCTCCAGCACCTTGCAGTGTGGAGACAGCCCCTGCCAGCAACCTCCTCTCCAAGGAGGCATCAACCGAGGCCTATGCCCAGGGGAAAGGCACCAGCGGGGATGA
The DNA here is from genome assembly GCF_033118175.1 of Dama dama. NCBI lineage: Eukaryota > Metazoa > Chordata > Mammalia > Artiodactyla > Cervidae > Dama > Dama dama. The sequence goes on along the minus strand of NW_026870998.1, from coordinate 252,755 downwards.
GCCTGGGGAGGCGCACAGGCATGTCTGGACCCAGTCCCCGCAGCCTGCCCCTTGGTGGGGCAGTACCCCCTGAGGCCAGGAAGGTCTGGGCAAGGCTGGCCAGGGGCAGGGGACCTGCTGGGTCCTGCCCCTGGCCTGTGAGGCCTCTGAGCACAACCGGCCCTCTCCCACTGGAAGACCTCCACGGCTGCCTCCAATGTCCTGTTTGCAAACACTCCCGCCCGCTGTTCACGCCAGGCTCGCACAATGCTCCCAAGCCCGGGAGAAAAGCGCTTCGGGGTGGTGCTCTCTCCGGGCCCTTGCCCCTGAGCCTGGGGGCAAGGCAGGGGGAACACACTCCCAGGCCAAGGCAGAACCACATGCCCACGTCTGTTCCTGTCCCCTGCACCGGCAGAGAGCTTGGGGGAGCCAGAGTCTGTCAGGCAGCTGCTGGGTTGGCCGCCTGTGTGGGAAGGGGCAGAGCTGCCCTAGGGGCAAGTTGGGCCTCTTGCTCTCCCTGCTGCCCTGAGGCTGCTGGGCCAAAGACGTCTTGGGCATCCAGCCCCTTACTGGTCCCTTCCCTCTGACGAGGCCCTCTGAGCTCCAGCACCTTGCAGTGTGGAGACAGCCCCTGCCAGCAACCTCCTCTCCAAGGAGGCCTCAACTGAGGCCTAGGCCCAGGGGAAAGGCACCAGCGGGAATGAGCCTGGGGAGGCGCCCGGGCATGTCTGGACCCAGGCCCCGCAGCCTGCCCCTTGGTGGGGCAGTACCCCCGGAGGCCAGGAAGGTCTGGGCAAGGCTGGCCAGGGGCAGGGGCCCTGCTGCGTCCTGCCCCTGGCCTGTGGGTCCTCAGAGCACAACCGGCCCTCTCCCACTGGAAGACCTCCCCGGCTGCCTCCAAAGGCCGGTTTGCAAGCGCTCCCACCCACTGTTCCCAGCAGGCGTGCACAATGCTCCCAAGCCCGGGAGAAAAGCGCTTCAGGGTGGTGCTCTCTCCGGGCCCTTGCCCCTGAGACTGGGGGCAAGGCAGGGTGTCCACACTCCCAGGACAAGGCAGAACCACATGCACACGTCTGATCTGCCCCCTGCACCGGCAGAGAGCTCGGGGGAGCCAGAGTCTGTCAGGCAGCTGCTGGGCTGGCCGCCTGTGTGGGAAGGGGCAGAGTCGACCTAGGGGCAAGTTGGGCCTCTTGCTCTCCCTGCTGCCCTGAGGCTGCTGGGCCAAAGAGGTCTTGGGCATCCAGCCCCTTGCTGGTCCCTTCCCTCTGACGAGGCCCTCTGAGCTCCAGCACCTTGCAGTGTGGAGACAGCCCCTGCCAGCAACCTCCTCTCCAAGGAGGCCTCAACCGAGGCCTAGGCCCAGGGGAAAGGCACCAGCGGGGATGAGCCTGGGGAGGCGCCCGGGCATGTCTGGACCCAGTCCCCGCAGCCTGCCCCTTGGTGGGGCAGTACCCCCGGAGGCCAGGAAGGTCTGGGCAAGGCTGCCAGGGGCAGGGACACTGCTGGGTCCTGCCCCTGGCCTGTGGGGCGTCTGAGCACAACCGACACCCTCTCGCTGGAAGACCTGCCCGTCTGCCTCGAAAGGCCGGTTTACAAGCACTCCCGCCCGCTGTTCCCGCCAGGCACGCACAATGCTCCCAAGCCCGGGAGAAAAGCGCTTCGGGGTGGTGCTCTCACCGCGCCCTTGCCCCTGAGCCTGGGGGCAAGGCAGGGGGAACACACTCCCAGGCCAAGGCAGAACGACATGCACACGTCTGTTCCTGCCCCCTACACCGGCAGAGAGCTCGGGGGAGCCAGAGACTGCCAGGCTGCTGCTGGGCTGGCCGCCTGTGTGGGACGGGGCAGAGCCGACCTAGGGGCAAATTGGGCCTCTTGCTCTCCCTGCTGCCCTGAGGCTGCTGGGTCAAAGAGGTCTTGGGCATCCAGCCCTTTGCTGGTCCCTTCCCTCTGACGAGGCCCTCTGATCTCCAGCACCTTGCAGTGTGGAGACAGCCCCTGCCAGCAACCTCCTCTCCAAGGAGGACTCAACCGAGGCCTAGGCCCAGGGGAAAGGCACCAGCGGGGATGAGCCTGGGGAGGCGCCCGGGCATGTCTGGACCCAGTCCCCGCAGCCTGACCCTTGGTGGAGCAGTACCCCCGGAGGCCAGGAAGGTCTGGGCAAGGCTGGCCAGGGTCAGGGGCCCTGCTGGGTCCTGCCCCTGGCCTGTGGGGCCTCTGAGCACAACCGGCCCTCTCCCACTGGAAGACCTCCCCGGCTGCCTTCAAAGGCCGGTTTGCAAGCACTCCCGCCCACTGTTCCCACCAAGCGCGCACAATTCTCCCAAGCCCGGAAGAAAAGCGCTTCGGGGTGGTGCTCTCTCCGGGCCCTTGCCCCTGAACCTGTGGGCCAGGCAGTTGGTCCACACTCGGAGACCAAGGCAGAACCACATGCACACGTCTGTTCCTGACCCCTGCACAGGCAGAGAGCTCGGGGGAGCCAGAGTCTGTCAGGCAGCTGCTGGGCTGGCCGCCTGTGTGGGAAGAGGCAGAGCCGACCTAGGGGCAAGTTGGGCCTCTTCCTCTCCCTGCTGCCCTGAGGCTGCTGGGCCAAAGAGGTCTTGGGCATCCAGCCCCTTGCTGGTCCCTTCCCTCTGACGAGGCCCTCTGAGCTCCAGCACCTTGCAGTGTGGAGACAGCCCCTGCCAGCAACCTCCTCTCCAAGGAGGCCTCAACCGAGGCCTAGGCCTAGGGGAAAGGCACCAGCGGGGATGGGCCTGGGGAGGCGCCCGGCCATGTCTGGACCCAGTCCCCGCAGCCTGCCCCTTGGTGGGGCAGTACCCCCGGAAGCCAGGAAGGTCTCGGCAAGGCTGCCAGGGGCAGGGACACTGCTGGGTCCTGCCCCTGGCCTGTTGGGCGTCTGAGCACAACCGGCACTCTCCCGCTGGAAGACCTCCCCGTCTGCCTCCAAAGTCCTGTTTGCAAGCACGCCCAACCGCTGTTCCCCCAGGCACGCACAATGCTCCCAAGCCCGGGAAAAAAGCGCTTCGGGGTGGTGCTCTCTCCGGGCCCTTGCCCCTGAGCCTGGGGCCAGGCAGGGGGAACACACTCCCAGGCCAAGGGAGAACGACATGCACACGTCTGTTCCTGCCCCCTACACCGGCAGAGAGCTCGGGGGAGCCAGAGACTGCCAGGCTGCTGCTGGGCTGGCTGCCTGTGTGGGACGGGGCAGAGCCGACCTAGGGGCAAGTTTGGCCTCTTGCTCTCCCTGCTGCCCTGAGGCTGCTGGGTCAAAGAGGTCTTGGGCATCCAGCCCTTTGCTGGTCCCTTCCCTCTGACGAGGCCCTCTGATCTCCAGCACCTTGCAGTGTGGAGACAGCCCCTGCCAGCAACCTCCTCTCCAAGGAGGACTCAACCGAGGCCTAGGCCCAGGGGAAAGGCACCAGCGGGGATGAGCCTGGGGAGGCGCCCGGGCATGTCTGGACCCAGTCCCCGCAGCCTGACCCTTGGTGGAGCAGTACCCCCGGAGGCCAGGAAGGTCTGGGCAAGGCTGGCCAGGGTCAGGGGCCCTGCTGGGTCCTGCCCCTGGCCTGTGGGGCCTCTGAGCACAACCGGCCCTCTCCCACTGGAAGACCTCCCCGGCTGCCTTCAAAGGCCGGTTTGCAAGCACTCCCGCCCACTGTTCCCACCAAGCGCGCACAATTCTCCCAAGCCCGGAAGAAAAGCGCTTCGGGGTGGTGCTCTCTCCGGGCCCTTGCCCCTGAACCTGTGGGCCAGGCAGTTGGTCCACACTCGGAGACCAAGGCAGAACCACATGCACACGTCTGTTCCTGACCCCTGCACAGGCAGAGAGCTCGGGGGAGCCAGAGTCTGTCAGGCAGCTGCTGGGCTGGCCGCCTGTGTGGGAAGAGGCAGAGCCGACCTAGGGGCAAGTTGGGCCTCTTCCTCTCCCTGCTGCCCTGAGGCTGCTGGGCCAAAGAGGTCTTGGGCATCCAGCCCCTTGCTGGTCCCTTCCCTCTGACGAGGCCCTCTGAGCTCCAGCACCTTGCAGTGTGGAGACAGCCCCTGCCAGCAACCTCCTCTCCAAGGAGGCCTCAACCGAGGCCTAGGCCTAGGGGAAAGGCACCAGCGGGGATGAGCCTGGGGAGGCGCCCGGCCATGTCTGGACCCAGTCCCCGCAGCCTGCCCCTTGGTGGGGCAGTACCCCCGGAAGCCAGGAAGGTCTCGGCAAGGCTGCCAGGGGCAGGGACACTGCTGGGTCCTGCCCCTGGCCTGTTGGGCGTCTGAGCACAACCGGCACTCTCCCGCTGGAAGACCTCCCCGTCTGCCTCCAAAGTCCTGTTTGCAAGCACGCCCAACCGCTGTTCCCCCAGGCACGCACAATGCTCCCAAGCCCGGGAAAAAAGCGCTTCGGGGTGGTGCTCTCTCCGGGCCCTTGCCCCTGAACCTGGGGCCAGGCAGGGGGAACACACTCCCAGGCCAAGGGAGAACGACATGCACACGTCTGTTCCTGCCCCCTACACCGGCAGAGAGCTCGGGGGAGCCAGAGACTGCCAGGCTGCTGCTGGGCTGGCTGCCTGTGTGGGACGGGGCAGAGCCGACCTAGGGGCAAGTTGGGCCTCTTGCTCTCCCTGCTGCCCTGAGGCTGCTGGGTCAAAGAGGTCTTGGGCATCCAGCCCTTTGCTGGTGCCTTCCCTCTGACGAGGCCCTCTGAGCTCCAGCACCTTGCAGTGTGGAGACAGCCCCTGCCAGCAACCTCCTCTCCAAAGAGGCCTCAACCGAGGACTACACCCAGGGGAAAGGCACCAGCGGGGATGATCCTGGGGAGGCGCACGGACATGTCTGGACCCAGTCTCCGCAGCCTGCCCCTTGGTGGGGCAGTACCCCCGGAGGCCAGGAAGGTCTGAGCAAGTCTGGCCAGGGGCAGGGGCCCTGCTGGGTCCTGCCCCTGGCCTGTGGGGCCTCTGAGCACAACCGGCCCTCTCCCACTGGAAGACGTCCCCGGCTGCCTCGAAAGGCCGGTTTGCAAGCACTCCCGCCCACTGTTCCAACCAAGGGCGCACAACGCTCCCAAGCCCGGGAGAAAATCGCCTCGGGGTGGTGCTCTCTCCGGGCCCTTTCCCCTGAGCCTGGGGGCCAGGAAGGGGGTCCACACTCCCAGGCCAAGGCAGAACGACATGCACACGTCTGTTCCTGCCCCATGCACCGGCAGAGAGCTCGGGGGAGCCAGAGTCTGTCAGGCAGCTGCTGGGCTGGCCGCCTGTGTGGGAAGGGGCAGAGCCGACCTAGGGGCAAGTTGGGCCTCTTGCTCTCCCTGCTGCCCTGAGGCTGCTGGGCCAAAGAGATCTTGGGCATCCAGCCCCTTGCTTGTCCCTTCCCTTTGACGAGGCCCTCTGAGCTCCAGCACCTTGCAGTGTGGAGACAGCCCCTGCCAGCAACCTCCTCTCCAAGGAAGCCTCAACCGAGGCCTAGGACCAGGGGAAAGGCACCAGCGGGGATGAGCCTGGGGAGGCGCCCGGGCATGTCTGGACCCAGTCCCCGCAGCCTGCCCCTTGGTGGGGCAGTACCCCCGGAGGCCAGGAAGGTCTGGGCAAGGCTGGCCAGGGGCAGGGGACCTGCTGGGTCCTGCCCCTGGCCTGTGAGGCCTCTGAGCACAACCGGCCCTCTCCCACTGGTAGACCTCCACGGCTGCCTCCAAAGTCCTGTTTGCAAACACTCCCGCCCGCTGTTCACGCCAGGCTCGCACAATGCTCCCAAGCCCGGGAGAAAAGCGCATTGGGGTGGTGCTCTCTCCGGGCCCTTGCCCCTGAGCCTGGGGGCAAGGCAGGGGGAACACACTCCCAGGCCAAGGCAGAACCACATGCCCACGTCTGTTCCTGTCCCCTGCACCGGCAGAGAGCTTGGGGGAGCCAGAGTCTGTCAGGCAGCTGCTGGGTTGGCCGCCTGTGTGGGAAGGGGCAGAGCCGCCCTAGGGGCAAGTTGGGCCTCTTGCTCTCCCTGCTGCCCTGAGGCTGCTGGGCCAAAGACGTCTTGGGCATCCAGCCCCTTACTGGTCCCTTCCCTCTGACGAGGCCCTCTGAGCTCCAGCACCTTGCAGTGTGGAGACAGCCCCTGCCAGCAACCTCCTCTCCAAGGAGGCCTCAACCGAGGCCTAGGCCCAGGGGAAAGGCACCAGCGGGGATGAGCCTGGGGAGGCGCCCGGGCATGTCTGGACCCAGGCCCCGCAGCCTGCCCCTTGGTGGGGCAGTACCCCCGGAGGCCAGGAAGGTCTGGGCAAGGCTGGCCAGGGGCAGGGGCCCTGCTGCGTCCTGCCCCTGGCCTGTGGGGCCTCTGAGCACAACCGGCCCTCTCCCACTGGAAGACCTCCCCGGCTGCCTCCAAAGGCCGGTTTGCAAGCGCTCCCGCCCACTGTTCCCAGCAGGCGTGCACAATGCTCCCAAGCCCGGGAGAAAAGCGCTTCAGGGTGGTGCTCTCTCCGGGCCCTTGCCCCTGAGCCTGGGGGCAAGGCAGTGGGTCCACACTCCCAGACCAAGGCAGAACCACATGCACACGTCTGATCTGTCCCCTGCAACGGCAGAGAGCTCGGGGGAGCCAGAGTCTGTCAGGCAGCTGCTGGGCTGGCCGCCTGTGTGGGAAGGGGCAGAGCCGACCTAGGGGCAAGTTGGGCCTCTTGCTCTCCCTGCTGCCCTGAGGCTGCTGGGCCAAAGAGGTCTTGGGCATCCAGCCCCTTGCTGGTCCCTTCCCTCTGACGAGGCCCTCTGAGCTCCAGCACCTTGCAGTGTGGAGACAGCCCCTGCCAGCAACCTCCTCTCCAAGGAGGCCTCAACCGAGGCCTAGGCCCAGGGGAAAGGCACCAGCGGGGATGAGCCTGGGGAGGCGCCCAGGCATGTCTGGACCCAGTCCCCGCAGCCTGCCCCTTGGTGGGGCAGTACCCCCGGAGGCCAGGAAGGTCTGGGCAATGCTGCCAGGGGCAGGGACACTGCTGGGTCCTGCCCCTGGCCTGTGGGGCGTCTGAGCACAACCGGCACTCTCCCGCTGGAAGACCTCCCCGTCTGCCTCGAAAGGCCGGTTTGCAAGCACTCCCGCCCGCTGTTCCCGCCAGGCACGCACAATGCTCCCAAGCCCGGGAGAAAAGCGCTTCGGGGTGGTGCTCTCACCGGGCCCTTGCCCCTGAGCCTGGGGGCCAGGCAGGGGGAACACACTCCCAGGCCAAGGCAGAACGACATGCACACGTCTGTTCCTGCCCCCTACACCGGCAGAGAGCTCGGGGGAGCCAGAGACTGCCAGGCTGCTGCTGGGCTGGCCGCCTGTGTGGGACGGGGCAGAGCCGACCTAGGGGCAAGTTGGGCCTCTTGCTCTCCCTGCTGCCCTGAGGCTGCTGGGTCAAAGAGGTCTTGGGCATCCAGCCCTTTGCTGGTCCCTTCCCTCTGACGAGGCCCTCTGATCTCCAGCACCTTGCAGTGTGGAGACAGCCCCTGCCAGCAACCTCCTCTCCAAGGAGGCCTCAACCGAGGCCTAGGCCCAGGGGAAAGGCACCAGCGGGGATGAGCCTGGGGAGGCGCCCGGCCATGTCTGGACCCAGTCCCCGCAGCCTGCCCCTTGGTGGGGCAGTACCCCCAGAGGCCAGGAAGGTCTGGGCAAGGCTGGCCAGGGTCAGGGGCCCTGCTGGGTCCTGCCCCTGGCCTGTGGGGCCTCTGAGCACAACCGGCCCTCTCCCACTGGAAGACCTCCCCGGCTGCCTCCAAAGTCCTGTTTGCAAACACTCCCGCCCGCTGTTCACGCCAGGCTCGCACAATGCTCCCAAGCCCGTGAGAAAAGCGCATTGGGGTGGTTCTCTCTCCGGGCCCTTGCCCCTGAGCCTGGGGGCAAGGCACGGGGAACACACTCCCTGGCCAAGGCAGAACGACATGCACACGTCTGTTCCTGCCCCCTACACCGGCAGAGAGCTCGGGGGAGCCAGAGTCTCTCAGGCAGGTGCTGGGCTGGCCGCCTGTGTGGGAACGGGCAGAGCCGACCTAGGGGCAAGTTGGGCCTCTTGCTCTCCCTGCTGCCCTGAGGCTGCTGGGCCAAAGACGTCTTGGGCATCCAGCCCTTTGCTGGTCCCTTCCCTCTGACGAGGCCCTCTGAGCTCCAGCACCTTGCAGTGTGGAGACAGCACCTGCCAGCAATCTCCTCTCCAAGGAGGCCTCAACCGAGGCCTAGGCCCAGGGGAAAGGCACCAGCGGGGATGAGCCTGGGGAGGCGCCCGGGCATGTCTGGACCCAGTCCCCGCAGCCTGCCCCTTGGTGGGGCAGTACCCCTGGAGGCCAGGAAGGTCTGGGCAAGGCTGACCAGGGGCAGGGGACCTGCTGGGTCCTGCCCCTGGCCTTTGGGGCCTCCGAGCACAACCGGCCCTCTCCCACTGGAAGACCTCCCCGGCTGCCTCCAAAGGCCGTTTTGCACGCACTCCCGCCCACTGTTCCCACCAAGCGCGCACAATGCTCCCAAGCCCGGGAGAAAAGCGCTTCGGGGTGGTGCTCTCTCCGGGCCCTTGCCCCTGAGCCTGGGGGCCAGGAAGGGGGTCCACACTCCCAGGGCAAGGCAGAACCACATGCACACGTCTGTTCCTGACCCCTGCACCGGCAGAGAGCTCGGGGGAGCCAGAGTCTGTCAGGCAGCTGCTGGGCTGGCCGCCTTTGTGGGAAGGGGCAGAGCCGACCTAGGGGCAAGTTGGGCCTCTTGCTCTCCCTGCTGCCCTGAGGCTGCTGGGCCAAAGAGGTCTTGGGCATCCAGCCCTTTGCTTGTCCCTTCCCTCTGACGAGGCCCTCTGAGCTCCAGCACCTTGCAGTGTGGAGACAGCCCCTGCCAGCAACCTCCTCTCCAAGGAGGCCTCAACCGAGACCTAGGACCAGGGGAAAGGCACCAGCGGGGATGAGCCTGGGGAGGCGCCCGGGCATGTCTGGACCCAGTCCCCGCAGCCTGCCCCTTGGTGGGGCAGTACCCCCGGAGGCCAGGAAGGTCTGGGCAAGGCTGGCCAGGGGCAGGGGACCTGCTGGGTCCTGCCCCTGGCCTGTGGGGCCTCTGAGCACAACCGGCCCTCTCCCACTGGAAGACCTCCCCGGCTGCTTCCAAAGTCCTGTTTGCCAACACTCCCACCCGCTGTTCACGCCAGACTTGCACAATGCTCCCAAGCCCGGGAGAAAAGCGCTTCGGGGTGGTGCTCTCTCCGGGCCCTTGCCCCTGAGCCTGGGGGCAAGGCATGGGGAACACACTCCCAGGCCAAGGCAGAACCACATGCCCACGTCTGTTCCTGTCCCCTGCACCGGCAGAGAGCTTGGGGGAGCCAGAGTCTGTCAGGCAGCTGCTGGTTTGGCCGCCTGTGTGGGAAGGGGCAGAACCGCCCTAGGGGCAAGTTGGGCCTCTTGCTCTCCCTGCTGCCCTGAGGCTGCTGGACCAAAGACGTCTTGGGCATCCAGCCCCTTACTGGTCCCTTCCCTCTGACGAGGCCCTCTGAGCTCCAGCACCTTGCAGTGTGGAGACAGCCCCTGCCAGCAACCTCCTCTCCAAGGAGGCCTCAACCGAGGCCTAGGCCCAGGGGAAAGGCACCAGCGGGGATGAGCCAGGGGAGGCGCCCGAGCATGTCTGGACCCAGTCCCCGCAGCCTGCCCCTTGGTGGGGCAGTACCCCCGGAGGCCAGGAAGGTCTGGGTAAGGCTGGCCAGGGGCAGGGGCCCTGCTGGGTCCTGCCCCTGGCCTGTGGGGCCTCTGAGCACAACCGGCCCTTTCCCACTGGAAGACCTCCCCGGCTGCCTCCAAAGGCCGGTTTGCAAGCACTCCCGCCCACTGTTCCCGCCAGGCGCGCACAATGCTCCCAAGCCCGGGAGAAAAGCGCTTCGGGGTGTTGGTCTCTCCGGGCCCTTGCCCCTGAGCCTGGGGGCCAGGCAGGGGATCCACAGTCCCAGGCCAAGGCACAACAACATGCACACGTCTGTTCCTGCCTCCTCCACCGGCAGAGAGCTGGGGGGAGCCGGAGTCTGTCAGGCAGCTGCTGGGCGGGCCGCCTGGGTGGGAAGGGGCAGAGCCGACCTAGGGGCAAGTTGGGCCTCTTGCTCTCCCTGCTGCCCTGAGGCTGCTGGGCCAAAGAGGTCTTGGGCATCCAGCCCCTTGCTGGTCCCTTCCCTCTGACGAGGCCCTCTGAGCTCCAGCACCTTGCAGTGTGGAGACAGCCCCTGCCAGCAACCTCCTCTCCAAGGAGGCCTCAACCGAGGCCTAGGCCCAGGGGAAAGGCACCAGCGGGGATGAGCCAGTGGAGGCGCACGGGCATATCAGGACCCAGTCCCCGCAGCCTGCCCCTTGGTGGGGCAGTACCCCCGGAGGCCAGGAAGGTCTGGGAAAGGCTGGCCAGGGGCAGGGTCCCTGCTGGGTCCTGCCCCTGGCCTGTGGGGCCTCTGAGCACAACCGGCCCTCTCCCACTGGAAGACCTCCCCGGCTGCCTCCAAAGGCCGGTTTGCCAACACTCCCGCCCGCTGTTCCCGCCAGGCACGCACAACGCTCCCAAGGCCAGGAGAAAAGCGCTTCGGGGTGTTGCTCTCTCCGGGACCTTGCCCCTGAGCCTGGGGTCCAGGCAGTGGGTCCACACTCCCAGACCAAGGCAGAACCACATGCACACGTCTGTTCCTGACCCCTGCACCGGCAGAGAGCTCGGGGGAGCCAGAGTCTGTCAGGCAGCTGCTGGGTTGGCTGCCTGTGTGGGAAGGGGCAGAGCCGACCTAGGGGCAAGTTGGGCCTCTTGCTCTCCCTGCTGCCCTGAGGCTGCTGGGCCAAAGAGGTCTTGGGTATCCAGCCCCTTGCTGGTCCCTTTCCGCTGACGAGGCCCTCTGAGCTCCAGCACCTTGCAGTGTGGAGACAGCCCCTGCCAGCAACCTCCTCTCCAAGGAGGCATCAACCGAGGCCTATGCCCAGGGGAAAGGCACCAGCGGGGATGAGCCTGGGGAGGCGCCCAGGCATGTCTGGACCCAGTCCCCGCAGCCTGCCCCTTGGTGGGGCAGTACCCCCTGAGGCCAGGAAGGTCTGGGCAAGGCTGGCCAGGGGCAGGGGACCTGCTGGGTCCTGCCCCTGGCCTGTGAGGCCTCTGAGCACAACCGGCCCTCTCCCACTGGAAGACCTCCACGGCTGCCTCCAAAGTCCTGTTTGCAAACACTCCCGCCCGCTGTTCACGCCAGGCTCGCACAATGCTCCCAAGCCCGGGAGAAAAGCGCTTCGGGGTGGTGCTCTCTCCGGGCCCTTGCCCCTGAGCCTGGGGGCAAGGCAGGGGGAACACACTCCCAGGCCAAGGCAGAACCACATGCCCACGTCTGTTCCTGTCCCCTGCACCGGCAGAGAGCTTGGGGGAGCCAGAGTCTGTCAGGCAGCTGCTGGGTTGGCCGCCTGTGTGGGAAGGGGCAGAGCCGCCCTAGGGGCAAGTTGGGCCTCTTGCTCTCCCTGCTGCCCTGAGGCTGCTGGGCCAAAGACGTCTTGGGCATCCAGCCCCTTACTGGTCCCTTCCCTCTGACGAGGCCCTCTGAGCTCCAGCACCTTGCAGTGTGGAGACAGCCCCTGCCAGCAACCTCCTCTCCAAGGAGGCCTCAACCGAGGCCTAGGCCCAGGTGAAAGGCTCCAGCGGGGATGAGCCTGGGGAGGCGCCCGGGCATGTCTGGACCCAGGCCCCGCAGCCTGCCCCTTGGTGGGGCAGTACCCCCGGAGGCCAGGAAGGTCTGGGCAAGGCTGGCCAGGGGCAGGGGCCCTGCTGCGTCCTGCCCCTGGCCTGTGGGTCCTCAGAGCACAACCGGCCCTCTCCCACTGGAAGACCTCCCCGGCTGCCTCCAAAGGCCGGTTTGCAAGCGCTCCCACCCACTGTTCCCAGCAGGCGTGCACAATGCTCCCAAGCCCGGGAGAAAAGCGCTTCAGGGTGGTGCTCTCTCCGGGCCCTTGCCCCTGAGCCTGGGGGCAAGGCAGGGTGTCCACACTCCCAGGACAAGGCAGAACCACATGCACACGTCTGATCTGCCCCCTGCACCGGCAGAGAGCTCGGGGGAGCCAGAGTCTGTCAGGCAGCTGCTGGGCTGGCCGCCTGTGTGGGAAGGGGCAGAGCCGACCTAGGGGCAAGTTGGGCCTCTTGCTCTCCCTGCTGCCCTGAGGCTGCTGGGCCAAAGACGTCTTGGGCATCCAGCCCCTTGCTGGTCCCTTCCCTCTGACGAGGCCCTCTGAGCTCCAGCACCTTGCAGTGTGGAGACAGCCCCTGCCAGCAACCTCCTCTCCAAGGAGGCCTCAACCGAGGCCTAGGCCCAGGGGAAAGGCACCAGCGGGGATGAGCCTGGGGAGGCGCCCGGGCATGTCTGGACCCAGTCCCCGCAGCCTGCCCCTTGGTGGGGCAGTACCCCCGGAGGCCAGGAAGGTCTGGGCAAGGCTGCCAGGGGCAGGGACACTGCTGGGTCCTGCCCCTGGCCTGTGGGGCGTCTGAGCACAACCGACACTCTCCCGCTGGAAGACCTGCCCGTCTGCCTCGAAAGGCCGGTTTGCAAGCACTCCCGCCCGCTGTTCCCGCCAGGCACGCACAATGCTCCCAAGCCCGGGAGAAAAGCGCTTCGGGGTGGTGCTCTCACCGGGCCCTTGCCCCTGAGCCTGGGGGCAAGGCAGGGGGAACACACTCCCAGGCCAAGGCAGAACGACATGCACACGTCTGTTCCTGCCCCCTACACCGGCAGAGAGCTCGGGGGAGCCAGAGACTGCCAGGCTGCTGCTGGGCTGGCCGCCTGTGTGGGACGGGGCAGAGCCGACCTAGGGGCAAATTGGGCCTCTTGCTCTCCCTGCTGCCCTGAGGCTGCTGGGTCAAAGAGGTCTTGGGCATCCAGCCCTTTGCTGGTCCCTTCCCTCTGACGAGGCCCTCTGATCTCCAGCACCTTGCAGTGTGGAGACAGCCCCTGCCAGCAACCTCCTCTCCAAGGAGGCCTCAACCGAGGCCTAGGCCCAGGGGAAAGGCACCAGCGGGGATGAGCCTGGGGAGGCGCCCGGGCATGTCTGGACCCAGTCCCCGCAGCCTGCCCCTTGGTGGAGCAGTACCCCCGGAGGCCAGGAAGGTCTGGGCAAGGCTGGCCAGGGTCAGGGGCCCTGCTGGGTCCTGCCCCTGGCCTGTGGGGCCTCTGAGCACAACCGGCCCTCTCCCACTGGAAGACCTCCCCGGCTGCTTTCAAAGGCCGGTTTGCAAGCACTCCCGCCCACTGTTCCCACCAAGCGCGCACAATTCTCCCAAGCCCGGGAGAAAAGCGCTTCGGGGTGGTGCTCTCTCCGGGCCCTTGCCCCTGAACCTGGGGGCCAGGCAGTTGGTCCACACTCGGAGACCAAGGCAGAACCACATGCACACGTCTGTTCCTGACCCCTGCACAGGCAGAGAGCTCGGGGGAGCCAGAGTCTGTCAGGCAGCTGCTGGGCTGGCCGCCTGTGTGGGAAGGGGCAGAGCCGACCTAGGGGCAAGTTGGGCCTCTTCCTCTCCCTGCTGCCCTGAGGCTGCTGGGCCAAAGAGGTCTTGGGCATCCAGCCCCTTGCTGGTCCCTTCCCTCTGATGAGGCCCTCTGAGCTCCAGCACCTTGCAGTGTGGAGACAGCCCCTGCCAGCAACCTCCTCTCCAAGGAGGCCTCAACCGAGGCCTAGGCCTAGGGGAAAGGCACCAGCGGGGATGAGCCTGGGGAGGCGCCCGGCCATGTCTGGACCCAGTCCCCGAAGCCTGCCCCTTGGTGGGGCAGTACCCCCGGAAGCCAGGAAGGTCTCGGCAAGGCTGCCAGGGGCAGGGACCCTGCTGGGTCCTGCCCCTGGCCTGTTGGGCGTCTGAGCACAACCGGCCCTCTCCCACTGGAAGACCTCCCCGGCTGCTTCCAAAGTCCTGTTTGCCAACATTCCCACCCGCTGTTCACGCCAGACTTGCACAATGCTCCCAAGCCCGGGAGAAAAGCGCTTCGGGGTGGTGCTCTCTCCGGGCCCTTGCCCCTGAGCCTGGGGGCAAGGCATGGGGAACACACTCCCAGGCCAAGGCAGAACCACATGCCCACGTCTGTTCTTGTCCCCTGCACCGGCAGAGAGCTTGGGGGAGCCAGAGTCTGTCAGGCAGCTGCTGGTTTGGCCGCCTGTGTGGGAAGGGGCAGAACCGCCCTAGGGGCAAGTTGGGCCTCTTGCTCTCCCTGCTGCCCTGAGGCTGCTGGACCAAAGACGTCTTGGGCATCCAGCCCCTTACTGGTCCCTTCCCTCTGACGAGGCCCTCTGAGCTCCAGCACCTTGCAGTGTGGAGACAGCCCCTGCCAGCAACCTCCTCTCCAAGGAGGCCTCAACCGAGGCCTAGGCCCAGGGGAAAGGCACCAGCGGGGATGAGCCAGGGGAGGCGCCCGAGCATGTCTGGACCCAGTCCCCGCAGCCTGCCCCTTGGTGGGGCAGTACCCCCGGAGGCCAGGAAGGTCTGGGTAAGGCTGGCCAGGGGCAGGGGCCCTGCTGGGTCCTGCCCCTGGCCTGTGGGGCCTCTGAGCACAACCGGCCCTTTCCCACTGGAAGACCTCCCCGGCTGCCTCCAAAGGCCGGTTTGCAAGCACTCCCGCCCACTGTTCCCGCCAGGAGCGCACAATGCTCCCAAGCCCGGGAGAAAAGCGCTTCGGGGTGTTGGTCTCTCCGGGCCCTTGCCCCTGAGCCTGGGGGCCAGGCAGGGGATCCACAGTCCCAGGCCAAGGCACAACAACATGCACACGTCTGTTCCTGCCCCCTCCACCGGCAGAGAGCTGGGGGGAGCCAGAGTCTGTCAGGCAGCTGCTGGGCGGGCCGCCTGGGTGGGAAGGGGCAGAGCCGACCTAGGGGCAAGTTGGGCCTCTTGCTCTCCCTGCTGCCCTGAGGCTGCTGGGCCAAAGAGGTCTTGGGCATCCAGCCCCTTGCTGGTCCCTTCCCTCTGACGAGGCCCTCTGAGCTCCAGCACCTTGCAGTGTGGAGACAGCCCCTGCCAGCAACCTCCTCTCCAAGGAGGCCTCAACCGAGGCCTAGGCCCAGGGGAAAGGCACCAGCGGGGATGAGCCAGTGGAGGCGCACGGGCATATCAGGACCCAGTCCCCGCAGCCTGCCCCTTGGTGGGGCAGTACCCCCGGAGGCCAGGAAGGTCTGGGCAAGGCTGGCCAGGGGCAGGGTCCCTGCTGGGTCCTGCCCCTGGCCTGTGGGGCCTCTGAGCACAACCGGCCCTCTCCCACTGGAAGACCTCCCCGGCTGCCTCCAAAGGCCGGTTTGCCAACACTCCCGCCCGCTGTTCCCGCCAGGCACGCACAACGCTCCCAAGGCCAGGAGAAAAGCGCTTCGGGGTGTTGCTCTCTCCGGGACCTTGCCCCTGAGCCTGGGGTCCAGGCAGTGGGTCCACACTCCCAGACCAAGGCAGAACCACATGCACACGTCTGTTCCTGACCCCTGCACCGGCAGAGAGCTCGGGGGAGCCAGAGTCTGTCAGGCAGCTGCTGGGTTGGCTGCCTGTGTGGGAAGGGGCAGAGCCGACCTAGGGGCAAGTTGGGCCTCTTGCTCTCCCTGCTGCCCTGAGGCTGCTGGGCCAAAGAGGTCTTGGGTATCCAGCCCCTTGCTGGTCCCTTCCCGCTGACGAGGCCCTCTGAGCTCCAGCACCTTGCAGTGTGGAGACAGCCCCTGCCAGCAACCTCCTCTCCAAGGAGGCATCAACCGAGGCCTATGCCCAGGGGAAAGGCACCAGCGGGGATGAGCCTGGGGAGGCGCCCAGGCATGTCTGGACCCAGTCCCCGCAGCCTGCCCCTTGGTGGGGCAGTACCCTCTGAGGCCAGGAAGGTCTGGGCAAGGCTGGCCAGGGGCAGGGGACCTGCTGGGTCCTGCCCCTGGCCTGTGAGGCCTCTGAGCACAACCGGCCCTCTCCCACTGGAAGACCTCCACGGCTGCCTCCAAAGTCCTGTTTGCAAACACTCCCGCCCGCTGTTCACGCCAGGCTCGCACAATGCTCCCAAGCCCGGGAGAAAAGCGCTTCGGGGTGGTGCTCTCTCCGGGCCCTTGCCCCTGAGCCTGGGGGCAAGGCAGGGGGAACACACTCCCAGGCCAAGGCAGAACCACATGCCCACGTCTGTTCCTGTCCCCTGCACCGGCAGAGAGCTTGGGGGAGCCAGAGTCTGTCAGGCAGCTGCTGGGTTGGCCGCCTGTGTGGGAAGGGGCAGAGCCGCCCTAGGGGCAAGTTGGGCCTCTTGCTCTCCCTGCTGCCCTGAGGCTGCTGGGCCAAAGACGTCTTGGGCATCCAGCCCCTTACTGGTCCCTTCCCTCTGACGAGGCCCTCTGAGCTCCAGCACCTTGCAGTGTGGAGAGAGCCCCTGCCAGCAACCTCCTCTCCAAGGAGGCCTCAACCGAGGCCTAGGCCCAGGGGAAAGGCTCCAGCGGGGATGAGCCTGGGGAGGCGCCCGGGCATGTCTGGACCCAGGCCCCGCAGCCTGCCCCTTGGTGGGGCAGTACCCCCGGAGGCCAGGAAGGTCTGGGCAAGGCTGGCCAGGGGCAGGGGCCCTGCTGCGTCCTGCCCCTGGCCTGTGGGTCCTCAGAGCACAACCGGCCCTCTCCCACTGGAAGACCTCCCCGGCTGCCTCCAAAGGCCGGTTTGCAATCGCTCCCACCCACTGTTCCCAGCAGGCGTGCACAATGCTCCCAAGCCCGGGAGAAAAGCGATTCAGGGTGGTGCTCTCTCCGGGCCCTTGCCCCTGAGCCTGGGGGCAAGGCAGGGTGTCCACACTCCCAGGACAAGGCAGAACCACATGCACACGTCTGATCTGCCCCCTGCACCGGCAGAGAGCTCGGGGGAGCCAGAGTCTGTCAGGCAGCTGCTGGGCTGGCCGCCTGTGTGGGAAGGGGCAGAGCCGACCTAGGGGCAAGTTGGGCCTCTTGCTCTCCCTGCTGCCCTGAGGCTGCTGGGCCAAAGACGTCTTGGGCATCCAGCCCCTTGCTGGTCCCTTCCCTCTGACGAGGCCCTCTGAGCTCCAGCACCTTGCAGTGTGGAGACAGCCCCTGCCAGCAACCTCCTCTCCAAGGAGGCCTCAACCGAGGCCTAGGCCTAGGGGAAAGGCACCAGCGGGGATGAGCCTGGGGAGGCGCCCGGGCATGTCTGGACCCAGTCCCCGCAGCCTGCCCCTTGGTGGGGCAGTACCCCCGGAGGCCAGGAAGGTCTGGGCAAGGCTGCCAGGGGCAGGGACACTGCTGGGTCCTGCCCCTGGCCTGTGGGGCGTCTGAGCACAACCGACACTCTCCCGCTGGAAGACCTGCCCGTCTGCCTCGAAAGGCCGGTTTGCAAGCACTCCCGCCCGCTGTTCCCGCCAGGCACGCACAATGCTCCCAAGCCCGGGAGAAAAGCGCTTCGGGGTGGTGCTCTCACCGGGCCCTTGCCCCTGAGCCTGGGGGCAAGGCAGGGGGAACACACTCCCAGGCCAAGGCAGAACGACATGCACACGTCTGTTCCTGCCCCCTACACCGGCAGAGAGCTCGGGGGAGCCAGAGACTGCCAGGCTGCTGCTGGGCTGGCCGCCTGTGTGGGACGGGGCAGAGCCGACCTAGGGGCAAATTGGGCCTCTTGCTCTCCCTGCTACCCTGAGGCTGCTGGGTCAAAGAGGTCTTGGGCATCCAGCCCTTTGCTGGTCCCTTCCCTCTGACGAGGCCCTCTGATCTCCAGCACCTTGCAGTGTGGAGACAGCCCCTGCCAGCAACCTCCTCTCCAAGGAGGCCTCAACCGAGGCCTAGGCCCAGGGGAAAGGCACCAGCGGGGATGAGCCTGGGGAGGCGCCCGGGCATGTCTGGACCCAGTCCCCGCAGCCTGCCCCTTGGTGGAGCAGTACCCCCGGAGTCCAGGAAGGTCTGGGCAAGGCTGGCCAGGGTCAGGGGCCCTGCTGGGTCCTGCCCCTGGCCTGTGGGGCCTCTGAGCACAACCGGCCCTCTCCCACTGGAAGACCTCCCCGGCTGCCTTCAAAGGCCGGTTTGCAAGCACTCCCGCCCACTGTTCCCACCAAGCGCGCACAATTCTCCCAAGCCCGGGAGAAAAGCGCTTCGGGGTGGTGCTCTCTCCGGGCCCTTGCCCCTGAACCTGGGGGCCAGGCAGTTGGTCCACACTCGGAGACCAAGGCAGAACCACATGCACACGTCTGTTCCTGACCCCTGCACAGGCAGAGAGCTCGGGGGAGCCAGAGTCTGTCAGGCAGCTGCTGGGCTGGCCGCCTGTGTGGGAAGGGGCAGAGCCGACCTAGGGGCAAGTTGGGCCTCTTGCTCTCCCTGCTGCCCTGAGGCTGCTGGGCCAAAGAGGTCTTGGGCATCCAGCCCCTTGCTGGTCCCTTCCCTCTGACGAGGCCCTCTGAGCTCCAGCACCTTGCAGTGTGGAGACAGCCCCTGCCAGCAACCTCTTCTCCAAGGAGGCCTCAACCGAGGCCTAGGCCCAGGGGAAAGGCACCAGCGGGGATGAGCCAGTGGAGGCGCACGGGCATGTCTGGACCCAGTCCCCGCAGCCTGCCCCTTGGTGGGGCAGTACCCCCGGAGGCCAGGAAGGTCTGGGCAAGGCTGGCCAGGGGCAGGGGCCCTGCTGGGTCCTGCCCCTGGCCTGTGGGGCCTCTGAGCACAACCGGCCCTCTCCCACTGGAAGACCTCCCCGGCTGCCTCCAAAGGCCGGTTTGCCAACACTCCCGCCCGCTGTTCCCGCCAGGCACGCACAATGCTCCCAAGCCCGGGAGAAAAGCGCTTCAGGGTGTTGCCCTCTCCGGGCCCTTGCCCCTGAGCCTGGGGTCCCGGCAGTGGGTCCACACTCCCAGACCAAGGCAGAACCACATGCACACGTCTGTTCCTGACCCCTGCACCGGCAGAGAGCTCGGGGGAGCCAGAGTCTGTCAGGCAGCTGCTGGGTTGGCTGCCTGTGTGGGAAGGGGCAGAGCCGACCTAGGGGCAAGTTGGGCCTCTTCCTCTCCCTGCTGCCCTGAGGCTGCTGGGCCAAAGACGTCTTGGGCATCCAGCCCCTTACTGGTCCCTTCCCTCTGACGAGGCCCTCTGAGCTCCAGCACCTTGCAGTGTGGAGACAGCCCCTGCCAGCAACCTCCTCTCCAAGGAGGCCTCAACCGAGGCCTAGGCCCAGGGGAAAGGCACCAGCGGGGATGAGCCAGTGGAGGCGCAAGGGCATGTCTGGACCCAGTCCCCGCAGCCTGCCCCTTGGTGGGGCAGTACCCCCGGAGGCCAGGAAGGTCTGGGCAAGGCTGCGAGGGGCAGGGGCCCTGCTGGGTCGTGCCCCTGGCCTGTGGGGCGTCTGAGCACAACCGGCACTCTCCCGCTGGAAGACCTCCCCGTCTGCCTCCAAAGGCCGGTTTGCAAGCACTCCCGCCCGCTGTTCCCGCCAGGCAGGCACAATGCTCCCAAGCCCGGGAGAAAAGCGCTTCGGGGTGGTGCTCTCCTCGGGCCCTTGCCCCTGAGCCTGGGGGCCAGGCAGTTGGAACACACTCCCAGGCCAAGGCAGAACGACATGCACACGTCTGTTCCTGCCCCCTACACCGGCAGAGAGCTCGGGGGAGCCAGAGACTGCCAGGCTGCTGCTGGGCTGGCTGCCTGTGTGGGACGGGGCAGAGCCGACCTAGGGGCAAGTTGGGCCTCTTGCTCTCCCTGCTGCCCTGAGGCTGCTGGGTCAAAGAGGTCTTGGGCATCCAGCCCTTTGCTGGTCCCTTCCCTCTGACGAGGCCCTCTGAGCTCCAGCACCTTGCAGTGTGGAGACAGCCCCTGCCAGCAACCTCCTCTCCAAAGAGGCCTCAACCGAGGCCTACGCCCAGGGGAAAAGCACCAGCGGGGATGATCCTGGGGAGGCGCACGGACATGTCTGGACCCAGTCCCCGCAGCCTGCCCCTTGGTGGGGCAGTACCCCCGGAGGCCAGGAAGGTCTGGGCAAGGCTGGCTAGGGGCCGGGGACCTGCTGGGTCCTACCCCTGGCCTGTGAGGCCTCTGAGCACAACCGGCCCTCTCCCACTGGAAGACCTCCCCAGCTGCCTCCAAAGTCCTGTTTGCAAAGACTCCCGCCCGCTGTTCACGCCAGGCTCGCACAATGCTCCCAAGCCCGGGAGAAAAGCGCTTCGGGGTGGTGCTCTCTCCGGGCCCTTGCCCCTGAGCCTGGGGGCCAGGCAGTGGGTCCACACTCCCAGACCAAGGCAGAACCACATGCACACGTCTGTTCCTGACCCCTGCACCGGCAGAGAGCTCGGGGGAGCCAGAGTCTGTCAGGCAGCTGCTGGGCTGGCCGCCTGTGTGGGAAGGGGCAGAGCCGACCTAGGGGCAAGTTGGGCCTCTTCCACTCCCTGCTGCCCTGAGGCTGCTGGGCCAAAGAGGTCTTGGGCATCCAGCCCCTTGCTGGTCCCTTCCCTCTGACGAGGCCCTCTGAGCTCCAGCACCTTGCAGTGTGGAGACAGCCCCTGCCAGCAACCTCCTCTCCAATGAGGCCTCAACCGAGGCCTAGGCCCAGGGGAAAGGCACCAGCGGGGATGAGCCTGGGGAGGCGCCCGGGCATGTCTGGACCCAGTCCCCGCAGCCTGCCCCTTGGTGGGGCAGTACCCCCGGAGGCCAGGAAGGTCTGTGCAAGGCTGCCAGGGGCAGGGACAGCGCTGGGTCCTGCCCCTGGCCTGTGGGACGTCTGAGCACAACCGGCACTCTCCCGCTGGAAGACCTCCCCGTCTGCCTCCAAAGGCCGGTTTGCAAGCACTCCCGCCCGCTGTTCCCGCCAGGCACGCACAATGCTCCCAAGCCCGGGAGAAAAGCGCTTCGGGGTGGTGCTCTCTCCGGGCCCTTGCCCCTAAGCCTGCGGGCCAGGCAGGGGGAACACACTCCCAGGCCAAGACAGAACGACATGAACACGTCTGTTCCTGCCCCCTACACCGGCAGAGAGCTCGGGGGAGCCAGAGTCTGTCAGGCAGGTGCTGGGCTGGCCGCCTGTGTGGGAAGTGGCAGAGCCGACCTAGGGGCATGTTGGGCCTCTGCTCTCCCTGCTGCCCTGAGGCTGCTGGGCCAAAGAGGTCTTGGGCATCCAGCCCCTTGCTGGTCCCTTCCCTCTGACGAGGCCCTCTGAGCTCCAGCACCTTGCAGTGTGGAGACAGCCCCTGCCAGCAACCTCCTCTCCAAGGAGGCCTCAACCGAGGCCTAGCCCCAGGGGAAAGGCACCAGCTGGGAAGAGCCTGGGGAGGCGCCCGGGCATGTCTATACCCAGTCCCCGCAGCCTGCCCCTTGGTGAGGCAGTACCCCCGGAGGCCAGGAAGGTCTGGGCAAGGCTGGTCAGGGGCAGGGGCCCTGCTGGGCCCTGCCCCTGGCCTGTGGGGCCTCTGAGCACAACCGGCCCTCTCCCACTGGAAGACCTCCCCGGCTGCCTCCAAAGGCCGGTTTGCAAGCGCTCCCGCCCACTGTTCCCAGCAGGCGTGCACAATGCTCCTAAGCCCGGGAGAAAAGCGCTTCGGGGTGGTGCTCTCTCCGGGCCCTTGCCCCTGAGCCTGGGGGCAAGGCAGGGTGTCCACACTCCCAGGCCAAGGCAGAACCACATGCACACGTCTGATCTGCCCCCTGCACCGGCAGAGAGCTCGGGGGAGCCAGAGTCTGTCAGGCAGCTGCTGGGCTGGCCGCCTGTGTGGGAAGGGGCAGAGCCGACCTAGGGGCAAGTTGGGCCTCTTGCTCTCCCTGCTGCCCTGAGGCTGCTGGGCCAAAGAGGTCTTGGGCATCCAGCCCCTTGCTGGTCCCTTCCCTCTGATGAGGCCCTCTGAGCTCCAGCACCTTGCAGTGTGGAGACAGCCCCTGCCAGCAACCTCCTCTCCAAGGAGGCCTCAACCGAGGCCTAGGCCCAGGGGAAAGGCACCAGCAGGGATGAGCCTGGGGAGGCGCCCGGGCATGACTGGACCCAGGCCCGCAGCCTGCCCCTTGGTGGGGCAGTACCCCCGGAGGCCAGGAAGGTCTGGGCAAGGCTGGCCAGGGGCAGGGGCCCTGCTGGGTCCTGTCCCTGGCCTGTAGGGCCTCTGAGCACAACCGGCCCTCTCCCACTGGAAGACCTCCCCGGCTGCCTCCAAAGGCCAGTTTGCCAACACTCCTGCCCGCTGTTCCCGCCAGGCACGCACAATGCTCCCAATTCCGTGAGAAAAGTGCTTCGGCATGGTGCTCTCTCCGGGCCCTTGGAAGACCTCCCAAGCTGCCTCCAAAGGCCGGTTTGCAAGCACTTCCGCCCGCTGTTCCCGCCAGCCTCGCACAATGCTCCCAAGCCCGGGAGAAAAGCGCTTCGGGGTGGTGTTCTCTCCGTGCCCATGGAGGACCTCCCTGGCTGGCCCCAAAGGCCGGTTTGCAAGCACTCCCACTCGCTGTTCCCGCCAGCCACGCACAATCCTCCAAAACCCCGGAGAAAAGCGCTTCGGGGTGGTGTTCTCTCCGTGCCCATGGAAGACCTCCCGGGGTGCCCCCAAAGGCCGGTTTGGAACCACTCCCACTCGCTGTTCCCGCCATCCGCGCAAATGTTCCAAGCCCGGGAGAAAAGCGCTTCTGGGTGGTGCTCTCTCCTGGCCCTTGGAAGACCTCCCCGGCTGCCTCCAAAGGCCGGTTTGCAAGCACTCAATCCCGCTGTTCCCACCAGCCACGCACAATGCTCCCAAGCCCGGGAGAAAAGCATTTTGGGGTGGTGCTCACACCGGGCCCTGGAAGACCTCCCCGGCTGCCTCCAAAGGACGGTTTTCAAGCACTCCTGCCTGCTGTTCCCGCCACCCGCGCACAATGCTCCCAAGCCCGGGAGAAAAGCGCTTCGGGGTGGTGCTCTCTACAGGCCCTTCGAAGACCTCCCCGGCTGCCTCCAAAGGCCGGTTTGCAAGGACTCCTTCCTGCTGTTCCCGCCAGCCACGCACAATGCTCCCAAGCCCGGGAGAAAAGCATTTTGGGGTGGTGCTCACTCCGGGCCCTTGGAAGACTTCCCCGGCTGCCTCCAATGGCCAGTTTGCAAGCACTCATGGCCGCTGTTCCCACCAGCCGCGCACAATGCTCCCAAGCCCGGGAGAAAAGCTTTTTGGGGTGGTGCTCACACCGGGCCCTGGAAGACCTCCCCGGGTGCCTCCAAAGGCCGGTTTTCAAGCACTCCTGCCTTCTGTTCCCGCCACCTGCGCACAATGCTTCCAAGCCCGGGAGAAAAGCGCTTCGGGGTGGTGCTCTCTACAGGCCCTTGGAAGACCTCCCCGGCTGCCTCCAAAGGCCGGTTTGCAAGGACTCCTTCCTGCTGTTCCCGCCAGCCACGCACAATGCTCCCAAGCCCGGGAGAGAAGCATTTTGGGGTGGTGCTCTCTACAGGCCCTTGGAAGACCTCCCCGGCTGCCTCCAATGGCCAGTTTGAAAGCACTCATGCCCGCTGTTCCCACCAGCCGCGCACAATGCTCCCAAGCCCGGGAGAAAAGCTTTTTGGGGTGGTGGTCACACCGGGCCCTGGAAGACCTCCCCGGCTGCCTCCAAAGGCCGGTTTTCAAGCACTCCTGCCTGCTGTTCCCGCCACCTGCGCACAATGCTCCCAAGCCCGGGAGAAAAGCGCTTCGGGGTGGTGCTCTCTACAGGCCCTTGGAAGACCTCCCTGGCTGCCTCCAATGGTCAGTTTGCAAGCACTCATGCCCGCTGTTCCCACCAGCCGCGCACAATTCTCCAAAGCCCGGGAGAAAAGCTTTTTGGGGTGGTGCTCACACCGGGCCCTGGAAGACCTCCCCGGCTGCCTGCAAAGGCCGGTTTTCAAGCACTCCTGCCTGCTGTTCCCGCCACCTGCGCACAATACTCCCAAGCCCGGGAGAAAAGCGCTTCGGGGTGGTGCTCTCTACAGGTCCTTGGAAGACCTCCCCGGCAGCCTCCAAAGGCCGGTTTGCAAGGACTCCTTCCTGCTGTTCCCGCCAGCCACACACAATGCTCCCAAGCCCGGGAGAAAAGTGCTTCGGGGTGGTGCTCTCTCCGGGCCCTTGGAAGACGTCCCCGGCTGCCTCCAAAGGCCGGTTTGCAAGCACTCATGCCCGTTGTTCCCACCAGCCGCGCACAATGCTCCCAAGCCCGGGAGAAAAGCGCTTCGGGGTGGTGCTCACTCCGGGCCCTTGGAAGACGTCCCCGGCTGCCTCCAATGGCCAGTTTGAAAGCACTCATGCCCACTGTTCCCACCTGCCGCGCACAATGCTCCCAAGCCCGGGAGAAAAGCTTTTTGGGGTGATGCTCACACCGGGCCCTGGAAGACCTCCCCGGCTGCCTCCAAAGGCCGGTTTTCAAGCACTCCTGCCTGCTGTTCCCGCCACCTGCGCACAATGCTCCCAAGCCCGGGAGAAAAGCGCTTCGGGGTGGTGCTCTCTACAGGCCCTTGGAAGACCTCCCCGGCTGCCTCCAAAGGCCGGTTTGCAAGGACTCCTTCCTGCTCTTCCCGCCAGCCACGCACAATGCTCCCAAGCCCGGGAGAAAAGCATTTTGGGGTGGTGCTCTCTACAGGCCCTTGGAAGACCTCCCCGGCTGCCTCCAATGGCCAGTTTGCAAGCACTCATGCCCGCTGTTCCCACCAGCCACGCACAATGCTCCCAAGCCCGGGAGAAAAGCTTTTTGGGGTGGTGCTCACACCGGGCCCTGGAAGACCTCCCCGGCTGCCTCCAAAGGCCGGTTTTCAAGCACTCCTGCCTGCTGTTCCCGCCACCTGCGCACAATGCTCCCAAGCCCGGGAGAGAAGCGCTTCGGGGTGGTGCTCTCTACAGGCCCTTGGAAGACCTCCCCGGCTGCCTCCAAAGGCCGGTTTGCAAGGACTCCTTCCTGCTGTTCCCGCCAGCCACGCACAATGCTCCCAAGCCCGGGAGAAAAGCATTTTGGGGTGGTGCTCTCTACAGGCCCTTGGAAGACCTCCCCGGCTGCCTCCAATGGCCAGTTTGCAAGCACTCATGCCCGCTGTTCCCACCAGCCGCGCACAATGCTCCCAAGCCCGGGAGAAAAGCTTTTTGGGGTGGTGCTCACACCGGGCCCTGGAAGACCTCCCCGGCTGCCTGCAAAGGCCGGTTTTCAAGCACTCCTGCCTGCTGTTCCCGCCACCCGCGCACAATGCTCCCAAGCCCGGGAGAAAAGCGCTTCGGGGTGGTGCTCTCTACAGGCCCTTGGAAGACCTCCCCGGCTGCCTCCAAAGGCCGGTTTGCAAGGACTCCTTCCTGCTGTTCCCGCCAGCCGCGCACAATGCTCCCAAGCCCGGGAGAAAAGCGCTTCGGGGTGGTGTTCTCTCCGGGCCCTTGGAAGACGTCCCCGGCTGCCTCCAAAGGCCGGTTTGCAAGCACTCATGCCCGTTGTTCCCACCAGCCGCGCACAATGCTCCCAAGCCCGGGAGAAAAGCATTTTGGGGTGGTGCTCACTCCGGGCCCTTGGAAGACCTCCCCGGCTGCCTCCAAAGGCCAGTTTGCAAGCAGTCCTGCCTGCTGTTCCCGCCAGCCGCGCACAATGCTCCCAAGCCCGGGAGAAAAGCGCTTCGGGGTGGTGCTCTCTCCGGGCACTTTCAAGACCTCCCCGGCTGCCTCCAAAGGCCGGTTTGTAAGTACTCATTCCCGCTGCTTCCGCCAGCCACGCACAATGCTCCCAAGCCCGGGAGAAAAGCATTTTGGGGTGGTGCTCTCTCCGGGGCTTGGAAGACCTCCCGGGCTGCCTCCAAAGGCCGGTTTGCAAGCATTCATGTCCGTTGTTCCCGACAGCCGCGCACAATGCTCCCAAGCCCGAGAGAAAAGCATTCTGGGGTGGTGATCAGTCCGGCCCTTGGAAGACCTCCCCGGCTGCCTCCAAAGGACAGTTTGCAAGCACTCATGCCCGCTGTTCCCGCCAGCCGCGCACAATGCTCCCAAGACCGTGAGAAAAGCGCTTCAGGGTGGTGTTCTCTCAGGGACCATGGAGGACCTCCCCGGCTGCCCCCAAAGGCCGGTTTGCAAGCATTCCCACTCGCTGTTCCCGCCAGGCACACACAATGTTCCAAAACCCCGGAGAAAAGCGCTTCGGGGTGGTGGTCTCTCCGGGCCCCTGCCCCTGAGCCTGGGGGCCAGGCAGGGGATCCACAGTCCCAGGCCAAGGCAGAACCACATGCACACGTCTGTTCCTGCCCCCTCCACCGGCAGAGAGCTGGGGGGAGCCAGAGTCTGTCAGGCAGCTGCTGGGCTGGCCGCCTGTGTGGGAAGGGGCAGAGCCGACCTAGGGGCAAGTTGGGCCTCTTGCTCTCCCTGCTGCCCTGAGGCTGCTGGGCCAAAGAGGTCTTGGGCATCCAGCCCCTTGCTGGTCCCTTCCCTCTGACGAGGCCCTCTGAGCTCCAGCACCTTGCAGTGTGGAGACAGCCCCTGCCAGCAACCTCCTCTCCAAGGAGGCCTCAACCGAGGCCTAGGCCCAGGGGAAAGGCACCAGCGGAGATGAGCCAGTGGAGGCGCACGGGCATGTCTGGACCCAGTCCCCGCAGCCTGCCCCTTGGTGGGGCAGTACCCCCGGAGGCCAGGAAGGTCTGGGCAAGGCTGCGAGGGGCAGGGGCCCTGCTGGGTCGTGCCCCTGGCCTGTGGGGCGTCTGAGCACAACCGGCACTCTCCCGCTGGAAGACCTCCCCGTCTGCCTCCAAAGGCCGGTTTGCAAGCACTCCCGCCCGCTGTTCCCGCCAGGCACGCACAATGCTCCCAAGCCCGGGAGAAAAGCGCTTCGGGGTGGTGCTCTCTCCGGGCCCTTGCCCCTGAGCCTGGGGGCCAGGCAGTTGGAACACACTCCCAGGCCAATGCAGAACGACATGCACACGTCTGTTCCTGCCCCCTACACCGGCAGAGAGCTCGGGGGAGCCAGAGACTGCCAGGCTGCTGCTGGGCTGGCTGCCTGTGTGGGACGGGGCAGAGCCGACCTAGGGGCAAGTTGGGCCTCTTGTTCTCCCTGCTGCCCTGAGGCTGCTGGGTCAAAGAGGTCTTGGGCATCCAGCCCTTTGCTGGTCCCTTCCCTCTGACGAGGCCCTCTGAGCTCCAGCACCTTGCAGTGTGGAGACAGCCCCTGCCAGCAACCTCCTCTCCAAAGAGGCCTCAACCGAGGCCTACGCCCAGGGGAAAAGCACCAGCGGGGATGTTCCTGGGGAGGCACACGGACATGTCTGGACCCAGTCCCCGCAGCCTGCCCCTTGGTGGGGCAGTACCCCCGGAGGCCAGGAAGGTCTGGGCAAGGCTGGCCAGGGCCAGGGTCCCTGCTGGGTCCTGCCCCTGGCCTGTGAGGCCTCTGAGGACAACCGGCCCTCTCCCACTGGAAGACCTCCCCAGCTGCCTCTAAAGTCCTGTTGGCAAACACTCCCGCCCGCTGTTCACGCCAGGCTCGCACTATGCTCCCAAGCCTGGGAGAAAAGCGCTTCGGGGTGGTGCTCTCTCCGGGCCCTTGCCCCTGAGCCTGGGGGCCAGGCAGTGGGTCCACACTCCCAGACCAAGGCAGAACCACATGCACACGTGTGTTCCTGACCCCTGCACCGGCAGAGAGCTCTGGGGAGCCAGAGTCTGTCAGGCAGCTGCTGGGCTGGCCGCCTGTGTGGGAAGGGGCAGAGCCGACCTAGGGGCAAGTTGGGCCTCTTCCTCTCCCTGCTGCCCTGAGGCTGCTGGGCCAAAGAGGTCTTGGGCATCCAGCCCCTTGCTGGTCCCTTCCCTCTGACGAGGCCCTCTGAGCTCCAGCACCTTGCAGTGTGGAGACAGCCCCTGCCAGCAACCTCCTCTCCACTGAGGCCTCAACCGAGGCCTAGGCCCAGGGGAAAGGCACCAGCGGGGATGAGCCTGGGGAGGCGCCCGGGCATGTCTGGACCCAGTCCACGCAGCCTGCCCCTTGGTGGGGCAGTACCCCCGGAGGCCAGGAAGGTCTGTGCATGGCTGCCAGGGGCAGGGACAGCGCTGGGTCCTGCCCCTGGCCTGTGGGACGTCTGAGCACAACCGGCACTCTCCCGCTGGAAGACCTCCCCGTCTGCCTCCAAAGTTCTGTTTGCCAACACTCCCGCCCGCTGTTCCCGCCAGGCACGCACAATGCTCCCAAGCCCGGGAGAAAAGCGCTCCAGGGTGGTGCTCTCCTCGGGCCCTTGCCCCTGAGCCTGGGGGACAGGCAGTTGGTCCACACTCCCAGACCAAGGCAGAACCACATGCACACGTCTGTTCCTGACCCCTGCACCGGCAGAGAGTTCGGGGGAGCCAGAGTCTGTCAGGCAGCTGCTGGGCTGGCCGCCTGTGTGGGAAGGGGCAGAGCCGACCTAGGGGCAAGTTGGGCCTCTTGCTCTCCCTGCTGCCCTGAGGCTGCTGTGCCAAGGAGGTCTTGGGCATCCACCCCCTTGCTGGTCCCTTCCCTCTGACGAGGCCCTCTGAGCTCCAGCACCTTGCAGTGTGGAGACAGCCCCTGCCAGCAATCTCCTCTCCAAGGAGGCCTCAACCGAGGCCTAGGCCCAGGGGAAAGGCACCAGCGGAGTTGAGCCAGGGGAGGCGCCCGTGCATGTCTGGACCCTGTCCCCGCAGCCTGCCCCTTGGTGGGGCAGTAACCCCGGAGGCCAGGAAGGTCTGGGCAAGGCTGGCCAGGGGCAGGGGACCTGCTGGGTCCTGCCCCTGGCCTGTGGGGCCTCTGAGCACAACCGGCCCTCTCCCACTGGAAGACCTCCCCGGCTGCCTCCAAAGGCCGGTTTGCAAGCACTCCCGCCCACTGTTCCTGCCAGGCGCGCACAATGCTCCCAAGCCCGGGAGAAAAGCGCTTCGGGGTGGTGGTCTCTTCGGGCCCTTGCCCCTGAGCCTGGGGGCCAGGCAGGGGATCCACAGTCCCAGGCCAAGGCACAACAACATGCACACGTCTGTTCCTGCCCCCTCCACCGGCAGAGAGCTGGGGGGAGCCAGAGTCTGTCAGGCAGCTGCTGGGCTGGCCGCCTGTGTGGGAAGGGGCAGAGCCGACCTAGGGGCAAGTTGGGCCTCTTGCTCTCCCTGCTGCCCTGAGGCTGCTGTGCCAAAGAGGTCTTGGGCATCCAGCCCCTTGCTGGTCCCTTCCCTCTGACGAGGCCCTCTGAGCTCCAGCACCTTGCAGTGTGGAGACAGACCCTGCCAGCAACCTCCTCTCCAAGGAGGCCTCAACCGAGGCCTAGGCCCAGGGGAAAGGCACCAGCGGGGATGAGCCAGTGGAGGCGCACGAGCATATCAGGACCCAGTCCCCGCAGCCTGCCCCTTGGTGGGGCAGTACCCCGGGAGGCCAGGAAGGTCTGGGCAAGGCTGGCCAGGGGCAGGGTCCCTGCTGGGTCCTGCCCCTGGCCTGTGGGGCCTCTCAGCACAACCGGCCCTCTCCCACTGGAAGACCTCCCCGGCTGCCTTCAAAGGCGGGTTTGCCAACACTCCCGCCCGCTGTTCCCGCCAGGCACGCACAACGCTCCCAAGGCCAGGAGAAAAGCGCTTCGGGGTGTTGCTCTCTCCGGGCCCTTGCCCCTGAGCCTGGGGTCCAGGCAGTGGGTCCACACACCCAGACCAAGGCAGAACCACATGCACACGTCTGTTCCTGACCCCTGAACCGGCAGAGAGCTCGGGGGAGCCAGAGTCTATCAGGCAGCTGCTGGGTTGGCCGCCTGTGTGGGAAGGGGCAGAGCCGACCTAGGGGCAAGTTGGGCCTCTTGCTCTCCCTGCTGCCCTGAGGCTGCTGGGTCAAAGAGGTCTTGGGCATCCAGCCCTTTGCTGGTGCCTTCCCTCTGACGAGGCCCTCTGAGCTCCAGCACCTTGCAGTGTGGAGACAGCCCCTGCCAGCAACCTCCTCTCCAAAGAGGCCTCAACCGAGGACTACACCCAGGGGAAAGGCACCAGCGGGGATGATCCTGGGGAGGCGCACGGACATGTCTGGACCCAGTCTCCGCAGCCTGCCCCTTGGTGGGCCAGTACCCCCGGAGTCCAGGAAGGTCTGGGCAAGTCTGTCCATGGGCAGGGGCCCTGCCGGGTCCTGACCCTGGCCTGTGGGGCCTCTGAGCACAACCGGCCCTCTCCCACTGGAAGACCTCCCCGGCTGCCTCCAAAGTCCTGTTTGCAAACACTCCCGCCCGCTGTTCACGTCAGGCTCGCACAATGCTCCCAAGCCCGGGAGAAAAGCACTTCGGAGTGGTGCTCTCTCCGGGCCCTTGCCCCTGAGCCTGGGGGCAAGGCAGGGGGAACACACTCCCAGGCCAAGGCAGAAACACATGCCCACGTCTGTTCCTGTCCCCTGCACTGGCAGAGAGCTTGGGGGAGCCAGAGTCTGTCAGGCAGGTGCTGGGTTGGCCGCCTGTGTGGGAAGTGGCAGAGCCGACCTAGGGGCAAGTTGGGCCTCTTGCCCTCCCTGCTGCCCTGAGGCTGCTGGGCCAAAGAGGTCTTGGGCATCCAACCCCTTGCTGGTCCCTTCCCTCTGACGAGGCCCTCTGAGCTCCAGCACCTTGCAGTGTGGAGACAGCCCCTGCCAGCAACCTCCTCTCCAAGGAGGCCTAAACCGAGGCCTAGGCACAGGGGAAAGGCACCAGCGGGGATGAGCATGGGGAGGCGCCCGGGCATGTATGGACCCTGTCCCCGCAGCCTGCCCCTTGGTGGGGCAGTACCCCCGGAGGCGAGGAAGGTCTGGGCAAGGCTGGCCAGGGGCAGGGGACCTGCTGGGTCCTGCCCCTGGCCTGTGGGGCCTCTGAGCACAACCGGCCCTCTCCCACTGGAAGACTTCCCCGGCTGCCTCCAAAGGCCGGTTTGCCAACACTCCCGCCCGCTGTTCCAACCAAGGGCGCACAACGCTCCCAAGCCCGGGAGAAAATCGCCTCGGGGTGGTGCTCTCTCCGGGCCCTTTCCCCTGAGCCTGGGGGCCAGGCAGGGGGTCCACACTCCCAGGCCAAGGCAGAACGACATGCACACGTCTGTTCCTGCCCCATGCACCGGCAGAGAGCTCGGGGGAGCCAGAGTCTGTCAGGCAGCTGCTGGGCTGGCCGCCTGTGTGGGAAGGGGCAGAGCCGACCTAGGGGCAAGTTGGGCCTCTTCCTCTCCCTGCTGCCCTGAGGCTGCTGGGCCAAAGAGGTCTTGGGCATCCAGCCCCTTGCTGGTCCCTTCCCTCTGACGAGGCCCTCTGAGCTCCAGCACCTTGCAGTGTGGAGACAGCCCCTGCCAGCAACCTCCTCTCCAATGAGGCCTCAACCGAGGCCTAGGCCCAGGGGAATGGCACCAGCGGGGATGAGCCTGGGGAGGCGCCCGGGCATGTCTGGACCCAGTCCGCGCAGCCTGCCCCTTGGTGGGGCAGTACCCCCGGAGGCGAGGAAGGTCTGTGCAAGGCTGCCAGGGGCAGGGACAGCGCTGGGTCCTGCCCCTGGCCTGTGGGACGTCTGAGCACAACCGGCACTCTCCCGCTGGAAGACCTCCCCGTCTGCCTCCAAAGGCCGGTTTGCAAGCACTCCCGCCCGCTGTTCCCGCCAGGCACGCACAATGCTCCCAAGCCCGGGAGAAAAGCGCTTCGGGGTGGTGCTCTCTCCGGGCCCTTGCCCCTGAGCCTGGGGGCAAGGCATGGGGAACACACTCCCAGGCCAAGGCAGAACCACATGCCCACGTCTGTTCCTGTCCCCTGCACCGGCAGAGAGCTTGGGGGAGCCAGAGTCTGTCAGGCAGCTGCTGGGTTGGCCGCCTGTGTGGGAAGGGGCAGAGCCGCCCTAGGGGCAAGTTGGGCCTCTTGCTCTCCCTGCTGCCCTGAGGCTGCTGGGCCAAAGACGTCTTGGGCATCCAGCCCCTTACTGGTCCCTTCCCTCTGACGAGGCCCTCTGAGCTCCAGCACCTTGCAGTGTGGAGACAGCCCCTGCCAGCAACCTCCTCTCCAAGGAGGCCTCAACCGAGGCCTAGGCCCAGGGGAAAGGCACCAGCGGGGATGAGCCAGGGGAGGCGCCCGAGCATGTCTGGACCCAGTCCCCGCAGCCTGCCCCTTGGTGGGGCAGTACCCCCGGAGGCCAGGAAGGTCTGGGTAAGACTGGCCAGGGGCAGGGGCCCTGCTGGGTCCTGCCCCTGGCCTGTGGGGCCTCTGAGCACAACCGGCCCTCTCCCACTGGAAGACCTCCCCGGCTGCCTCCAAAGGCCGGTTTGCAAGCGCTCCCGGCCACTGTTACCAGCAGGCGGGCACAATGCTCCTAAGCCCGGAAGAAAAGCGCTTCGGGGTGGTGCTCTCTCTGGGCCCTTGCCCCTGAGCCTGGGGGCAAGGCAGGGTGTCCACACTCCCAGGCCAAGGCAGAACCACATGCACACGTCTGACCTGCCCCCTGCACCGGCAGAGAGCTCGGGGGAGCCAGAGTCTGTCAGGCAGCTGCTGGGCTGGCCGCCTGTGTGGGAAGTGGCAGAGCCGACCTAGGGGCAAGTTGGGCCTCTTGCTCTCCCTGCTGCCCTGAGGCTGCTGGGCCAAAGAGGTCTTGGGCATCCAGCCCCTTGCTGGTCCCTTCACTCTGACGAGGCCCTCTGAGCTCCAGCACCTTGCAGTGTGGAGACAGCCCCTGCCAGCAACCTCCTCTCCAAGGAGGCCTCAACCGAGGCCTAGGCCCAGGGGAAAGGCACCAGCGGGGATGAGCCTGGGGAGGCGCCCGGGCATGTCTGGACCCAGTCCCCGCAGCCTGCCCCTTGGTGGGGCAGTACCCCCGGAGGCCAGGAAGGTCTGGGCAAGGCTGGCCAGGGGCAGGGGCCCTGCTGGGTCCTGCCCCTGGCCTGTGGGGCCTCTGAGCACAACCGGCCCTCTCCCACTGGAAGAACTCCCCGGCTGCCTCCAAAGGCCAGTTTGCCAACACTCCCGCCCACTGTTCCCGCCAGGCACGCACAATGCTCCCAAGCCCGGGAGAAAAGCACTTCGGGGTGGTGCTCTCCTCGGGCCCTTGCCCCTGAGCCTGGGGGCCAGGCAGTTGGTCCACACTCCCAGACCAAGGCAGAACCACATGCACACGTCTGTTCCTGACCCCTGCACCGGCAGAGAGCTCGGGGGAGCCAGAGTCTGTCAGGCAGCTGCTGGGCTGGCCGCCTGTGTGGGAAGGGGCAGAGCCGACCTAGGGGCAAGTTGGGCCTCTTCCTCTCCCTGCTGCCCTGAGGCTGCTGGGCCAAAGAGGTCTTGGGCATCCAGCCCCTTGCTGGTCCCTTCCCTCTGACGAGGCCCTCTGAGCTCCAGCACCTTGCAGTGTGGAGACAGCCCCTGCCAGCAACATCCTCTCCAAGGAGGCCTCAACCGAGGCCTAGGCCCAGGGGAAAGGCACCAGCGGGGATGAGCCTGGGGAGGCGCCCGGGCATGTCTGGACCCAGTCCCCGCAGCCTGCCCCTTGGTGGGGCAGTACCCCCGGAGGCCAGGATGATCTGGGCAAGGCTGGCCAGGGGCAGGGGCCCTGCTGGGTCCTCCCCATGGCCTGTGGGGCCTCTGAGCACAACCGGCCCTCTCCCACTGGAAGACCTCCCCGGCTGCCTCCAAAGGCCAGTTTGCCAACACTCCTGCCCGCTCTTCCCGCCAGGCACGCACAATGCTCCCAAGCCCGGGAGAAAAGCGCTTCGGGGTGGTGCTCTCTCCGGGCCCTTGCCCGTGAGCCTGTGGGCAAGGCAGGGGGAACACACTCCCAGACCAAGGCAGAAACACATGCACACGTCTGTTCCAGTCCCCTGCACCGGCAGAGAGCTCGGGGG
Organism: Dama dama; assembly: GCF_033118175.1. Classification (NCBI taxonomy): domain Eukaryota; kingdom Metazoa; phylum Chordata; class Mammalia; order Artiodactyla; family Cervidae; genus Dama; species Dama dama. The sequence continues at coordinate 219,145 of NW_026870998.1, read as the reverse complement.
AGCCAGACTCTCTCAGGCAGGTGCTGGGCTGGCCGCCTGTGTGGGAAGGGGCAGAGCCAACCTAGGGGCAAGTTGGGCCTCTTGCTCTCCCTGCTGCCCTGAGGCTGCAGGGCCAAAGACGTCTTGGGCATCCAGCCCCTTACTGGTCCCTTCCCTCTGACGAGGCCCTCTGAGCTCCAGCACCTTGCAGTGTGGAGACAGCCCCTGCCAGCAATCTCCTCTCCAAGGAGGCCTCATCCGAGGCCTAGGCCCAGGGGAAAGGCACCAGCGGGGTTGAGCCAGGGGAGGCGCCCGGGCATGTCTGGACCCTGTCCCCGCAGCCTGCCCCTTGGTGGGGCAGTACGCCCGGAGGCCAGGAAGGTCTGGGCAAGGCTGGCCAGGGGCAGGGGCCCTGCTGGGTCCTGCCCCTGGCCTGTGGGGCCTCTGAGCACAACCGGCCCTCTCCCACTGGAAGACCTCCCCGGCTGCCTCCAAAGGCCGGTTTGCAAGCACTCCCGCCCACTGTTCCCGCCAGGCGCGCACAATGCTCCCAAGCCCGGGAGAAAAGCGCTTCGGGGTGGTGGTCTCTCCGGGCCCTTGCCCCTGAGCCTGGGGGCCAGGCAGGGGATCCACAGTCCCAGGCCAAGGCACAACAACATGCACACGTCTGTTCCTGCCCCCTCCACCGGCAGAGAGCTCGGGGGAGCCAGAGTCTGTCAGGCAGCTGCTGGGCTGGCCGCCTGTGTGGGAAGGGGCAGAGCCGACCTAGGGGCAAGTTGGGCCTCTTGCTCTCCCTGCTGCCCTGAGGCTGCTGGGCCAAAGAGGTCTTGGGCATCCAGCCCCTTGCTGGTCCCTTCCCTCTGACGAGGCCCTCTGAGCTCCAGCACCTTGCAGTGTGGAGACAGCCCCTGCCAGCAACCTCCTCTCCAAGGAGGCCTCAACCGAGGCCTAGGCACAGGGGAAAGGCACCAGCGGGGATGAGCCAGTGGAGGCGCACGGGCATATCAGGACCCAGTCCCCGCAGCCTGCCCCTTGGTGGGGCAGTACCCCCGGAGGCCAGGAAGGTCTGGGCAAGGCTGGCCAGGGGCAGGGTCCCTGCTGGGTCCTGCCCCTGGCCTGTGGGGCCTCTGAGCACAACCGGCCCTCTCCCACTGGAAGACCTCCCCGGCTGCCTCCAAAGGCGGGTTTGCCAACACTCCCGCCCGCTGTGCCCGCCAGGCACGCACAACGCTCCCAAGGCCAGGAGAAAAGCGCTTCGGGGTGTTGCTCTCTCCAGGCCCTTGCCCCTGAGCCTGGGGTCCAGGCAGTGGGTCCACACTCCCAGACCAAGGCAGAACCACATGCACACGTCTGTTCCTGACCCCTGCACCACCAGAGAGCTCGGGGGAGCCAGAGTCTGTCAGGCAGCTGCTGGGTTGTCTGCCTGTGTGGGAAGGGGCAGAGCCGACCTAGGGGCAAGTTGGGCCTCTTGCTCTCCCTGCTGCCCTGAGGCTGCTGGGCCAAAGAGGTCTTGGGCATCCAGCCCCTTGCTGGTCCCTTCCCGCTGACGAGGCCCTCTGAGCTCCAGCACCTTGCAGTGTGGAGACAGCCCCTGCCAGCAACCTCCTCTCCAAGGAGGCATCAACCGAGGCCTATGCCCAGGGGAAAGGCACCAGCGGGGATGAGCCTGGGGAGGCGCCCAGGCATGTCTGGACCCAGTCCCCGCAGCCTGCCCCTTGGTGGGGCAGTACCCCCGGAGGCCAGGAAGGTCTGGGCAAGGCTGGCCAGGGGCAGGGGCCCTACTGGGTCCTGCCCCTGGCCTGTGGGGCCTCTGAGCACAACCGGCCCTCTCCCACTCGAAGAACTCCCCGGCTGCCTCCAAAGGCCAGTTTGCCAACACTCCCGCCCGCTGTTCCCGCCAGGCACGCACAATGCTCCCAAGCCCGGGAGAAAAGCACTTCGGGGTGGTGCTCTCCTCGGGCCCTTGCCCCTGAGCCTGGGGGCCAGGCAGTTTGTCCACACTCCCAGACCAAGGCAGAACCACATGCACACGTCTGTTCCTGACCCCTGGACCGGCAGAGAGCTCGGGGGAGCCAGAGTCTGTCAGGCAGCTGCTGGGCTGGCCGCCTGTGTGGGAAGGGGCAGAGCCGACCTAGGGGCAAGTTGGGCCTCTTCCTTTCCCTGCTGCCCTGAGGCTGCTGGGCCAAATAGGTCTTGGGCATCCAGCCCCTTGCTGGTCCCTTCACTCTGACGAGGCCCTCTGAGCTCTAGCACCTTGCAGTGTGGAGACAGCCCCTGCCAGCAACATCCTCTCCAAGGAGGCCTCAACCGAGGCCTAGGCCCAGGGGAAAGGCACCAGCGGGGATGAGCCTGGGGAGGCGCCCGGGCATGTCTGGACCCAGTCCCCGCAGCCTGCCCCTTGGTGGGGCAGTACCCCCGGAGGCCAGGAAGATCTGGGCAAGGCTGGCCAGGGGCAGGGGCCCTGCTGGGTCCTCCCCATGGCCTGTGGGGCCTCTGAGCACAACCGGCCCTCTCCCACTGGAAGACCTCCCCGGCTGCCTCAAAAGGCCAGTTTGCCAACACTCCTGCCCGCTCTTCCCGCCAGGCACGCACAATGCTCCCAAGCCCGGGAGAAAAGCGCTTCGGGGTGGTGCTCTCTCCGGGCCCTTGCCCCTGAGCCTCTGGGCAAGGCAGGGGGAACACACTCCCAGACCAAGGCAGAAACACATGCACACGTCTGGTCCTGTCCCCTGCACCGGCAGAGAGCTCGGGGGAGCCAGAGTCTCTCAGGCAGGTGCTGGGCTGGCCGCCTGTGTGGGAAGGGGCAGAGCCGACCTAGGGGCAAGTTGGGACTCTTGCTCTCCCTGCTGCCCTGAGGCTGCAGGGCCAAAGACGTCTTGGGCATCCAGCCCCTTACTGGTCCCTTCCCTCTGACGAGGCCCTCTGAGCTCCAGCACCTTGCAGTGTGGAGACAGCCCCTGCCAGCAATCTCCTCTCCAAGGAGGCCTCAACCGAGGCCTAGGCCCAGGGGAAAGGCACCAGCGGGGTTGAGCCAGGGGAGGCGCCCGGGCATGTCTGGACCCTGTCCCCGCAGCCTGCCCCTTGGTGGGGCAGTACCCTCGGAGGCCAGGAAGGTCTGGGCAAGGCTGGCCAGGGGCAGGGGCCCTGCTGGGTCCTGCCCCTGGCCTGTGGGGCCTCTGAGCACAACCGGCCCTCTCCCACTGGAAGACCTCCCTGGCTGCCTCCAAAGTCCTGTTTGCAAGCGCTCCCGCCCACTGTTCCCAGCAGGCGTGCACAATGCTCCCAAGCCCGGGAGAAAAGCGCTTCGGGGTGGTGCTCTCTCCGGGCCCTTGCCCCTGTGCCTGGGGGCAAGGCATGGGGAACACACTCCCAGGCCAAGGCAGAACCACATGCCCACGTCTGTTCCTGTCCCCTGCACCGGCAGAGAGCTTGGGGGAGCCAGAGTCTGTCAGGCAGCTGCTGGGTTGGCCGCCTGTGTGGGAAGGGGCAGAGCCGACCTAGGGGCAAGTTGGGCCTCTTGCTCTCCCTGCTGCCCTGAGGCTGCTGGGCCAAACACGTCTTGGGCATCCAGCCCCTTACTGGTCCCTTCCCTCTGACGAGGCCCTCTGAGCTCCACCACCTTGCAGTGTGGAGACAGCCCCTGCCAGCAACCTCCTCTCCAAGGAGGCCTCAACCGAGGCCTAGGCCCAGGGGAAAGGCACCAGCGGGGATGAGCCAGGGGAGGCGCCCGAGCATGTCTGGACCCAGTCCCCGCAGCCTGCCCCTTGGTGGGGCAGTACCCCCGGAGGCCAGGAAGGTCTGGGTAAGACTGGCCAGGGGCAGGGGCCCTGCTGGGTCCTGCCCCTGGCCTGTGGGGCCTCTGAGCACAACCGGCCCTCTCCCACTGGAAGACCTCCCCGGCTGCCTCCAAAGGCCGGTTTGCAAGCGCTCCCGGCCACTGTTACCAGCAGGCGGGCACAATGCTCCTAAGCCCGGAAGAAAAGCGCTTCAGGGTGGTGCTCTCTCTGGGCCCTTGCCCCTGAGCCTGGGGGCAAGGCAGGGTGTCCACACTCCCAAGCCAAGGCAGAACCACATGCACACCTCTGACCTGCCCCCTGCACCGGCAGAGAGCTCGGGGGAGCCAGAGTCTGTCAGGCAGCTGCTGGGCTGGCCGCCTGTGTGGGAAGGGGCAGAGCCGACCTAGGGGCAAGTTGGGCCTCTTGCTCTCCCTGCTGCCCTGAGGCTGCTGGGCCAAAGACGTCTTGGGCATCCAGCCCCTTGCTGGTCCCTTCCCTCTGACGAGGCCCTCTGAGCTCCAGCCCCTTGCAGTGTGGAGACAGCCCCTGCCAGCAACCTCCTCTCCAAGGAGGCCTCAACCGAGGCCTAGGCCCAGGGGAAAGGCACCAGCGGGGATGAGCCTGGGGAGGCGCCCGGGCATGTCTGGACCCAGTCCCCGCAGCCTGCCCCTTGGTGGGGCAGTACCCCCGGAGGCCAGGAAGGTCTGGGCAAGGCTGGCCAGGGGCAGGGGGCCTGCTGGGTCCTGCCCCTGGCCTGTGGGGCCTCTGAGCACAACCGGCCCTCTCCCACTGGAAGAACTCCCCGGCTGCCTCCAAAGGCCAGTTTGCCAACACTCCCGCCCGCTGTTCCCGCCAGGCACGCACAATGCTCCCAAGCCCGGGAGAAAAGCGCTTCGGGGTGGTGCTCTCTCCGGGCCCTTGCCCCTGAGCCTGGGGGCCAGGCAGTTGGAACACACTCCCAGGCCAATGCAGAACCACATGCACACGTCTGTTCCTGACCCCTGCACCGGCAGAGAGCTCTGGGGAGCCAGAGTCTGTCAGGCAGGTGCTGGGCTGGCCGCCTGTGTGGGAAGGGGCAGAGCCGACCTAGGGGCAAGTTGGGCCTCTTCCTCTCCCTGCTGCCCTGAGGCTGCTGGGCCAAAGAGGTCTTGGGCATCCAGCCCCTTGCTGGTCCCTTCCCTCTGACGAGGCCCTCTGAGCTCCAGCACCTTGCAGTGTGGAGACAGCCCCTGCCAGCAACCTCCTCTCCAAGGAGGCCTCAACCGAGGCCTAGGCACAGGGGAAAGGCACCAGCGGGGATGAGCCTGGGGAGGCGCCCGGGCATGTCTGGACCCAGTCCCCGCAGCCTGCCCCTTGGTGGGGCAGTACCCCCGGAGGCCAGGAAGGTCTGGGAAAGGCTGGCCAGGGGCAGGGGACCTGCTGGGTCCTGCCCCTGGCCTGTGGGGCCTCTGAGCACAACCGGCCCTCTCCCACTGGAAGACGTCCCCGGCTGCCTTCAAAGGCCGGTTTGCAAGCACTCCCGCCCACTGTTCCAACCAAGGGCGCACAACGCTCCCAAGCCCGGGAGAAAATCGCCTCGGGGTGGTGCTCTCTCCGGGCCCTTTCCCCTGAGCCTGTGGGCCAGGCAGGGTGTCCACACTCCCAGGCCAAGGCAGAACGACATGCACACGTCTGTTCCTGCCCCATGCACCGGCAGAGAGCTCGGGGGAGCCAAAGTCTGTCAGGCAGCTGCTGGGCTGGCCGCCTGTGTGGGAAGGGGCAGAGCCGACCTAGGGGCAAGTTGGGCCTCTTGCTCTCCCTGATGCCCTGAGGCTGCTGAGTCAAAGAGATCTTGGGCATCCAGCCCCTTGCTTGTCCCTTCCCTCTGACGAGGCCCTCTGAGCTCCAGCACCTTGCAGTGTGGAGACAGCCCTTGCCAGCAACCTCCTCTCCAAGGAGGCCTCAACCGAGGCCTAGGCCCAGGGGAAAGGCACCAGCGGGGATGAGCCTGGGGAGGCACCCGGGCATGTCTGGACCCAGTCCCCGCAGCCTGCCCCTTGGTGGGGCAGTACCCCCGGAAGCCAGGAAGGTCTGGGCAAGGCTGGCCATGGGCAGGGGCCCTGCTGGGTCCTGCCCCTGGCCTGTGGGGCCTCTGAGCACAACCGGCCCTCTCCCACTGGAAGACTTCCCCGGCTGCCTCCAAAGGCCGGTTTGCCAACACTCCCGCCCGCTGTTCCCGCCAGGCACGCACAATTCTCCCAAGCCCGGGAGAAAAGCGCTTCGGGGAGGTGCTCTCTCCGGGCCCTTGCCCCTGAGCGTGGGGGCGAAGCAGTGGGTCCACACTCCCAGACCAACGCAGAACCACATGCACACGTCTGTTCCTGACCCCTGCACCGGCAGAGAGCTCGGGGGAGCCAGAGTCTGTCAGGCAGCTGCTGGGCTGGCCGCCTGTGTGGGAAGGGGCAGAGCCGACCTAGGGGCAAGTTGGGCCTCTTCCTCTCCCTGCTGCCCTGAGGCTGCTGGGCCAAAGAGGTCTTGGGCATCCAGCCCCTTCCTGGTCCCTTCCCTCTGACGAGGCCCTCTGAGCTCCAGCACCTTGCAGTGTGGAGACAGCCCCTGCCAGCAACCTCCTCTCCAAGGAGGCCTCAACCGAGGCCTAGGCCCAGGGGAAAGGCACCAGCGGGGATGAGCCTGGGGAGGCGCCCGGGCATGTCTGGACCCAGTCCCCGCAGCCTGCCCCTTGGTGGGGCAGTACCCCCGGAGGCCAGGAGGGTCTGGGCAAGGCTGCCAGGGGCAGGGACACTGCTGGGTCCTGCCCCTGGCCTGTGGGGCGTCTGAGCACAACCGGCACTCTCCCGCTGGAAGACCTCCCCGGCTGCCTCCAAAGGCCGGTTTGCAAGCACTCCCGCCCGCTGTTCCCGCCAGGCACGCACAATGCTCCCAAGCCCGGGAGAAAAGCGCTTCGGGGTGGTGCTCTCTCCCGGCCCTTGGAAGACCTCCCCGGCTGCCTCCAAAGGCCGGTTTTCAAGCACTCCTGCCTGCTGTTCCCGCCACCCGCGCACAATGCTCCCAAGCCCGGGAGAAAAGCGCTTCGGGGTGGTGCTCTCCACAGGCCCTTGGAAGACCTCCCCGGCTGCCTCCAAAGGCCGGTTTGCAAGGACTCCTTCCTGCTGTTCCCGCCAGCCACGCACAATGCTCCCAAGCCCGGGAGAAAAGCATTTTGGGGTGGTGCTCACACCGGGCCCTGGAAGACCTCCCCGGCTGCCTCCAAAGGACGGTTTTCAAGCACTCCTGCCTGCTGTTCCCGCCACCCGCGCAGAATGCTCCCAAGCGCGGGAGAAAAGCGCTTCGGGGTGGTGCTCTCTACAGGCCCTTGGAAGACCTCCCCGGCTGCCTCCAAAGGCCGGTTTGCAAGGACTCCTTCCTGCTGTTCCCGCCATCCGCGCACAATGCTCCCAAGCCCGGGAGAAAAGCATTTTGGGGTGGTGCTCACACCGGGCCCTGGAAGACCTCCCCGGCTGCCTCCAAAGGACGGTTTTCAAGCACTCCTGCCTGCTGTTCCCGCCACCCGCGCAGAATGCTCCCAAGCCCGGGAGAAAAGCGCGTCGGGGTGGTGCTCTCTACAGGCCCTTGGAAGACGTCCCCGGCTGCCTCCAAAGGCCGGTTTGCAAGGACTCCTTCCTGCTGTTCCCGCCAGCCACGCACAATGCTCCCAAGCCCGGGAGAAAAGCATTTTGGGGTGGTGCTCACTCCGGGCCCTTGGAAGACCTCCTCGGCTGCCTCCAAAGGCCAGTTTGCAAGCAGTCCTGCCTGCTGTTCCCGCCAGCCGCGCACAATGCTCCCAATCCCGGGAGAAAAGCGCTTCGGGGTGGTGCTCTCTCCGGGCCCTTGGAAGACGTCCCCGGCTGCCTCCAAAGGCCGGTTTGGAAGCACTCATGCCCGTTGTTCCCACCAGCCGCGCACAATGCTCCCAAGCCCGGGAGAAAAGCATTTTGGGGTGGTGCTCACTCCGGGCCCTTGGAAGACCTCCCCGGCTGCCTCCAAAAGCCAGTTTGCAAGCAGTCCTGCCTGCTGTTCCCGCCAGCCGCGCACAATGTTCCCAAGCCCGGGAGAAAAGCGCTTCGGGGTGGTGCTCTCTCCGGGCACTTTCAAGACCTCCCCGGCTGCCTCCAAAGGCCGGTTTGTAAGTACTCATGCCCGCTGCTTCCGCCAGCCACGCACAATGCTCCCAAGCCCGGGAGAAAAGCATTTTGGGGTGGTGCTCTCTCCGGGCCCTTGGAAGACCTCCCGGGCTGCCTCCAAAGGCCGGTTTGCAAGCATTCATGTCCGTTGTTCCCGACAGCCGCGCACAATGCTCCCAAGCCCGAGAGAAAAGCATTTTGGGGTGGTGCTCTCTCCGGGCCCTTGGAAGACCTCCCGGGCTGCCTCCAAAGGCCGGTTTGTAAGCATTCATGTCCGTTGTTCCCGACAGCCGCGCACAATGCTCCCAAGCCCGGGAGAAAAGCGCTTCGGGGTGGTGTTCTCTCAGGGACCATGGAGGACCTCCCCGGCTGCCCATAAGGCCGGTTTGCAAGCATTCCCACTCGCTGTTCCCGCCAGGCACACACAATGTTCCAAAACCCCGGAGAAAAGAGCTTCGGGGTGGTGCTCTCTCCGCGCCCTTGGAAGACTTCTCTGGCTGCCGCCAAAGGCCGGTTTGCAAGAATTCCCTCCCGCTGTCCCACCAGCCGCACACAATGCTCCAAAACCCGAGAGAAAAGCGCTTCGAGGTCGTGCTCTCTCCGGGCCCTTGGAAGACCTCCCCGGCTGCCTCCAAAGGCCGGTTTGCAAGCACTCCTGCCTGCTGTTCCCGCCACGCGCGCACAATGCTCCCAAGCCTGGAAGAAAAGCATTTTGGGGTAGTGCTCTCTCCGGGCCCTTGGAAGACCTCCCGGGCTGCCTCCAAAGGCCGGTTTGCAAGCACTCATGTCCGCTGTTCCCGACAGCCGCGCACAATGCTCCCAAGCCCGGGAGAAAAGCGTTTCGGGGTGGTGTTCTCTCTGGGTCCAAGAAAGACCTCCCGGGCTGCCCCCAAATGCCGGTTTGCAAGCACTCCCACTCGCTGTTCCCGCCATCCGTGCAAATGCTCCAAGCCCAGGAGAAAAGCCCTTCAGGGTGGTGCTCTCTCCCGGCCCTTGGAAGACCTCCCCGGCTGCCTCCAAAGGCTGGATTTCAAGTACTCCCTCCCGCTGTCCCGCCAGCCGCACACAATGCTCCCAATCACGGGAGAAAAGCGCTTCGGGGTGGTGCTCTCTACGGGCCCTTGGAAGACCTCCCCGTTTGTCTCCAAAGGCCGGTTTGCAAGCACTCATGCCCGCTGTTCCCGCCAGCCGCGCACAATGCTCCCAAGCCTAGGAGAAAAGCGCTTCGGGGTGGTGCTCTCTCCCGGCCCTTGGAAGACCTCCCCGGCTGCCTCCAAAGGCCGGTTTGCAAGCACTCAATCCCGCTGTTCCTGCCAGCCGCGCACAATGCTCCCAAGCCCGGGAGAAAAGCGCTTCGGGGTGGTGCTCTCTCCTGGCCCTTGGAAGACCTCCCCGGCTGCCTCCAAAGGCTGGTTTTCAAGAACTCCCTCCCGCTGACCCGCCAGCCGCACACAATGCTCCCAAGCCCGGGAGAAAAGCATTTTGGGGTGGTCTCTCTCCGGGCCCTTGGAAGACTCCCCGGCTGCCTCTAAAGGCCGGTTTGCAAGCACTCATGTCCTCTGTTCCCGACAGCCGCGAACAATGCTCCCAATTCCGTGAGAAAAGTGCTTCGGGATGGTGCTCTCTCCGGGCCCTTGGAAGACCTCCCAAGCTGCCTCCAAAGGCCGGTTTGCAAGCACTACCGCCCGCTGTTCCCGCCAGCCTCGCACAATGCTCCCAAGACCGGGAGAAAAGCACTTCGGGGTGGTGTTCTCTCCGTGCCAATGGAGGACCTCCCTGGCTGCCCCCAAAGGCCGGTTTGCAAGCACTCCCACTCGCTGTTCCCGCCAGCCACGCACAATCCTCCAAAACCCCGGAGAAAAGCGCTTCGGGGTGGTGTTCTCTCCGTGCCCATGGAAGACCTCCCGGGGTGCCCCCAAAGGCCGGTTTGGAAGCACTCCGACTCGCTGTTCCCGCCATCCGCGCACAATGCTCCCAAGCCCGGGAGAAAAGCGCTTCGGGGTGGTGCTCTCTACAGGCCCTTGGAAGACCTCCCCGGCTGCCTCCAAAGGCCGGTTTGCAAGGACTCCTTCCTGCTGTTCCCGCCATCCGCGCACAATGCTCCCAAGCCCGGGAGAAAAGCATTTTGGGGTGGTGCTCACACCGGGCCCTGGAAGACCTCCCCGGCTGCCTCCAAAGGACGGTTTTCAAGCACTCCTGCCTGCTGTTCCCGCCACCCGCGCAGAATGCTCCCAAGCCCGGGAGAAAAGCGCGTCGGGGTGGTGCTCTCTACAGGCCCTTGGAAGACGTCCCCGGCTGCCTCCAAAGGCCGGTTTGCAAGGACTCCTTCCTGCTGTTCCCGCCAGCCACGCACAATGCTCCCAAGCCCGGGAGAAAAGCATTTTGGGGTGGTGCTCACTCCGGGCCCTTGGAAGACCTCCTCGGCTGCCTCCAAAGGCCAGTTTGCAAGCAGTCCTGCCTGCTGTTCCCGCCAGCCGCGCACAATGCTCCCAATCCCGGGAGAAAAGCGCTTCGGGGTGGTGCTCTCTCCGGGCCCTTGGAAGACGTCCCCGGCTGCCTCCAAAGGCCGGTTTGCAAGCACTCATGCCCGTTGTTCCCACCAGCCGCGCACAATGCTCCCAAGCCCGGGAGAAAAGCATTTTGGGGTGGTGCTCACTCCGGGCCCTTGGAAGACCTCCCGGGCTGCCTCCAAAGGCCGGTTTGCAAGCACTCATGTCCGCTGTTCCCGACAGCCGCGCACAATGCTCCCAAGCCCGGGAGAAAAGCATTTTGGGGTGCTGATCAGTCCGGGCCCTTGGAAGACGTCCCCGGCTGCCTCCAAAGGACAGTTTGCAAGAACTCATGCCCGCTGTTCCCGCCAGGCACGCACAATGCTCCCAAGCCCGGGAGAAAAGCGCTTCGGGGTGGTGCTCTCACCGGGCCCTTGCCCCTGAGCCTGGGGGCAATGCAGGGGGAACACACTCCCAGGCCAAGGCAGAACCACATGCAAACGTCTGTTCCTGGTCCCTGCACCGGCAGAGAGCTCGGGGGAGCCAGAGTATGCCAGGCAGCTGCTGGGTTGGCGGCCTGTGTGGAAAGGGGCAGAGCCGACCTAGGGGCAAGTTGGGCCTCTTGCTCTCCCTGCTGCCCTGAGGCTGCTGGGCCAAAGAGGTCTTGGGCATCCAGCCCCTTGCTGGTCCCTTCCCTCTGATGAGGCCCTCTGAGCTCCAGCACCTTGCAGTGTGGAGACAGCCCCTGCCAGCAACCTCCTCTCCAAGGCGGCCTCAACCGAGGCCTAGGCCCAGGGGAAAGGCACCAGCGGGGATGAGCCTGGGGAGGCGCCCGGGCATGTCTGGACCCAGTCCCCGCAGCCTGCCCCTTGGTGGGGCAGTACCCCCGGAGGCCAGGAAGGTCTGTGCAAGGCTGCCAGGGGCAGGGACAGCGCTGGGTCCTGCCCCTGGCCTGTGGGACGTCTGAGCACAACCGGCACTCTCCCGCTGGAAGACCTCCCCGTCTGCCTCGAAAGGCTGGTTTGCAAGCACTCCCGCCCGCTGTTCCCGCCAGGCACGCACAATGCTCCCAAGCCCGGGAGAAAAGCGCTTCGGGGTGGTGCTCTCTCCGGGCCCTTGCCCCTAAGCCTGCGGGCCAGGCAGGGGGAACACACTCCCAGGCCAAGACAGAACGACATGAACACGTCTGTTCCTGCCCCCTACACCAGCAGAGAGCTCGGGGGAGCCAGAGTCTCTCAGGCAGGTGCTGGGCTGGCCGCCTGTGTGGGAAGGGGCAGAGCCGACCTAGGGGCAAGTTGGGCCTCTTGCTCTCCCTGCTGCCCTGAGGCTGCTGGGCCAAAGACGTCTTGGGCATCCAGCCCTTTGCTGGTCCCTTCCCTCTGACGAGGCCCTCTGAGCTCCAGCACCTTGCAGTGTGGAGACAGCACCTGCCAGCAATCTCCTCTCCAAGGAGGCCTCAACCGAGGCCTAGGCCCAGGGGAAAGGCACCAGCGGGGATGAGCCTGGGGAGGCGCCCGGGCATGTCTGGACCCAGTCCCCGCAGCCTGCCCCTTGGTGGGGCAGTACCCCTGGAGGCCAGGAAGGTCTGGGCAAGGCTGACCAGGGGCAGGGGACCTGCTGGGTCCTGCCCCTGGCCTGTGGGGCCTCTGAGCACAACCGGCCCTCTCCCACTGGAAGACCTCCCCGGCTGCCTCCAAAGGCCGTTTTGCACGCAGTCCCGCCCACTGTTCCCACCAAGCGCGCACAATGCTCCCATCCCGGGAGAAAAGCGCTTCGGGGTGGTGCTCTCTCCGGGCCCTTGCCCCTGAGACTGGGGGCCAGGCAGGGGGTCCACACTCCCAGGCCAAGGCAGAACCGCATGCACACGTCTGTTCCTGACCCCTGCACCGGCAGAGAGCTCGGGGGAGCCAGAGTCTGTCAGGCAGCTGCTGGGCTGGCCGCCTTTGTGGGAAGGGGCAGAGCCGACCTAGGGGCAAGTTGGGCCTCTTGCTCTCCCTGCTGCCCTGAGGCTGCTGGGCCAAAGAGGTCTTGGGCATCCAGCCCTTTACTTGTCCCTTCCCTCTGACGAGGCCCTCTGAGCTCCAGCACCTTGCAGTGTGGAGACAGCCCCTGCCAGCAACCTCCTCTCCAAGGAGGCCTCAACCGAGACCTAGGACCAGGGGAAAGGCACCAGCGGGGATGAGCCTGGGGAGGCGCCCAGGCATGTCTGGACCCAGTCCCCGCAGCCTGCCCCTTGGTGGGGCAGTACCCCCGGAGGCCAGGAAGGTCTGGGAAAGGCTGGCCAGGGGCAGGGGACCTGCTGGGTCCTGCCCCTGGCCTGTGGGGCCTCTGAGCACAACCGGCCCTCTCCCACTGGAAGACCTCCCCGGCTGCCTCCAAAGGCCGGTTTGCAAGCGCTCCCGGCCACTGTTCCCAGCAGGCGGGCACAATGCTCCTAAGCCCGGAAGAAAAGCGCTTCAGGGTGGTGCTCTCTCTGGGCCCTTGCCCCTGAGCCTGGGGGCAAGGCAGGGTGTCCACACTCCCAGGCTAAGGCAGAACCACATGCACACGTCTGACCTGCCCCCTGCACCGGCAGAGAGCTCGGGGGAGCCAGAGTCTGTCAGGCAGCTGCTGGGCTGGCCGCCTGTGTGGGAAGTGGCAGAGCCGACCTAGGGGCAAGTTGGGCCTCTTGCTCTCCCTGCTGCCCTGAGGCTGCTGGGCCAAAGAGGTCTTGGGCATCCAGCCCCTTGCTGGTCCCTTCCCTCTGACGAGGCCCTCTGAGCTCCAGCACCTTGCAGTGTGGAGACAGCCCCTGCCAGCAACCTCCTCTCCAAGGAGGCCTCAACCGAGGCCTAGGCCCAGGGGAAAGGCACCAGCGGGGATGATCCTGGGGAGGCGCACGGACATGTCTGGACCCAGTCTCCGCAGCCTGCCCCTTGGTGGGGCAGTACCCCCGGAGTCCAGGAAGGTCTGGGCAAGTCTGTCCATGGGCAGGGGCCCTGCTGGGTCCTGACCCTGGCCTGTGGGGCCTCTGAGCACAACCGGCCCTCTCCCACTGGAAGACCTCCCCGGCTGCCTCCAAAGTCCTGTTTGCAAACACTCCCGCCCGCTGTTCACGTCAGGCTCGCACAATGCTCCCAAGCCCGGGAGAAAAGCACTTCGGAGTGGTGCTCTCTCCGGGCCCTTGCCCCTGAATCTGGGGGCAAGGCAGGGGGAACACACTCCCAGGCCAAGGCAGAAACACATGCCCACGTCTGTTCCTGTCCCCTGCACCGGCAGAGAGCTTGGGGGAGCCAGAGTCTGTCAGGCAGGTGCTGGGTTGGCCGCCTGTGTGGGAAGTGGCAGAGCCGACCTAGGGGCAAGTTGGGCCTCTTGCCCTCCCTGCTTCCCTGAGGCTGCTGGGCCAAAGAGGTCTTGGGCATCCAACCCCTTGCTGGTCCCTTCCCTCTGACGAGGCCCTCTGAGCTCCAGCACCTTGCAGTGTGGAGACAGCCCCTGCCAGCAACCTCCTCTCCAAGGAGGCCTAAACCGAGGCCTAGGCACAGGGGAAAGGCACCAGCGGGGATGAGCCTGGGGAGGCGCCCGGGCATGTATGGACCCAGTCCCCGCAGCCTGCCCCTTGGTGGGGCAGTACCCCCGGAGGCGAGGAAGGTCTGGGCAAGGCTGGCCAGGGGCAGGGGACCTGCTGGGTCCTGCCCCTGGCCTGTGGGGCCTCTGAGCACAACCGGCCCTCTCCCACTGGAAGACTTCCCCGGCTGCCTCCAAAGGCCGGTTTGCCAACACTCCCGCCCGCTGTTCCAACCAAGGGCGCACAACGCTCCCAAGCCCGGGAGAAAATCGCCTCGGGGTGGTGCTCTCTCCGGGCCCTTTCCCCTGAGCCTGGGGGCCAGGCAGGGGGTCCACACTCCCAGGCCAAGGCAGAACGACATGCACACGTCTGTTCCTGCCCCATGCACCGGCAGAGAGCTCGGGGGAGCCAGAGTCTGTCAGGCAGCTGCTGGGCTGGCCGCCTGTGTGGGAAGGGGCAGAGCCGACCTAGGGGCAAGTTGGGCCTCTTGCTCTCCCTGCTGCCCTGAGGCTGCTGGGCAAAAGAGATCTTGGGCATCCAGCCCCTTGCTTGTCCCTTCCATCTGACGAGGCCCTCTGAGCTCCAGCACCTTGCAGTGTGGAGACAGCCCCTGCCAGCAACCTCCTCTCCAAGGAGGCCTCAACCGAGGCCTAGGACCAGGGGAAAGGCACCAGCGGGGATGAGCCTGGGGAGGCGCCCGGGCATGTCTGGACCCAGTCCCCGCAGCCTGCCCCTTGGTGGTGCAGTACCCCCGGAGGCCAGGAAGGTCTGGGCAAGGCTGGCCACGGGCAGGCGCCCTGCTGGGTCCTGCCCCTGGCCTGTGGGTCCTCTGAGCACAACCGGCCCTCTCCCACTGGAAGACTTCCCCGGCTGCCTCCAAAGGCCGGTTTGCCAACACTCCCGCCCGCTGTTCCCGCCAGGCACGCACAATTCTCCCAAGCCCGGGAGAAAAGCGCTTTGGGGTGTTGCTCTCTCCGGGCCCTTGCCCCTGAGCGTGGGGGCGAGGCAGTGGGTCCACACTCCCAGACCAACGCAGAACCACATGCACACGTCTGTTCCTGAACCCTGCACCGGCAGAGAGCTCGGGGGAGCCAGAGTCTGTCAGGCAGCTGCTGGGCTGGCCGCCTGTGTGGGAAGGGGCAGAGCCGACCTAGGGGCAAGTTGGGCCTCTTCCTCTCCCTGCTGCCCTGAGGCTGCTGGGCCAAAGAGGTCTTGGGCATCCAGCCCCTTGCTGGTCCCTTCCCTCTGACGAGGCCCTCTGAGCTCCAGCACCTTGCAGTGTGGAGACAGCCCCTGCCAGCAACCTCCTCTCCAATGAGGCCTCAACCGAGGCCTAGGCCCAGGGGAAAGGCACCAGCGGGGATGAGCCTGGGGAGGCGCCCGGGCATGTCTGGACCCAGTCCCCGCAGCCTGCCCCTTGGTGGGGCAGTACCCCCGGAGGCCAGGAAGGTCTGGGCAAGGCTGGCCAGGGGCAGGGGCCCTGCTGCGTCCTGCCCCTGACCTGTGGGGCCTCTGAGCACAACCGGCCCTCTCCCACTGGAAGACCTCCCCGGCTGCCTCCAAAGGCCGGTTTGCAAGCGCTCCCGCCCACTGTTCCCAGCAGGCGTGCACAATGCTCCCAAGCCCGGGAGAAAAGCGCTTCAGGGTGGTGCTCTCTCCGGGCCCTTGCCCCTGAGCCTGGTGTCAAGGCACGGTGTCCACACTCCCAGGCCAATTCAGAACCACATGCACACGTCTGTTCCTGCCCCCTGCACCGGCAGAGAGCTCGGGGGAGCCAGAGTCTGTCAGGCAGCTGCTGGGCTGGCCGCCTGTGTGGGAAGGGGCAGAGCCGACCTAGGGGCAAGTTGGGCCTCTTGCTCTCCCTGCTGCCCTGAGGCTGCTGGGCCAAAGAGGTCTTGGGCATCCATCCCGTTGCTGGTCCCTTCCCTCTGACGAGGCCCTCTGAGCTCCAGCACCTTGCAGTGTGGAGACAGCCCCTGCCAGCAACCTCCTCTCCAAGGAGGCCTCAACCGAGGCCTAGGCCCAGGGGAAAGGCACCAGCGGGGATGAGCCTGGGGAGGCGCCCGGGCATGTCTGGACCCATTCCCCGCAGCCTACCCCTTGGTGGGGCTGTAACCCCGGAGGCAGGAAGGTCTGGGCAAGGCTGGCCAGGGGCAGGGGCCCTGCTGGGTCCTGCCCCTGGCCTGTGGGGTCTCTGAGCACAACCGGCCCTCTCCCACTGGAAGACCTCCCCGGCTGCCTCCAAAGGCCGGTTTGCAAGCACTCCCGCCCACTGTTCCCACCAAGCACGCACAATTCTCCCAAGCCCGGGAGAAAAGCGCTTCGGGGTGGTGCTCTCTCCGGGCCCTTGCCCCTGAACCTGGGGGCCAGGCAGTTGGTTCACACTCGGAGACCAAGGCAGAACCACATGCACACGTCTGTTCCTGACCCCTGCACCGGCAGAGAGCTCGGGGGAGCCAGAGTCTGTCAGGCAGGTGCTGGGCTGGCCGCCTTTGTGGGAAGGGGCAGAGCCGACCTAGGGGCAAGTTGGGCCTCTTCCTCTCCCTGCTGCCCTGAGGCTGCTGGGCCAAAGAGGTCTTGGGCATCCAGCCCCTTGCTGGTCCCTTCCCTCTGATGAGGCCCTCTGAGCTCCAGCACCTTGCAGTGTGGAGACAGCCCCTGCCAGCAACCTCCTCTCCAAGGAGGCCTCAACCGAGGCCTAGGCCTAGGGGAAAGGCACCAGCGGGGATGAGCCTGGGGAGGCGCCCGGCCATGTCTGGACCCAGTCCCCGCAGCCTGCCCCTTGGTGGGGCAGTACCCCCGGAAGCCAGGAAGGTCTCGGCAAGGCTGCCAGGGGCAGGGACACTGCTGGGTCCTGCCCCTGGCCTGTTGGGCGTCTGAGCACAACCGGCACTCTCCCGCTGGAAGACCTCCCCGTCTGCCTCCAAAAGACGGTTTGCAAGCACTCCCACCCGCTGTTCCCCCAGGCACGCACAATGCTCCCAAGCCCGGGAGAAAAGCGCTTTGGGGTGGTGCTCTCTCCGGGCCCTTGCCCCTGAGCCTGGGGCCAGGCAAGGGGAACACTCTCCCAGGCCAAGGGAGAACGACATGCACACGTCTGTTCCTGCCCCCTACACCGGCAGAGAGCTCGGGGGAGCCAGAGACTGCCAGGCTGCTGCTGGGCTGGCTGCCTGTGTGGGACGGGGCAGAGCCGACCTAGGGGCAAGTTGGGCCTCTTGCTCTCCCTGCTGCCCTGAGGCTGCTGGGTCAAAGAGGTCTTGGGCATCCAGCCCTTTGCTGGTGCCTTCCCTCTGACGAGGCCCTCTGAGCTCCAGCACCTTGCAGTGTGGAGACAGCCCCTGCCAGCAACCTCCTCTCCAAAGAGGCCTCAACCGAGGACTACACCCAGGGGAAAGGCACCAGCGGGGATGATCCTGGGGAGGCGCACGGACATGTCTGGACCCAGTCTCCGCAGCCTGCCCCTTGGTGGGGCAGAACCCCCGGAGTCCAGGAAGGTCTGGGCAAGTCTGTCCATGGGCAGGGGCCCTGCTGGGTCCTGACCCTGGCCTGTGGGGCCTCTGAGCACAACCGGCCCTCTCCCACTGGAAGACCTCCCCGGCTGCCTCCAAAGGCCGGTTTGCAAGCGATCCCGCCCACTGTTTCCAGCAGGCGTGCACAATGCTCCCAAGCCCGGGAGAAAAGCGCTTCAGGGTGGTGCTCTCTCTGGGCCCTTGCCCCTGAGACTGGGGGCAAGGCAGGGTGTCCACACTCCCAGGCCAAGGCAGAACCACATGCACACGTCTGATCTGCGCCCTGCACCGGCAGAGAGCTCGGGGGAGCCAGAGTCTGTCAGGCAGCTGCTGGGCTGGCCGCCTGTGTGGGAAGGGGCAGAGCCGACCTAGGGGCAAGTTGGGCCTCTTGCTCTCCCTGCTGCCCTGAGGCTGCTGGGCCAAAGAGGTCTTGGCCATCCAGCCCCTTGCTGGTCCCTTCCCTCTGACGAGGCCCTCTGAGCTCCAGCACCTTGCAGTGTGGAGACAGCCCCTGCCAGCAACCTCCTCTCCAATGAGGCCTCAACCGAGGCCTAGGCCCAGGGGAAAGGCACCAGCGGGGATGAGCCTGGGGAGGCGCCCGGGCATGACTGGACCCAGGCCCGCAGCCTGCCCCTTGGTGGGGCAGTACCCCCGGAGGCCAGGAAGGTCTGGGCAAGGCTGGCCAGGGGCAGGGGCCCTGCTGTGTCCTGCCCCTGGCCTGTGGGGCCTCTGAGCACAACCGGCCCTCTCCCACTGAAAGACTTCCCCGGCTGCCTCCAAAGGCCGGTTTGCCAACACTCCCGCCCGCTGTTCTCGCCAGGCACGCACAATTCTCCCAAGCCCGGGAGAAAAGCGCTTCGTTGTGTTGCTCTCTCCGGGCCCTTGCCCCTGAGTGTGGGGGCCAGGCAGTGGTTCCACACTCCCAGACCAAGGCAGAACCACATGCACACGTCTGTTCCTGACCCCTGCACCGGCAGAGAGCTCGGGGGAGCCAGAGTCTGTCAGGCAGCTGCTGGGCTGGCCGCCTGTGTGGGAAGGGGCAGAGCCGACCTAGGGGCAAGTTGGGCCTCTTCCTCTCCCTGCTGCCCTGAGGCTGCTGGGCCAAAGACGTCTTGGGCATCCAGCCCCTTGCTGGTCCCTTCCCTCTGACGAGGCCCTCTGAGCTCCAGCACCTTGCAGTGTGGAGACAGCCCCTGCCAGCAACCTCCTCTCCAAGGAGGCCTCAACCGAGGCCTAGGCCCAGGGGAAAGGCACCAGCGGGGATGAGCCAGTGGAGGCGCACGGGCATGTCTGGACCCAGTCCCCGCAGCCTGCCCCTTGGTGGGGCAGTACCCCCGGAGGCCAGGAAGGTCTGGGCAAGGCTGCCAGGGGCAGGGACACTGCTGGGTCCTGCCCCTGGCCTGTGGGACGTCTGAGCACAACCGGCACTCTCCCGCTGGAAGACCTGCCCGGCTGCCTCCAAAGGCCGGTTAACAAGCGCTCCCGCCCACTGTTCCCAGCAGGCGTGCACAATGCTCCCAAGCCCGGGAGAAAAGCGCTTCGGGGTGGTGCTCTCTTCGGGCCCTTGCCCCTGAGCCTGGGGGCAAGGCAGGGGGAACACACTCCCAGGCCAAGGCAGAACCACATGCACACGTCTGATCTGCCCCCTGCACCGGCAGAGAGCTCGGGGGAGCCAGAGTCTGTCAGGCAGCTGCTGGGCTGGCCGCCTGTGTGGGAAGGGGCAGAGCCGACCTAGGGGCAAGTTGGGCCTCTTGCTCTCCCTGCTGCCCTGAGGCTGCTGGGCCAAAGAGGTCTTGGGCATCCAGCCCCTTGCTTGTCCCTTCCCTCTGACGAGGCCCTCTGAGCTCCAGCACCTTGCAGTGTGGAGACAGCACCTGCCAGCAATCTCCTCTCCAAGGACGCCTCAACCGAGGCCTAGGCCCAGGGAAAAGGCACCAGCGGGGTTGAGCCAGGGGAGGCGCCCGGGCATGTCTGGACCCTGTCCCCGCAGCCTGCCCCTTGGTGGGGCAGTACCCCCGGAGGCCAGGAAGGTCTGGGCAAGGCTGGCCAGGGGCAGGGGCCCTGCTGGGTCCTGCCCCTGGCCTGTGGGGCCTCTGAGCACAACCGGCCCTTGCCCACTGGAAGACCTCCCCGGCTGCCTCCAAAGGCCGGTTTGCAAGCACTCCCGCCCACTGTTCCCGCCAGGCGCGCACAATGCTCCCAAGCTCGGGAGAAAAGCGCTTCGGGGTGGTGGTCTCTCCGGGCCCCTGCCCCTGAGCCTGGGGGCCAGGCAGGGGATTCACAGTCCCAGGCCAAGGCAGAACCACATGCACACGTCTGTTCCTGCCCCCTCCACCGGCAGAGAGCTGGGGGGAGCCAGAGTCTGTCAGGCAGCTGCTGCGCTGGCTGCCTGTGTGGGAAGGGGCAGAGCCGACCCAGGGGCAAGTTGGGCCTCTTGCTCTCCCTGCTGCCCTGAGGCTGCTGGGCCAAAGAGGTCTTGGGCATCCAGCCCCTTGCTGGTCCCTTCCCTCTGACGAGGCCCTCTGAGCTCCAGCACCTTGCAGTGTGGAGACAGCCCCTGCCAGCAACCTCCTCTCCAAGGAGGCCTCAACCGAGGCCTAGGCCCAGGGGAAAGGCACCAGCGGGGATGAGCCAGTGGAGGCGCACGGGCATGTCTGGACCCAGTCCCCGCAGCCTGCCCCTTGGTGGGGCAGTACCCCCGGAGGCCAGGAAGGTCTGGGCAAGGCTGGCCAGGGGCAGGGGCCCTGCTGGGTCCTGCCCCTGGGCTGTGGGGCCTCTGAGCACAACCGGCCCTCTCCCACTGGAAGACCTCCCCGGCTGCCTCCAAAGGCCGGTTTGCCAACACTCCCGCCCGCTGTTCCCGCCAGGCACGCACAATGCTCCCAAGCCCGGGAGAAAAGCGCTTCGGGGTGTTGCCCTCTCCGGGCCCTTGCCCCTGAGCCTGGGGTCCAGGCAGTGGGTCCACACTCCCAGACCAAGGCAGAACCACATGTACTCGTCTGTTCCTGACCCCTGCACCGGCAGAGAGCTCGGGGGAGCCAGAGTCTGTCAGGCAGCTGCTGGGTTGGCTGCCTGTGTGGGAAGGGGCAGAGCCGACCTAGGGGCAAGTTGGGCCTCTTCCTCTCCCTGCTGCCCTGAGGCTGCTGGGCCAAAGACGTCTTGGGCATCCAGCCCCTTACTGGTCCCTTCCCTCTGACGAGGCCCTCTGAGCTCCAGCACCTTGCAGTGTGGACACAGCCCCTGCCAGCAACCTCCTCTCCAAGGAGGCCTCAACCGAGGCCTAGGCCCAGGAGAAAGGCACCAGCGGGGATGAGCCAGTGGAGGCGCAAGGGCATGTCTGGACCCAGTCCCCGCAGCCTGCCCCTTGGTGGGGCAGTACCCCCGGAGGCCAGGAAGGTCTGTGCAAGGCTGCCAGGGGCAGGGACAGCGCTGGGTCCTGCCCCTGGCCTGTGGGACGTCTGAGCACAACCGGCACTCTCCCGCTGGAAGACCTCCCCGTCTGACTCCAAAGGCCGGTTTGCAAGCACTCCCGCCCGCTGTTCCCGCCAGGCACGCACAATGCTCCCAAGCCCGGTAGAAAAGCGCTTCGGGGTGGTGCTCTCTCCGGGCCCTTGCCCCTAAGCCTGCGGGCCAGGCAGGGGGAACACACTCCCAGGCCAAGACAGAACGACATGAACACGTCTGTTCCTGCCCCCTACACCGGCAGAGAGCTCGGGGGAGCCAGAGTCTCTCAGGCAGGTGCTGGGCTGGCCGCCTGTGTGGGAAGGGGCAGAGCCGACCTAGGGGCAAGTTGGGCCTCTTGCTCTCCCTGCTGCCCTGAGGCTGCTGGGCCAAAGACGTCTTGGGCATCCAGCCCTTTGCTGGTCCCTTCCCTCTGACGAGGCACTCTGAGCTCCAGCACCTTGCAGTGTGGAGACAGCACCTGCCAGCAATCTCCTCTCCAAGGAGGCCTCAACCGAGGCCTAGGCCCAGGGGAAAGGCACCAGCGGGGATGAGCTTGGAGAGGCGCCCGGGCATGTCTGGACCCAGTCCCCGCAGCCTGCCCCTTGGTGGGGCAGTACCCCTGGAGGCCAGGAAGGTCTGGGCAAGGCTGACCAGGGGCAGGGGACCTGCTGGGTCCTGCCCCTGGCCTGTGGGGCCTCTGAGCACAACCGGCCCTCTCCCACTGGAAGACCTCCCCGGCTGCCTGCAAAGGCCGTTTTGCACGCACTCCCGCCCACTGTTCCCACCAAGCGCGCACAATGCTCCCATCCCGGGAGAAAAGCGCTTCGGGGTGGTGCTCTCTCCGGGCCCTTGCCCCTGAGACTGGGGGCCAGGCAGGGGGTCCACACTCCCAGGCCAAGGCAGAACCACATGCACACGTCTGTTCCTGACCCCTGCACCGGCAGAGAGCTCGGGGGAGCCAGAGTCTGTCAGGCAGCTGCTGGGCTGGCCACCTTTGTGGGAAGGGGCAGAGCCGACCTAGGGGCAAGTTGGGCCTCTTGCTCTCCCTGCTGCCCTGAGGCTGCTGGGCCAAAGAGGTCTTGGGCATCCAGCCCTTTGCTTGTCCCTTCCCTCTGACGAGGCCCTCTGAGCTCCAGCACCTTGCAGTGTGGAGACAGCCCCTGCCAGCAACCTCCTCTCCAAGGAGGCCTCAAGCGAGACCTAGGACCAGGGGAAAGGCACCAGCGGGGATGAGCCTGGGGAGGCGCCCAGGCATGTCTGGACCCAGTCCCCGCAGCCTGCCCCTTGGTGGGGCAGTACCCCCGGAGGCCAGGAAGGTCTGGGAAAGGCTGGCCAGGGGCAGGGGACCTGCTGGGTCCTGCCCCTGGCCTGTGGGGCCTCTGAGCACAACCGGCCCTCTCCCACTGGAAGACCTCCCCGGCTGCCTCCAAAGGCCGGTTTGCAAGCGCTCCCGGCCACTGTTACCAGCAGGCGGGCACAATGCTCCTAAGCCCGGAAGAAAAGCGCTTCAGGGTGGTGCTCTCTCTGGGCCCTTGCCCCTGAGCCTGGGGGCAAGGCAGGGTGTCCACACTCCCAGGCCAAGGCAGAACCACATGCACACGTCTGACCTGCCCCCTGCACCGGCAGAGAGCTCGGGGGAGCCAGAGTCTGTCAGGCAGCTGCTGGGCTGGCCGCCTGTGTGGGAAGTGGCAGAGCCGACCTAGGGGCAAGTTGGGCCTCTTGCTCTCCCTGCTGCCCTGAGGCTGCTGGGCCAAAGAGGTCTTGGGCATCCAGCCCCTTGCTGGTCCCTTCCCTCTGACGAGGCCCTCTGAGCTCCAGCACCTTGCAGTGTGGAGACAGCCCCTGCCAGCAACCTCCTCTCCAAGGAGGCCTCAACCGAGGCCTAGGCCCAGGGGAAAGGCACCAGCGGGGATGAGCCTGGGGATGCGCCCGGGCATGTCTGGACCCAGTCCCCGCAGCCTGCCCCTTGGTGGGGCAGTACCCCCGGAGGCCAGGAAGGTCTGGGCAAGGCTGGCCAGGGGCAGGGGCCCTGCTGGGTCCTGCCCCTGGCCTGTGGGGCCTCTGAGCACAACCGGCCCTCTCCCACTGGAAGAACTCCCCAGCTGCCTCCAAAGGCCAGTTTGCCAACACTCCCGCCCGCTGTTCCCGCCAGGCACGCACAATGCTCCCAAGCCCGGGAGAAAAGCACTTCGGTGTGGTGCTCTCCTCGGGCCCTTGCCCCTGAGCCTGGGGGCCAGGCAGTGGGTCCACACTCCCAGACCAAGGCAGAACCACATGCACACGTCTGTTCCTGACCCCTGCACCGGCAGAGAGCTCGGGGGAGCCAGAGTCTGTCAGGCAGCTGCTGGGCTGGCCGCCTGTGTGGGAAGGGGCAGAGCCGACCTAGGGGCAAGTTGGGCCTCTTCCTCTCCCTGCTGCCCTGAGGCTGCTGGGCCAAAGAGGTCTTGTGCATCCAGCCCCTTGCTGGTCCCTTCCCTCTGACGAGGCCCTCTGAGCTCCAGCACCTTGCAGTGTGGAGACAGCCCCTGCCAGCAACCTCCTCTCCAATGAGGCCTCAACCGAGGCCTAGGCCCAGGGGAAAGGCACCAGCGGGGATGAGCCTGGGGAGGCGCCCGGGCATGTCTGGACCCAGTCCGCGCAGCCTGCCCCTTGGTGGGGCAGTACCCCCGGAGGCCAGGAAGGTCTGTGCAAGGCTGCCAGGGGCAGGGACAGCGCTGGGTCCTGCCCCTGGCCTGTGGGACGTCTGAGCACAACCGGCACTCTCCCGCTGGAAGACCTCCCCGTCTGCCTCGAAAGGCCGGTTTGCAAGCACTCCCGCCCGCTGTTCCCGCCAGGCACGCACAATGCTCCCAAGCCCGGTAGAAAAGCGCTTCGGGGTGGTGCTCTCTCCGGGCCCTTGCCCCTGAGCCTGCGGGCCAGGCAGGGGGAACACACTCCCAGACCAAGGCAGAACCACATGCACACGTCTGTTCCTGACCCCTGCACCGGCAGAGAGCTCGGGGGAGCCAGAGTCTGTCAGGCAGCTGCTGGGTTGGCTGCCTGTGTGGGAAGGGGCAGAGCCGACCTAGGGGCAAGTTGGGCCTCTTGCTCTCCCTGCTGCCCTGAGGCTGCTGGGCCAAAGAGGTCTTGGGCATCCAGCCCCTTGCTGGTCCCTTCCCTCTGACGAGGCCCTCTGAGCTCCAGCACCTTGCAGTGTGGAGACAGCCCCTGCCAGCAACCTCCTCTCCAAGGAGGCATCAACCGAGGCCTATGCCCAGGGGAAAGGCACCAGCGGGGATGAGCCTGGGGAGGCGCCCGGGCATGTCTGGACCCAGTCCCCGCAGCCTGCCCCTTGGTGGGGCAGTACCCCCGGAGGCCAGGAAGATCTGGGCAAGGCTGGCCAGGGGCAGGGGCCCTGCTGGGTCCTCCCCATGGCCTGTGGGGCCTCTGAGCACAACCGGCCCTCTCCCACTGGAAGACCTCCCCGGCTGCCTCCAAAGGCCAGTTTGCCAACACTCCTACCCGCTCTTCCCGCCAGGCACGCACAATGCTCCCAAGCCCGGGAGAAAAGCGCTTCGGGGTGGTGCTCTCTCCGGGCCCTTGCCCCTGAGCCTGTGGGCAAGGCAGGGGGAACACACTCCCAGACCAAGGCAGAAACACATGCACACGTCTGGTCCTGTCCCCTGCACCGGCAGAGAGCTCGGGGGAGCCAGAGTCTGTCAGGCAGCTGCTGGGCTGGCCGCCTGTGTGGGAAGGGGCAGAGCCGACCTAGGGGCAAGTTGGGCCTCTTGCTCTCCCTGCTGCACTGAGGCTGCTGGGCCAAAGAGGTCTTGGGCATCCAGCCCCTTGCTTGTCCCTTCCCTCTGACGAGGCCCTCTGAGCTCCAGCACCTTGCAGTGTGGAGACAGCCCCTGCCAGCAACCTCCTCTCCAAGGAGGCCTCAACCGAGGCCTAGGCCCAGGGGAAAGGCACCAGCGGGGATGAGCCAGTGGAGGCGCCCGGGCATGTCTGGACCCAGGCCCCGCAGCCTGCCCCTTGGTGGGGCAGTACCCCCGGAGGCCAGGAAGGTCTGGGCAAGGCTGGCCAGGGGCAGGGGCCCTGCTGCGTCCTGCCCCTGGCCTGTGGGGCCTCTGAGCACAACCGGCCCTCTCCCACTGGAAGACCTCCCCGGCTGCCTCCAAGGCCGGTTTGCAAGCGCTCCCGCCCACTGTTCCCAGCAGGCGTGCACAATGCTCCCAAGCCCGGGAGAAAAGCGCTTCAGGGTGGTGCTCTCTCCGGGCCCTTGCCCCTGAGCCTGGGGGCAAGGCAGGGTGTCCACACTCCCAGGCCAAGGCAGAACGACATGCACACGTCTGTTCCTACCCCCTACACCGGCAGAGAGCTCGGGGGAGCCAGAGACTGCCAGGCTGCTACTGGGCTGGCTGACTGTTGGGACGGGGCAGAGCCGACCTAGGGGCAAGTTGGGCCTCTTGCTCTCCCTGCT
Organism: Dama dama; assembly: GCF_033118175.1. Lineage (NCBI taxonomy): Eukaryota > Metazoa > Chordata > Mammalia > Artiodactyla > Cervidae > Dama > Dama dama. Next base: position 193,779 of record NW_026870998.1, on the reverse strand, counting down.
GCCCTGAGGCTGCTGGGTCAAAGAGGTCTTGGGCATCCAGCCCTTTGCTGGTCCCTTCCCTCTGACGAGGCCCTCTGAGCTCCAGCACCTTGCAGTGTGGAGACAGCCCCTGCCAGCAACCTCCTCTCCAAAGAGGCCTCAACCGAGGCCTACGCCCAGGGGAAAAGCACCAGCGGGGATGATCCTGGGGAGGCGCACGGACATGTCTGGACCCAGTCCCCGCAGCCTGCCCCTTGGTGGGGCAGTACCCCCGGAGGCCAGGAAGGTCTGGGCAAGGCTGGCCAGGGGCAGGGTCCCTGCTGGGTCCTGCCCCTGGCCTGTGAGGCCTCTGAGCACAACCGGCCCTCTCCCACTGGAAGACCTCCCCAGCTGCCTCCAAAGTCCTGTTTGCAAACACTCCCGCCCGCTGTTCACGCCAGGCTCGCACAATGCTCCCAAGCCCGGGAGAAAAGCGCTTCGGGGTGGTGCTCTCTCCGGGCCCTTGCCCCTGAGCCTGGGGGCCAGGCAGTGGGTCCACACTCCCAGACCAAGGCAGAACCACATGCACACGTCTGTTCCTGACCCCTGCACCGGCAGAGAGCTCGGGGGAGCCAGAGTCTGTCAGGCAGCTGCTGGGCTGGCCGCCTGTGTGGGAAGGGGCAGAGCCGACCTAGGGGCAAGATGGGCCTCTTCCTCTCCCTGCTGCCCTGAGGCTGCTGGGCCAAAGAGGTCTTGGGCATCCAGCCCCTTGCTGGTCCCTTCCCTCTGACGAGGCCCTCTGAGCTCCAGCACCTTGCAGTGTGGAGACAGCCCCTGCCAGCAACCTCCTCTCCAATGAGGCCTCAACCGAGGCCTAGGCCCAGGGGAAAGGCACCAGCGGGGATGAGCCTGGGGAGGCGCCCGGGCATGTCTGGACCCAGTCCCCGCAGCCTGCCCCTTGGTGGGGCAGTACCACTGGAGGCCAGGAAGGTCTGGGCAAGGCTGACCATGGGCAGGGGACCTGCTGGGTCCTGCCCCTGGCCTGTGGGGCCTCTGAGCACAACCGGGCCTCTCCCACTGGAAGACCTCCCCGGCTGCCTCCAAAGGCCGTTTTGCACGCACTCCCGCCCACTCTTCCCACCAAGCGCGCACAATGCTCCCAAGCCCGGGAGAAAAACGCTTCGGGGTGGTGCTCTCTCCGGGCCCTTGCCCCTGAGCCTGGGGGCAAGGCATGGGGAACACACTCCCAGGCCAAGGCAGAAACACATGCCCACGTCTGTTCCTGTCCCCTGCACCGGCAGAGAGCTTGGGGTAGCCAGAGTCTGTCAGGCAGCTGCTGGGTTGGCCGCCTGTGTGGGAAGGGGCAGAGCCGCCCTAGGGGCAAGTTGGGCCTCTTGCTCTCCCTGCTGCCCTGAGGCTGCTGGGCCAAAGACGTCTTGGGCATCCAGCCCCTTACTGGTCCCTTCCCTCTGACGAGGCCCTCTGAGCTCCAGCACCTTGCAGTGTGGAGACAGCCCCTGCCAGCAACCTCCTCTCCAAGGAGGCCTCAACCGAGGCCTAGGCCCAGGGGAAAGGCACCAGCGGGGATGAGCCTGGGGAGGCGCCCGAGCATGTCTGGACCCAGGCCCCGCAGCCTGCCCCTTGGTGGGGCAGTACCCCCGGAGGCCAGGAAGGTCTGGGAAAGGCTGGCCAGGGGCAGGGGACCTGCTGGGTCCTGCCCCTGGCCTGTGGGGCCTCTGAGCACAACCGGCCCTCTCCCACTGGAAGACCTCCCCGGCTGCCTCCAAAGGCCGGTTTGCAAGCGCTCCCGGCCACTGTTACCAGCAGGCGGGCACAATGCTCCTAAGCCCGGAAGAAAAGCGCTTCAGGGTGGTGCTCTCTCTGGGCCCTTGCCCCTGAGCCTGGGGGCAAGGCAGGGTGTCCACACTCCCAGGCCAAGGCAGAACCACATGCACACGTCTGACCTGCCCCCTGCACCGGCAGAGAGCTCGGGGGAGCCAGAGTCTGTCAGGCAGCTGCTGGGCTGGCCGCCTGTGTGGGAAGTGGCAGAGCCGACCTAGGGGCAAGTTGGGCCTCTTGCTCTCCCTGCTGCCCTAAGGCTGCTGGGCCAAAGAGGTCTTGGGCATCCAGCCCCTTGCTGGTCCCTTCCCTCTGACGAGGCCCTCTGAGCTCCAGCACCTTGCAGTGTGGAGACAGCCCCTGCCAGCAACCTCCTCTCCAAGGAGGCCTCAACCGAGGCCTAGGCCCAGGGGAAAGGCACCAGCGGGGATGAGCCTGGGGAGGCGCCCGGGCATGTCTGGACCCAGTCCCCGCAGCCTGCCCCTTGGTGGGGCAGTACCCCCGGAGGCCAGGAAGGTCTGGGCAAGGCTGGCCAGGGGCAGGGGCCCTGCTGGGTCCTGCCCCTGGCCTGTGGGGCCTCTGAACACAACCGGCCCTCTCCCACTGGAAGACCTCCCCGGCTGCCTCCAAAGTCCTGTTTGCAAGCACTCCCGCCCACTGTTCCCGCCAGGCGCGCACAATGCTCCTAAGCCCGGGAGAAAAGCGCTTCGGGGTGGTGGTCTCTCCGGGCCCTTGCCCCTGAGCCTGGGGGCCAGGCAGGGGATCCACAGTCCCAGGCCAAGGCACAACAACATGCACACGTCTGTTCCTGACCCCTGCACCGGCAGAGAGCTCGGGGGAGCCAGAGTCTGTCAGGCAGCTGCTGGGCTGGCCGCCTGTGTGGGAAGGGGCAGAGCCGACCTAGGGGCAAGTTGGGCCTCTTGCTCTCCCTGCTGCCCTGAGGCTGCTGGGCCAAAGAGGTCTTGGGCATCCAGCCCCTTGCTGGTCCCTTCCCTCTGACGAGGCCCTCTGAGCTCCAGCACCTTTCAGTGTGGAGACAGCCCCTGCCAGCAACCTCCTCTCCAAGGAGGCCTCAACCGAGGCCTAGGCCCAGGGGAAAGGCACCACCGGGGATGAGCCTGGGGAGGCGCCCGGGCATGTCTGGACCCAGTCCCCGCAGCCTGCCCCTTGGTGGGGCAGTACCCCCGGAGGCCAGGAAGGTCTGGGCAAGGCTGCCAGGGGAAGGGACACTGCTGGGTCCTGCCCCTGGCCTGTGGGGCCTCTGAGCACAACCGGCCCTCTCCCGCTGGAAGACCTCCCCGTCTGCCTCGAAAGGCCGGTTTGCAAGCACTCCCGCCCGCTGTTCCCGCCAGGCACGCACAATGCTCCCAAGCCCGGGAGAAAAGCGCTTCGGGGTGGTGCTCTCTCCGGGCCCTTGCCCCTGAGCCTGGGGGCAAGGCATGGGGAACACACTCCCAGGTCAAGGCAGAACCACATGCCCACGTCTGTTCCTGTCCCCTGCACCGGCAGAGAGCTTGGGGGAGCCAGAGTCTGTCAGGCAGCTGCTGGGTTGGCCGCCTGTGTGGGAAGCGGCAGAGCCGCCCTAGGGGCAAGTTGGGCCTCTTGCTCTCCCTGCTGCCCTGAGGCTGCTGGGCCAAAGACGTCTTGGGCATCCAGCCCCTTACTGGTCCCTTCCCTCTGACGAGGCCCTCTGAGCTCCAGCACCTTGCAGTGTGGAGACAGCCCCTGCCAGCAACCTCCTCTCCAAGGAGGCCTCAACCGAGGCCTAGGCCCAGGGGAAAGGCACCAGCGGGGATGAGCCAGGGGAGGCGCCCGAGCATGTCTGGACCCAGTCCCCGCAGCCTGCCCCTTCGTGGGGCAGTACCCCCGGAGGCCAGGAAGGTCTGGGTAAGACTGGCCAGGGGCAGGGGCCCTGCTGGGTCCTGCCCCTGGCCTGTGGGGCCTCTGAGCACAACCGGCCCTCTCCCACTGGAAGACCTCCCCGGCTGCCTCCAAAGGCCGGTTTGCAAGCGCTCCCGGCCACTGTTACCAGCAGGCGGGCACAATGCTCCTAAGCCCGGAAGAAAAGCGCTTCAGGGTGGTGCTCTCTCTGGGCCCTTGCCCCTGAGCCTGGGGGCAAGGCAGGGTGTCCACACTCCCAGGCCAAGGCAGAACCACATGCACACGTCTGACCTGCCCCCTGCACCGGCAGAGAGCTCGGGGGAGCCAGAGTCTGTCAGGCAGCTGCTGGGCTGGCCGCCTGTGTGGGAAGTGGCAGAGCCGACCTAGGGGCAAGTTGGGCCTCTTGCTCTCCCTGCTGCCCTGAGGCTGCTGGGCCAAAGAGGTCTTGGGCATCCAGCCCCTTGCTGGTCCCTTCCCTCTGACGAGGCCCTCTGAGCTCCAGCACCTTGCAGTGTGGAGACAGCCCCTGCCAGCAACCTCCTCTCCAAGGAGGCCTCAACCGAGGCCTAGGTCCAGGGGAAAGGCACCAGCGGGGATGAGCCTGGGGAGGCGCCCGGGCATGTCTGGACCCAGTCCCCGCAGCCTGCCCCTTGGTGGGGCAGTACCCCCGGAGGCCAGGAAGGTCTGGGCAAGGCTGGCCAGGGGCAGGGGCCCTGCTGGGTCCTGCCCCTGGCCTGTGGGGTCTCTGAGCACAACCGGCCCTCTCCCACTGGAAGAACTCCCCGGATGCCTCCAAAGGCCAGTTTGCCAACACTCCCGCCCGCTGTTCCCGCCAGGCACGCACAATGCTCCCAAGCCCGGGAGAAAAGCGCTTCGGGGTGGTGCTCTCCTCGGGCCCTTGCCCCTGAGCCTGGGGGCCAGGCAGTTGGTCCACACTCCCAGACCAAGGCAGAACCACATGCACACGTCTGTTCCTGACCCCTGCACCGGCAGAGAGCTCGGGGGAGCCAGAGTCTCTCAGGCAGGTGCTGGGCTGGCCGCCTGTGTGGGAAGGGGCAGAGCCGACCTAGGGGCAAGTTGGGCCTCTTCCTCTCCCTGCTGCCCTGAGGCTGCTGGGCCAAAGAGGTCTTGGGCATCCAGCCACTTGCTGGTCCCTTCCCTCTGACGAGGCCCTCTGAGCTCCAGCACCTTGCAGTGTGGAGACAGCCCCTGCCAGCAACATCCTCTCCAAGGAGGCCTCAACCGAGGCCTAGGCCCAGGGGAAAGGCACCAGCGGGGATGAGCCTGGGGAGGCGCCCGGGCATGTCTGGACCCAGTCCCCGCAGCCTGCCCCTTGGTGGGGCAGTACCCCCGGAGGCCAGGAAGGTCTGGGCAAGGCTGGCCAGGGGCAGGGGCCCTGCTGGGTCCTCCCCATGGCCTGTGGGGCCTCTGAGCACAACCGGCCCTCTCCCACTGGAAGACCTCCCCGGCTGCCTCCAAAGGCCAGTTTGCCAACACTCCTGCCCGCTCTTCCCGCCAGGCACGCACAATGCTCCCAAGCCCGGGAGAAAAGCGCTTCGGGGTGGTGCTCTCTCCGGGCCCTTGCCCCTGAGCCTGGGGGCCAGGCAGGGGATCCACAGTCCCAGGCCAAGGCACAACAACATGCACACGTCTGTTGCTGCCCCCTCCACCGGCAGAGAGCTGGGGGGAGCCAGAGTCTGTCAGGCAGCTGCTGGGCTGGCCGCCTGTGTGGGAAGGGGCAGAGCCGACCTAGGGGCAAGTTGGGCCTCTTGCTCTCCCTGCTGCCCTGAGGCTGCTGGGCCAAAGAGGTCTTGGGCATCCAGCCCCTTGCTGGTCCCTTCCCTCTGACGAGGCCCTCTGAGCTCCAGCACCTTGCAGTGTGGAGACAGCCCCTGCCAGCAACCTCCTCTCCAAGGAGGCATCAACCGAGGCCTATGCCCAGGGGAAAGGCACCAGCGGGGATGAGCCTGGGGAGGTGCCCAGGCATGTCTGGACCCAGTCCCCGCAGCCTGCCCCTTGGTGGGGCAGTACCCCCGGATGCCAGGAAGGTCTGGGCAAGGCTGGCCAGGGGCAGGGGCCCTGCTGGGTCCTGCCCCTGGCCTGTGGGGCCTCTGAGCACAACCGGCCCTCTCCCACTGGAAGACCTCCCCGGCTGCCTCCAAAGGCCAGTTTGCCAACACTCCTGCCCGCTCTTCCCGCCAGGCACGCACAATGCTCCCAAGCCCGGGAGAAAAGCGCTTCGGGGTGTTGCTCTCTCCGGGCCCTTGCCCCTGAGCCTGTGGGCAAGGCAGGGGGAACACACTCCCAGACCAAGGCAGAAACACATGCACACGTCTGTTCCTGTCCCCTGCACCGGCAGAGAGCTCGGGGGAGCCAGAGTCTCTCAGGCAGGTGCTGGGCTGGCCGCCTGTGTGGGAAGGGCCAGAGCCGACCTAGGGGCAAGTTGGGCCTCTTGCTCTCCCTGCTGCCCTGAGGCTGCAGGGCCAAAGACGTCTTGGGCATCCAGCCCCTTACTGGTCCCTTCCCTCTGACGAGGCCCTCTGAGCTCCAGCACCTTGCAGTGTGGAGACAGCCCCTGCCAGCAATCTCCTCTCCAAGGAGGCCTCAACCGAGGCCTAGGCCCAGGGGAAAGGCACCAGCGGGGTTGAGCCAGGGGAGGCGCCCGGGCATGTCTGGACCCTGTCCCCGCAGCCTGCCCCTTGGTGGGGCAGTACCCCCGGAGGCCAGGAAGGTCTGGGCAAGGCTGGCCAGGGGCAGGGGCCCTGCTGGGTCCTGCCCCTGGCCTGTGGGGCCTCTGAGCACAACCGGCCCTCTCCCACTGGAAGACCTCCCCGGCTGCCTCCAAAGGCCAGTTTGCCAACACTCCTGCCCGCTCTTCCCGCCAGGCACGCACAATGCTCCCAAGCCCGGGAGAAAAGCGCTTCGGGGTGGTGCTCTCTCCGGGCCCTTGCCCCTGAGCCTGTGGGCAAGGCAGGGGGAACACACTCCCAGACCAAGGCAGAACCACATGCACACGTCTGTTCCTGCCCCCTCCACCGGCAGAGAGCTGGGGGGAGCCAGAGTCTGTCAGGCAGCTGCTGGGCTGGCCGCCTGTGTGGGAAGGGGCAGAGCCGACCTAGGGGCAAGTTGGGCCTCTTGCTCTCCCTGCTGCCCTGAGGCTGCTGGGCCAAAGAGGTCTTGGGCATCCAGCCCCTTGCTGGTCCCTTCCCTCTGACGAGGCCCTCTGAGCTCCAGCACCTTGCAGTGTGGAGACAGCCCCTGCCAGCAACCTCCTCTCCAAGGAGGCCTCAACCGAGGCCTAGGCACAGGGGAAAGGCACCAGCGGGGATGAGCCAGTGGAGGCGCACGGGCATATCAGGACCCAGTCCCTGCAGCCTGCCCCTTGGTGGGGCAGTACCCCCGGAGGCCAGGAAGGTCTGGGCAAGGCTGGCCAGGGGCAGGGTCCCTGCTGGGTCCTGCCCCTGGCCTGTGGGGCCTCTGAGCACAACCGGCCCTCTCCCACTGGAAGACCTCCCCGGCTGCCTCCAAAGGCGGGTTTGCCAACACTCCCGCCCGCTGTTCCCGCCAGGCACGCACAACGCTCCCAAGGCCAGGAGAAAAGCGCTTCGGGGTGTTGCTCTCTCCGGGCCCTTGCCCCTGAGCCTGGGGTCCAGGCAGTGGGTCCACACTCCCAGACCAAGGCAGAACCACATGCACACGTCTGTTCCTGACCCCTGCACCGGCAGAGAGCTCGGGGGAGCCAGAGTCTGTCAGGCAGCTGCTGGGTTGGCTGCCTGTGTGGGAAGGGGCAGAGCCGACCTAGGGGCAAGTTGGGCCTCTTGCTCTCCCTGCTGCCCTGAGGCTGCTGGGCCAAAGAGGTCTTGGGCATCCAGCCCCTTGCTGGTCCCTTCCCGCTGACGAGGCCCTCTGAGCTCCAGCACCTTGCAGTGTGGAGACAGCCCCTGCCAGCAACCTCCTCTCCAAGGAGGCCTCAACCGAGGCCTAGGCCCAGGGGAAAGGCACCAGCGGGGATGAGCCTGGGGAGGCGCCCGGGCATGTCTGGACCCAGGCCCCGCAGCCTGCCCCTTGGTGGGGCAGTACCCCCGGAGGCCAGGAAGGTCTGGGCAAGGCTGGCCAGGGGCAGGGGCCCTGCTGCGTCCTGCCCCTGGCCTGTGGGGCCTCTGAGCACAACCGGCCCTCTCCCACTGGAAGACCTCCCCGGCTGCCTCCAAGGCCGGTTTGCAAGCGCTCCCGCCCACTGTTCCCAGCAGGCGTGCACAATGCTCCCAAGCCCGGGAGAAAAGCGCTTCAGGGTGGTGCTCTCTCCGGGCCCTTGCCCCTGAGCCTGGGGGCAAGGCAGGGTGTCCACACTCCCAGGACAAGGCAGAACCACATGCACACGTCTGATCTGCCCCCTGCACCGGCAGAGAGCTCGGGGGAGCCAGAGTCTGTCAGGCAGCTGCTGGGCTGGCCGCCTGTGTGGGAAGGGGCAGAGCCGACCTAGGGGCAAGTTGGGCCTCTTGCTCTCCCTGCTGCCCTGAGGCTGCTGGGCCAAAGAGGTCTTGGGCATCCAGCCACTTGCTGGTCCCTTCCCTCTGACGAGGCCCTCTGAGCTCCAGCACCTTTCAGTGTGGAGACAGCCCCTGCCAGCAACCTCCTCTCCAAGGAGGCCTCAACCGAGGCCTAGGCCCAGGGGAAAGGCACCAGCGGGGATGAGCCTGGGGAGGCGCCCGGGCATGTCTGGACCCAGTCCCCGCAGCCTGCCCCTTGGTGGGGCAGTACCCCCGGAGGCCAGGAAGGTCTGGGCAAGGCTGCCAGGGGCAGGGACACTGCTGGGTCCTGCCCCTGGCCTGTGGGGCGTCTGAGCACAACCGGCACTCTCCCGCTGGAAGACCTCCCCGTCTGCCTCGAAAGGCCGGTTTGCAAGCACTCCCGCCCACTGTTCCCGCCAGGCACGCACAATGCTCCCAAGCCCGGGAGAAAAGCGCTTCGGGGTGGTGCTCTCTCCGGGCCCTTGCCCCTGAGCCTGGGGGCAAGGCATGGGGAACACACTCCCAGGCCAAGGCAGAACCACATGCCCACGTCTGTTCCTGTCCCCTGCACCGGCAGAGAGCTTGGGGGAGCCAGAGTCTGTAAGGCAGCTGCTGGGTTGGCCGCCTGTGTGGGAAGGGGCAGAGCCGCCCTAGGGGCAAGTTGGGCCTCTTGCTCTCCCTGCTGCCCTGAGGCTGCTGGGCCAAAGACGTCTTGGGCATCCAGCCCCTTACTGGTCCCTTCCCTCTGACGAGGCCCTCTGAGCTCCAGCACCTTGCAGTGTGGAGACAGCCCCTGCCAGCAACCTCCTCTCCAAGGAGGCCTCAACCGAGGCCTAGGCCCAGGGGAAAGGCACCAGCGGGGATGAGCCAGGGGAGGCGCCCGAGCATGTCTGGACCCAGTGCCCGCAGCCTGCCCCTTGGTGGGGCAGTACCCCCGGAGGCCAGGAAGGTCTGGGTAAGACTGGCCAGGGGCAGGGGCCCTGCTGGGTCCTGCCCCTGGCCTGTGGGGCCTCTGAGCACAACCGGCCCTCTCCCACTGGAAGACCTCCCCGGCTGCCTCCAAAGGCCGGTTTGCAAGCGCTCCCGGCCACTGTTACCAGCAGGCGGGCACAATGCTCCTAAGCCCAGAAGAAAAGCGCTTCAGTGGTGGTGCTCTCTCTGGGCCCTTGCCCCTGAGCCTGGGGGCAAGGCAGGGTGTCCACACTCCCAAGCCAAGGCAGAACCACATGCACACGTCTGACCTGCCGCCTGCACCGGCAGAGAGCTCGGGGGAGCCAGAGTCTGTCAGGCAGCTGCTGGGCTGGCCGCCTGTGTGGGAAGTGGCAGAGCCGACCTAGGGGCAAGTTGGGCCTCTTGCTCTCCCTGCTGCCCTGAGGCTGCTGGGCCAAAGAGGTCTTGGGCATCCAGCCCCTTGCTGGTCCCTTCCCTCTGACGAGGCCCTCTGAGCTCCAGCACCTTGCAGTGTGGAGACAGCCCCTGCCAGCAACCTCCTCTCCAAGGAGGCCTCAACCGAGGCCTAGGCCCAGGGGAAAGGCACCAGCGGGGATGAGCCTGGGGAGGCGCCCGGGCATGTCTGGACCCAGTCCCCGCAGCCTGCCCCTTGGTGGGGCAGTACCCCCGAGGCCAGGAAGGTCTGGGCAAGGCTGGCCAGGGGCAGGGGGCCTGCTGGGTCCTGCCCCTGGCCTGTGGGGCCTCTGAGCACAACCGGCCCTCTCCCACTGGAAGAACTCCCCGGCTGCCTCCAAAGGCCAGTTTGCCAACACTCCCGCCCGCTGTTCCCGCCAGGCACGCACAATGCTCCCAAGCCCGGGAGAAAAGCGCTTCGGGGTGGTGCTCTCTCCGGGCCCTTGCCCCTGAGCCTGGGGGCAAGGCAGGGGGAACACACTCCCAGGCCAAGGCAGAACCACATGCACACGTCTGTTCCTGACCCGTGCACCGGCAGAGAGCTGGGGGGAGCCAGAGTCTGTCAGGCAGCTGCTGGGCTGGCCGCCTGTGTGGGAAGGGGCAGAGCCGACCTAGGGGCAAGTTGGGCCTCTTGCTCTCCCTGCTGCCCTGAGGCTGCTGGGCCAAAGAGGTCTTGGGCATCCAGCCCCTTGCTTGTCCCTTCCCTCTGACGAGGCCCTCTGAGCTCCAGCACCTTGCAGTGTGGAGACAGCACCTGCCAGCAATCTCCTCTCCAAGGAGGCCTGAACCGAGGCCTAGGCCCAGGGAAAAGGCACCAGCGGGGTTGAGCCAGGGGAGGCGCCCGGGCATGTCTGGACCCTGTCCCCGCAGCCTGCCCCTTGGTGGGGCAGTACCCCCGGAGGCCTGGAAGGTCTGGGCAAGGCTGGCCAGGGGCAGGGGCCCTGCTGGGTCCTGCCCCTGGCCTGTGGGGCCTCTGAGCACAACCGGCCCTTGCCCACTGGAAGACCTCCCCGGCTGCCTCCAAAGGCCGGTTTGCAAGCACTCCCGCCCACTGTTCCCGCCAGGCGCGCACAATGCTCCCAAGACCGGGAGAAAAGCGCTTCGGGGTGGTGGTCTCTCCGGGCCCCTGGCCCTGAGCCTGGGGGCCAGGCAGGGAATCCACAGTCCCAGGCCAAGGCAGAACCACATGCACACGTCTGTTCCTGCCCCCTCCACCGGCAGAGAGCTGGGGGGAGCCAGAGTCTGTCAGGCAGCTGCTGGGCTGGCCGCCTGTGTGGGAAGGGGCAGAGCCGACCTAGGGGCAAGTTGGGCCTCTTGCTCTCCCTGCTGACCTGAGGCTGCTGGGCCAAAGAGGTCTTGGGCATCCAGCCCCTTGCTGGTCCCTTCCCTCTGACGAGGCCCTCTGAGCTCCAGCACCTTGCAGTGTGGAGACAGCCCCTGCCAGCAACCTCTTCTCCAAGGAGGCCTCAACCGAGGCCTAGGCCCAGGGGAAAGGCACCAGCGGGGATGAGCCAGTGGAGGCGCACGGGCATGTCTGGACCCAGTCCCCGCAGCCTGCCCCTTGGTGGGGCAGTACCCCCGGAGGCCAGGAAGGTCTGGGCAAGGCTGGCCAGGGGCAGGGGCCCTGCTGGGTCCTGCCCCTGGCCTGTGGGGCCTCTGAGCACAACCGGCCCTCTCCCACTGGAAGACCTCCCCGGCTGCCTCCAAAGGCCGGTTTGCCAACACTCCCGCCCGCTGATCCTGCCAGGCACGCACAATGCTCCCAAGCCCGGGAGAAAAGCGCTTCGGGGTGTTGCCCTCTCCGGGCCCTTGCCCCTGAGCCTGGGGTCCAGGCAGTGGGTCCACACTCCCAGACCAAGGCAGAACCACATGCACACGTCTGTTCCTGACCCCTGCACCGGCAGAGAGCTCGGGGGAGCCAGAGTCTGTCAGGCAGCTGCTGCGCTGGCTGCCTGTGTGGGAAGGGGCAGAGCCGACCTAGGGGCAAGTTGGGCCTCTTCCTCTCCCTGCTGCCCTGAGGCTGCTGGGCCAAAGACGTCTTCGGCATCCAGCCCCTTACTGGTCCCTTCCCTCTGACGAGGCCCTCTGAGCTCCAGCACCTTGCAGTGTGGAGACAGCCCCTGCCAGCAACCTCCTCTCCAAGGAGGCCTCAACCGAGGCCTAGGCCCAGGGGAAAGGCACCAGCGGGGATGAGCCAGTGGAGGCGCAAGGGCATGTCTGGACCCAGTCCCCGCAGCCTGCCCCTTGGTGGGGCAGTACCCCCGGAGGCCAGGAAGGTCTGGGCAAGGCTGCGAGGGGCAGGGGCCCTGCTGGGTCGTGCCTCTGGCCTGTGGGGCCTCTGAGCACAACCGGCACTCTCCCGCTGGAAGACCTCCCCGTCTGCCTCCAAAGGCCGGTTTGCAAGCACTCCCGCCCGCTGTTCCCGCCAGGCAGGCACAATGCTCCCAAGCCCGGGAGAAAAGCGCTTCGGTGTGGTGCTCTCCTCGGGCCCTTGCCCCTGAGCCTGGGGGCCAGGGAGTTGGAACACACTCCCAGGCCAAGGCAGAACGACATGCACACGTCTGTTCCTGCCCCCTACACCGGCAGAGAGCTCGGGGGAGCCAGAGACTGCCAGGCTGCTACTGGGCTGGCTGCCTGTGTGGGACGGGGCAGAGCCGACCTAGGGGCAAGTTGGGCCTCTTGCTCTCCCTGCTGCCCTGAGGCTGCTGGGTCAAAAAGGTCTTGGGCATCCAGCCCTTTGCTGGTCCCTTCCCTCTGACGAGGCCCTCTGAGCTCCAGCACCTTGCAGTGTGGAGACAGCCCCTGCCAGCAACCTCCTCTCCAAAGAGGCCTCAACCGAGGCCTACGCCCAGGGGAAAAGCACCAGCGGGGATGATCCTGGGGAGGCGCACGGACATGTCTGGACCCAGTCCCCGCAGCCTGCCCCTTGGTGGGGCAGTACCCCCGGAGGCCAGGAAGGTCTGGGCAAGGCTGGCCAGCGGCAGGGTCCCTGCTGGGTCCTGCCCCTGGCCTGTGAGGCCTCTGAGCACAACCGGGCCTCTCCCACTGGAAGACCTCCCCAGCTGCCTCCAAAGTCCTGTTTGCAAACACTCCCGCCCGCTGTTCACGCCAGGCTCGCACAATGCTCCCAAGCCCGGGAGAAAAGCGCTTCGGGGTGGTGCTCTCTCCGGGCCCTTGCCCCTGAGCCTGGGGGCCAGGCAGTGGGTCCACAATCCCAGACCAAGGCAGAACCACATGCACACGTCTGTTCCTGACCCCTGCACCGGCAGAGAGCTCGGGGGAGCCAGAGTCTGTCAGGCAGCTGCTGGGCTGGCCGCCTGTGTGGGAAGGGGCAGAGCCGACCTAGGGGCAAGTTGGGCCTCTTCCTCTCCCTGCTGCCCTGAGGCTGCTGGGCCAAAGAGGTCTTGGGCATCCAGCCCCTTGCTGGTCCCTTCCCTCTGACGAGGCCCTCTGAGCTCCAGCACCTTGCAGTGTGGAGACAGCCCCTGCCAGCAACCTCCTCTCCAATGAGGCCTCAACCGAGGCCTAGGCCCAGGGGAAAGGCACCAGCGGGGATGAGCCTGGGGAGGCGCCCGGGCATGTCTGGACCCAGTCCCCGCAGCCTGCCCCTTGGTGGGGCAGTACCACTGGAGGCCAGGAAGGTCTGGGCAAGGCTGACCAGGGGCAGGAGACCTGCTGGGTCCTGCCCCTGGCCTGTGGGGCCTCTGAGCACAACCGGGCCTCTCCCACTGGAAGACCACCCCGGCTGCCTCCAAAGGCCGTTTTGCACGCACTCCCGCCCACTCTTCCCACCAAGCGCGCACAATGCTCCCAAGCCCGGGAGAAAAGCGCTTCGGGGTGGTGCTCTCTCCGGGCCCTTGCCCCTGAGACTGGGGTCCAGGCAGGGGGTCCACACTCCCAGGCCAAGGCAGAACCACATGCACACGTCTGTTCCTGACCCCTGCACCGGCAGAGAGCTCGGGGGAGCCAGAGTCTGTCAGGCAGCTGCTGGGCTGGCCGCCTTTGTGGGAAGGGGCAGAGCCGACCTAGGGGCAAGTAGGGCCTCTTGCTCTCCCTGCTGCCCTGAGGCTGCTGGGCCAAAGAGGTCTTGGGCATCCAGCCCTTTGCTTGTCCCTTCCCTCTGACGAGGCCCTCTGAGCTCCAGCACCTTGCAGTGTGGAGACAGCCCCTGCCAGCAACCTCCTCTCCAAGGAGGCCTCAACCGAGACCTAGGACCAGGGGAAAGGCACCAGCGGGGATGACCCTGGGGAGGCGCCCAGGCATGTCTGGACCCAGTCCCCGCAGCCTGCCCCTTGGTGGGGCAGTACCCCCGGAGGCCAGGAAGGTCTGGGAAAGGCTGGCCAGGGGCAGGGGACCTGCTGGGTCCTGCCCCTGGCCTGTGGGGCCTCTGAGCACAACCGGCCCTCTCCCACTGGAAGACCTCCCCGGCTGCCTCCAAAGTCCTGTTTGCCAACACTCCCACCCGCTGTTCACGCCAGACTTGCACAATGCTCCCAAGCCCGGGAGAAAAGCGCTTCGGGGTGGTGCTCTCTCCGGGCCCTTGCCCCTGAGCCTGGGGGCAAGGCATGGGGAACACACTCCCAGGCCAAGGCAGAACCACATGCCCACGTCTGTTCCTGTCCCCTGCACCGGCAGAGAGCTTGGGGTAGCCAGAGTCTGTCAGGCAGCTGCTGGGTTGGCCGCCTGTGTGGGAAGGGGCAGAGCCGCCCTAGGGGCAAGTTGGGCCTCTTGCTCTCCCTGCTGCCCTGAGGCTGCTGGGCCAAAGACGTCTTGGGCATCCAGCCCCTTACTGGTCCCTTACCTCTGACGAGGCCCTCTGAGCTCCAGCACCTTGCAGTGTGGAGACAGCCCCTGCCAGCAACCTCCTCTCCAAGGAGGCCTCAACCGAGGCCTAGGCCCAGGGGAAAGGCACCAGCGGGGATGAGCCAGGGGAGGCACCCGAGCATGTCTGGACCCAGTCCCCGCAGCCTGCCCCTTGGTGGGGCAGTACCCCCGGAGGCCAGGAAGGTCTGGGCAAGGCTGGCCAGGGGCAGGGGCCCTGCTGCGTCCTGCCCCTGGCCTGTGGGGCCTCTGAGCACAACCGGCCCTCTCCCACTGGAAGACCTCCCCGGCTGCCTCCAAAGGCGGGTTTGCCAACACTCCCGCCCGCTGTTCCCGCCAGGCACGCACAACGCTCCCAAGGCCAGGAGAAAAGCGCTTCGGGGTGTTGCTCTCTCCGGGCCCTTGCCCCTGAGCCTGGGGTCCAGGCAGTGGGTCCACACTCCCAGACCAAGGCAGAACCACATGCACACGTCTGTTCCTGACCCCTGCACCGGCAGAGAGCTCGGGGGAGCCAGAGTCTGTCAGGCAGCTGCTGGGTTGGCTGCCTGTTTGGGAAGGGGCAGAGCCGACCTAGGGGCAAGTTGGGCCTCTTGCTCTCCCTGCTGCCCTGAGGCTGCTGGGCCAAAGAGGTCTTGGGCATCCAGCCCCTTGCTGGTCCCTTCGCTCTGACGAGGCCCTCTGATCTCCAGCACCTTGCAGTGTGGAGACAGCCCCTGCCAGCAACCTCCTCTCCAAGGAGGCATCAACCGAGGCCTATGCCCAGGGGAAAGGCACCAGCGGGGATGAGCCTGGGGAGGCGCCCAGGCATGTCTGGACCCAGTCCCCGCAGCCTGCCCCTTGGTGGGGCAGTACCCCCGGAGGCCAGGAAGGTCTGGGCAAGGCTGGCCAGGGGCAGGGGCCCTGCTGGGTCCTGCCCCTGGCCTGTGGGGCCTCTGAGCACAACCGGCCCTCTCCCACTGGAAGACCTCCCCGGCTGCCTCCAAAGGCGGGTTTGCCAACACTCCCGCCCGCTGTTCCCGCCAGGCACGCACAACGCTCCCAAGGCCAGGAGAAAAGCGCTTCGGGGTGTTGCTCTCTCCGGGCCCTTGCCCCTGAGCCTGGGGTCCAGGCAGTGGGTCCACACTCCCAGACCAAGGCAGAACCACATGCACACGTCTGTTCCTGACCCCTGCACCGGCAGAGAGCTCGGGGGAGCCACAGTCTGTCAGGCAGCTGCTGGGTTGGCTGCATGTGTGGGAAGGGGCAGAGCCGACCTAGGGGCAAGTTGGGCCTCTTGCTCTCCCTGCTGCCCTGAGGCTGCTGGGCCAAAGAAGTCTTGGGCATCCAGCCCCTTGCTGGTCCCTTCCCTCTGACGAGGCCCTCTGATCTCCAGCACCTTGCAGTGTGGAGACAGCCCCTGCCAGCAACCTCCTCTCCAAGGAGGCATCAACCGAGGCCTATGCCCAGGGGAAGGCACCAGCGGGGATGAGCCTGGGGAGGCGCCCAGGCATGTCTGGACCCAGTCCCCGCAGCCTGCCCCTTGGTGGGGCAGTACCCCCGGAGGCCAGGAAGGTCTGGGCAAGGCTGGCCAGGGGCAGGGGCCCTTCTGGGTCCTGCCCCTGGCCTGTGGGGCCTCTGAGCACAACCGGCCCTCTCCCACTGGAAGAACTCCCCGGCTGACTCCAAAGGCCAGTTTGCCAACACTCCCGCCCGCTGTTCCCGCCAGGCACGCACAATGCTCCCAAGCCCGGGAGAAAAGCACTTCGGGGTGGTGCTCTCCTCGGGCCCTTGCCCCTGAGCCTGGGGGCCAGGCAGTTGGTCCACACTCCCAGACCAAGGCAGAACCACATGCACACGTCTGTTCCTGACCCCTGCACCGGCAGAGAGCTCGGGGGAGCCAGAGTCTGTCAGGCAGCTGCTGGGCTGGCCGCCTGTGTGGGAAGGGGCAGAGCCGACCTAGGGGCAAGTTGGGCCTCTTGCTCTCCCTGCTGCCCTGAGGCTGCTGGGCCAAAGAGGTCTTGGGCATCCAGCCACTTGCTGGTCCCTTCCCTCTGACGAGGCCCTCTGAGCTCTAGCACCTTGCAGTGTGGAGACAGCCCCTGCCAGCAACATCCTCTCCAAGGAGGCCTCAACCGAGGCCTAGGCCCAGGGGAAAGGCACCAGCGGGGATGAGCCTGGGGAGGCGCCCGGGCATGTCTGGACCCAGTCCCCGCAGCCTGCCCCTTGGTGGGGCAGTACCCCCGGAGGCCAGGAAGATCTGGGCAAGGCTGGCCAGGGGCAGGGGCCCTGCTGGGTCCTCCCCATGGCCTGTGGGGCCTCTGAGCACAACCGGCCCTCTCCCACTGGAAGACCTCCCCGGCTGCCTCCAAAGGCCAGTTTGCCAACACTCCTGCCCGCTCTTCCCGCCAGGCACGCACAATGCTCCCAAGCCCGGGAGAAAAGCGCTTCGGGGTGGTGCTCTCTCCGGGCCCTTGCCCCTGAGCCTGTGGGCAAGGCAGGGGGAACACACTCCCAGACCAAGGCAGAACCACATGCACACGTCTCTTCCTGACCCCTGAACCGGCAGAGAGCTCGGGGGAGCCAGAGTCTCTCAGGCAGGTGCTGGGCTGGCCGCCTGTGTGGGAAGGGGCAGAGCCGCCCTAGGGGCAAGTTGGGCCTCTTGCTCTCCCTGCTGCCCTGAGGCTGCAGGGCCAAAGACGTCTTGGGCATCCAGCCCCTTACTGGTCCCTTCCCTCTGACGAGGCCCTCTGAGCTCCAGCACCTTGCAGTGTGGAGACAGCCCCTGCCAGCAATCTCCTCTCCAAGGAGGCCTCAACCGAGGCCTAGGCCCAGGGGAAAGGCACCAGCGGGGTTGAGCCAGGGGAGGCGCCCGGGCATGTCTGGACCCTGTCCCCGCAGCCTGCCCCTTGGTTGGGCAGTACCCCCGGAGGCCAGGAAGGTCTGGGCAAGGCTGGCCAGGGGCAGGGGCCCTGCTGGGTCCTGCCCCTGGCCTGTGGGGCCTCTGAGCACAACCGGCCCTCTCCCACTGGAAGACCTCCCCGGCTGCCTCCAAAGGCCGGTTTGCAAGCACTCCCACCCACTGTTCCCGCCAGGCGCGCACAATGCTCCCAAGCCCGGGAAAAAAGCGCTTCGGGGTGGTGGTCTCTCCGGGCCCTTGCCCCTGAGCCTGGGGGCCAGGCAGGGGGTCCACAGTCCCAGGCCAAGGCACAACAACATGCACACGTCTGTTCCTGCCCCCTCCACCGGCAGAGAGCTGGGGGGAGCCAGAGTCTGTCAGGCAGCTGCTGGGCTGGCCGCCTGTGTGGGAAGGGGCAGAGCCGACCTAGGGGCAAGTTGGGCCTCTTGCTCTCCCTGCTGCCCTGAGGCTGCTGGGACAAAGACGTCTTGGGCATCCAGCCCCTTGCTGGTCCCTTCCCTCTGACGAGGCCCTCTGAGCTCCAGCACCTTGCAGTGTGGAGACAGCCCCTGCCAGCAACCTCCTCTCCAAGGAGGCCTCAACCGAGGCCTAGGCACAGGGGAAAGGCACCAGCGGGGATGAGCCTGGGGAGGCGCCCGGGCATGTCTGGACCCAGTCCCCGCAGCCTGCCCCTTGGTGGGGCAGTACCCCCGGAGGCCAGGAAGGTCTGGGCAAGGCTGGCCAAGGGCAGGGTCCCTGCTGGGTCCTGCCCCTGGCCTGTGGGGCCTCTGAGCACAACCGGCCCTCTCCCACTGGAAGACCTCCCCGGCTGCCTCCAAAGGCGGGTTTGCCAACACTCCCGCCCGCTGTTCCGCCAGGCACGCACAACGCTCCCAAGGCCAGGAGAAAAGCGCTTCGGGGTGTTGCTCTCTCCGGGCCCTTGCCCCTGAGCCTGGGGTCCAGGCAGTGGGTCCACACTCCCAGACCAAGGCAGAACTACATGCACACGTCTGTTCCTGACCCCTGCACCGGCAGAGAGCTCGGGGGAGCCAGAGTCTGTCAGGCAGCTGCTGGGTTGGCTGCCTATGTGGGAAGGGGCAGAGCCGACCTAGGGGCAAGTTGGGCCTCTTGCTCTCCCTGCTGCCCTGAGGCTGCTGGGCCAAAGAGGTCTTGGGCATCCAGCCCCTTGCTGGTCCCTTCCCGCTGACGAGGCCCTCTGAGCTCCAGCACCTTGCAGTGTGGAGACAGCCCCTGCCAGCAACCTCCTCTCCAAGGAGGCATCAACCGAGGCCTAGGCCCAGGGGAAAGGCACCAGCGGGGATGAGCCTGGGGAGGCGCCCGGGCATGTCTGGACCCAGTCCCCGCAGCCTGCCCCTTGGTGGGGCAGTACCCCCGGAGGCCAGGAAGGTCTGGGCAAGGCTGGCCAGGGGCAGGGGACCTGCTGGGTCCTGCCCCTGGCCTGTGAGGCCTCTGAGCACAACCGGCCCTCTCCCACTGGAAGACCTCCACGGCTGCCTCCAAAGTCCTGTTTGCAAACACTCCCGCCCGCTGTTCACGCCAGGCTCGCACAATTCTCCCAAGCCCGTGAGGAAAGCGCTTCGGGGTGGTGCTCTCTCCGGGCCCTTGCCCCTGAGCCTGGGGGCAAGGCAGGGGGAACACACTCTCAGGCCAAGGCAGAACCACATGCCCACGTCTGTTCCTGTCCCCTTCACCGGCAGAGAGCTTGGGGGAGCCAGAGTCTGTCAGGCAGCTGCTGGGCTGGCCGCCTGTGTGGGAAGGGGCAGAGCCGCCCTAGGGGCAAGTTGGGCCTCTTGCTCTCCCTGCTGCCCTGAGGCTGCTGGGCCAAAGACGTCTTGGGCATCCAGCCCCTTACTGGTCCCTTCCCTCTGACGAGGCCCTCTGAGCTCCAGCACCTTGCAGTGTGGAGACAGCCCCTGCCAGCAACCTCCTCTCCAAGGAGGCCTCAAGCGAGGCCTAGGCCCAGGGGAAAGGCACCAGCGGGGATGAGCCTGGGGAGGCGCCCGGGCATGTCTGGACCCAGTCCCCGCAGCCGGCCCCTTGGTGGGGCAGTACCCCCGGAGGCCAGGAAGGGTGGGCAAGGCTGGCCAGGGGCAGGGGCCCTGCTGCGTCCTGCCCCTGGCCTGTGGGGCCTCTGAGCACAACCGGCCCTCTCCCACTGGAAGACCTCCCCGGCTGCCTCCAAAGGCCGGTTTGCAAGCGCTCCCGCCCACTGTTCCCAGCAGGCGTGCACAATGCTCCCAAGCCTGGGAGAAAAGCGCTTCAGGGTGGTGCTCTCTCCGGGCCCTTGCCCCTGAGCCTGGGGGCAAGGCAGGGTGTCCACACTCCCAGGATAAGGCAGAACCACATGCACACGTCTGATCTGCCCCCTGCACCGGCAGAGAGCTCGGGGGAGCCAGAGTCTGTCAGGCAGCTGCTGGGCTGGCCGCCTGTGTGGGAAGGGGCAGAGCCGACCTAGGGGCAAGTTGGGCCTCTTGCTCTCCCTGCTGCCCTGAGGCTGCTGGGCCAAAGAGGTCTTGGGCATCCAGCCCCTTGCTGGTCCCTTCCCTCTGATGAGGCCCTCTGAGCTCCAGCACCTTGCAGTGTGGAGACAGCCCCTGCCAGCAACCTCCTCTCCAAGGAGGCCTCAACCGAGGCCTAGGCCTAGGGGAAAGGCACCAGCGGGGATGAGCCTGGGGAGGCGCCCGGCCATGTCTGGACCCAGTCCCCGCAGCCTGCCCCTTGGTGGGGCAGTACCACCGGAAGCCAGGAAGGTCTCGGCAAGGCTGCCAGGGGCAGGGACACTGCTGGGTCCTGCCTCTGGCCTGTTGGGCGTCTGAGCACAACCGGCACTCTCCCGCTGGAAGACCTCCCCGTCTGCCTCCAAAAGACGGTTTGCAAGCACTCCCACCCGCTGTTCCCCCAGGCACGCACAATGCTCCCAAGCACGGGAGAAAAGCGCTTCGGGGTGGTGCTCTCTCCGGGCCCTTGCCCCTGAGCCTGGGGCCAGGCAGGGGGAACACACTCCCAGGCCAATGGAGAACGACATGCACACGTCTGTTCCTGCCCCCTACACCGGCAGAGAGCTCGGGGGAGCCAGAGACTGCCAGGCTGCGGCTGGGCTGGCTGCCTGTGTGGGACGGGGCAGAGCCGACCTAGGGGCAAGTTGGGCCTCTTGCTCTCCCTGCTGCCCTGAGGCTGCTGGGTCAAAGAGGTCTTGGGCATCCAGCCCTTTGCTGGTGCCTTCCCTCTGACGAGGCCCTCTGAGCTCCAGCACCTTGCAGTGTGGAGACAGCCCCTGCCAGCAACCTCCTCTCCAAAGAGGCCTCAACCGAGGACTACACCCAGGGGAAAGGCACCAGCGGGGATGATCCTGGGGAGGCGCACGGACATGTCTGGACCCAGTCTCCGCAGCCTGCCCCTTGGTGGGGCAGTACCCCCGGAGGCCAGGAAGGTCTACGCAAGTCTGGCCAGGGGCAGGGGCCCTGCTGGGTCCTGACCCTGGCCTGTGGGGCCTCTGAGCACAACCGGCCCTCTCCCACTGGAAGACCTCCCCGGCTGCCTCCAAAGTCCTGTTTGCAAACACTCCCGCCCGCTGTTCACGTCAGGCTCGCACAATGCTCCCAAGCCCGGGAGAAAAGGACTTCGGAGTGGTGCTCTCTCCGGGCCCTTGCCCTTGAGCCTGGGGGCAAGGCAGGGGGAACACACTCCCAGGCCAAGGCAGAACCACATGCCCACGTCTGTTCCTGTCCCCTGCACCGGCAGAGAGCTTGGGGGAGCCAGAGTCTGTCAGGCAGGTGCTGGGTTGGCCGCCTCTGTGGGAAGGGGCAGAGCCGACCTAGGGGCAAGTTGGGCCTCTTGCTCTCCCTGCTGCCCTGAGGCTGCTGGGACAAAGACGTCTTGGGCATCCAGCCCCTCGCTGGTCCCTTCACTCTGACGAGGCCCTCTGAGCTCCAGCACCTTGCAGTGTGGAGACAGCTCCTGCCAGCAACCTCCTCTCCAAGGAGGCCTCAACCGAGGCCTAGGCCCAGGGGAAAGGCACCAGAGGGGATGAGCCAGGGGAGGCGCCCGAGCATGTCTGGACCCAGTTCCCGCAGCCTGCCCCTTGGTGGGGCAGTACCCCCGGAGGCCAGGAAGGGCTGGGCAAGGCTGGCCAGGGGCAGGGGCCCTGCTGGTTCCTGCCCCTGGCCTGTGGGGCCTCTGAGCACAACCGGCCCTCTCCCACTGATAGACCTCCCCTGATGCCTCCAAAGGCCGGTTTGCAAGCGCACCCGCCCACTGTTCCCAGCAGGCGTGCACAATGCTCCTAAGCCCGGGAGAAAAGCGCTTCAGGGTGGTGCTCTCTCTGGGCCCTTGCCCCTGAGCCTGGGGGCAAGGCAGGGTGTCCACACTCCCAGGCCAAGGCAGAACCACATGCACACGTCTGATCTGCCCCCTGCACCGGCAGAGAGCTCGGGGGAGCCAGAGTCTGTCAGGCAGCTGCTGGGCTGGCCGCCTGTGTGGGAAGTGGCAGAGCCGACCTATGGGCAAGTTGGGCCTCTTGCCCTCCCTGCTGCCCTGAGGCTGCTGGGCCAAAGAGGTCTTGGGCATCCAACCCCTTGCTGGTCCCTTCCCTCTGACGAGGCCCTCTGAGCTCCAGCACCTTGCAGTGTGGAGACAGCCCCTGCCAGCAACCTCCTCTCCAAGGAGGCCTCAACCGAGGCCTAGGCCCAGGGGAAAGGCACCAGCGGGGATGAGCCTGGGGAGGCGCCCGGGCATGTCTGGACCCAGTCCCCGCAGGCTGCCCCTTGGTGGGGCAGTACCCCCGGAGGCGAGGAAGGTCTGGGAAAGGCTGGCCAGGAGCAGGGGACCTGCTGCGTCCTGCCCCTGGCCTGTGGGGCCTCTGAGCACAACCGGCCCTCTCCCACTGGAAGACTTCCCCGGCTGCCTCCAAAGGCCGGTTTGCAAACACTCCCGCCCGCTGTTCCCGCCAGGCACACACTATTCTCCCAAGCCCGGGAGAAAAGCGCTTCGGGGTGTTGCTCTCTCCGGGCCCTTGCCCCTGAGCGTGGGGGCGAGGCAGTGGGTCTACACTCCCAGACCAACGCAGAACCACATGCACACGTCTGTTCCTGACCCCTGCACCGGCAGAGAGCTCGGGGGAGCCAGAGTCTGTCAGGCAGCTGCTGGGCTGGCCACCTGTGTGGGAAGGGGCAGAGCCGACCTAGGGGCAAGTTGGGCCTCTTCCTCTCCCTGCTGTCCTGAGGCTGCTGGGCTAAAGAGGTCTTGGGCATCCAGCCCCTTGCTGGTCCCTTCCCTCTGACGAGGCCCTCTGAGCTCCAGCACCTTGCAGTGTGGAGACAGCCCCTGCCAGCAACCTCCTCTCCAAGGAGGCCTCAACCGAGGCCTAGGCCCAGGGGAAAGGCACCAGCGGGGATGAGCCTGGGGAGGCGCCCGGCCATGTCTGGACCCAGTCCCCGCAGCCTGCCCCTTGTTGGGGCAGTACCCCCGGAGGCCAGGAGGGTCTGGGCAAGGCTGCCAGGGGCAGGGACACTGCTGGGTCCTGCCCCTGGCCTGTGGGGCCTCTGAGAACAACTGGCACTCTCCCGCTGGAAGACCTCCCCGGCTGCCTCCAAAGGCTGGTTTGCAAGCACTCAATCCCGCTGTTCACGCCAGCTGCGCACAATGCTCCCAAGCCCGGGAGAAAAGCATTTTGGGGTGGTGCTCACTCCGGGCTTTGGAAGACCTCCCCGGCTGCCTGCAAGGCCGGTTTGCAAGCACTTCTGCCTGCTGTTCCCGCCACCCGCGCACAATGCTCCCAAGCCCGGGAGAAAAGCGTTTCGGGGTGGTGTTCTCTCTGGACCCAAGAAACACCTCCCGGGCTGCCCCCAAATGCCGGTTTGCAAGCACTCCCACTCACTGTTCCCGCCATCCGTGCAAATGCTCCAAGCCCAGGAGAAAAGCCCTTCAGGGTGGTGCTCTCTCCCGGCCCTTGGAAGACCTCCCCGGCTGCCTCCAAAGGCTGGATTTCAAGTACTCCCTCCCGCTGTCCCGCCAGCCGCACACAATGCTCCCAATCATGGGAGAAAAGCGCTTCGGGGTGGTGCTCTCTACGGGCCCTTGGAAGACCTCCCCGTTTGTCTCCAAAGGCCGGTTTGCAAGCACTCATGCCCGCTGTTCCCGCCAGCCGCGCACAATGCTCCCAAGCCTAGGAGAAAAGCGCTTCGGGGTGGTGCTCTCTCCCGGCCCTTGGAAGACCTCCCCGGCTGCCTCCAAAGGCCGGTTTGCAAGCACTCAATCCCGCTGTTCCCGCCAGCCGCGCACAATGCTCCCAAGCCCGGGAGAAAAGCGCTTCGGGGTGGTGCTCTCTCCCGGCCCTTGGAAGACCTCCCCGGCTGCCTCCAAAGGCTGGTTTTCAAGAACTCCCTCCCGCTGACCCGCCAGCCGCACACAATGCTCCCAAGCCCGGGAGAAAAGCATTTTGAGGTGGTCTCTCTCCGGGCCCTTGGAAGACTCCCCGGCTGCCTCTAAAGGCCGGTTTGCAAGCACTCATGTCCTCTGTTCCCGACAGCCGCGAACAATGCTCCCAATTCCGTGAGAAAAGTGCTTCGGGATGGTGCTCTCTCCGGGCCCTTGGAAGACCTCCCAAGCTGCCTCCAAAGGCCGGTTTGCAAGCACTCCCGCCCGCTGTTCCCGCCAGCCTCGCACAATGCTCCCAAGCCCGGGAGAAAAGCGCTTCGGGGTGGTGTTCTCTCCGTGCCAATGGAGGACCTCCCTGGCTGCCCCCAAAGGCCGGTTTGCAAGCACTCCCACTCGCTGTTCCCGCCAGCCACGCACAATCCTCCAAAACCCCGGAGAAAAGCGCTTCGGGGTGGTGTTCTCTCCGTGCCCATGGAAGACCTCCCGGGGTGCCCCCAAAGGCCGGTTTGGAAGCACTCCGACTCGCTGTTCCCGCCATCCGCGCACAATGCTCCCAAGCCCGGGAGAAAAGCATTTTGGGGTGGTGCTCACACCGGGCCCTGGAAGACCTCCCCGGCTGCCTCCAAAGGACGGTTTTCAAGCACTCCTGCCTGCTGTTCCCGCCACCCGCGCAGAATGCTCCCAAGCCCGGGAGAAAAGCGCTTCGGGGTGGTGCTCTCTACAGGCCCTTGGAAGACCTCCCCGGCTGCCTCCAAAGGCCGGTTTGCAAGGACTCCTTCCTGCTGTTCCCGCCAGCCACGCACAATGCTCCCAAGCCCGGGAGAAAAGCATTTTGGGGTGGTGCTCACTGCGGGCCCTTGGAAGACCTCCCCGGCTGCCTCCAATGGCCAGTTTGCAAGCACTCATGTCCGCTGTTCCCACCAGCCGCGCACAATGCTCCCAAGCCCGGGAGAAAAGCTTTTTGGGGTGGTGCTCACTCCGGGCCCTGGAAGACCTCCCCGGCTGCCTCCAAAGGCCATTTTTCAAGCACTCCTGCCTGCTGTTCCCGCCACCTGCGCACAATGCTCCCAAGCCCGGGAGAAAAGCGCTTCGGGGTGGTGCTCTCTACAGGCCCTTGGAAGACCTCCCCGGTTGCCTCCAAAGGCCGGTTTGCAAGGACTCCTTCCTGCTGTTCCCGCCAGCCACGCACAAAGCTCCCAAGCCCGGGAGAGAAGCATTTTGGGGTGGTGCTTTCTACAGGCCCTTGGAAGACCTCCCCGGCTGCCTCCAGTGGCCAGTTTGCAAGCACTCATGCCCGCTGTTCCCACCAGCCGCGCACAATGCTCCCAAGCCCGGGAGAAAAGCTTTTTGGGGTGGTGCTCACACCGGGCCCTGGAAGACCTCCCCGGCTGCCTGCAAAGGCCGGTTTTCAAGCACTCCTGCCTGCTGTTCCTGCCACCCGCGCACAATACTCCCAAGCCCGGGAGAAAAGTGCTTCGGGGTGGTGCTCTCTACAGGCCCTTGGAAGACCTCCCCCGCTGCCTCCAAAGGCCGGTTTGCAAGGACTCCTTCCTGCTGTTCCCGCCAGCCACGCACAATGCTCCCAAGCCCGGGAGAAAAGTGCTTCGGGGTGGTGATCTCTCCGGGCCCTTGGAAGTCGTCCCCGGCTGCCTCCAAAGGCCGGTTTGCAAGCACTCATGCCCGTTGTTCCCACCAGCCGCGCACAATGCTCCCAAGCCCGGGAGAAAAGCATTTTGGGGTGGTGCTCACTCCGGGCCCTTGGAAGACCTCCCCGGCTGCCTCCAAAGGCTAGTTTGCAAGCAGTCCTGCCTGCTGTTCCCGCCAGCCGCGCACAATGCTCCCAAGCCCGGGAGAAAAGCGCTTCGGGGTGGTGCTCTCTCCGGGCCCTTGGAAGACGTCCCCGGCTGCCTCCAAAGGCCGGTTTGCAAGCACTCATGCCCGTTGTTCCCACCAGCCGCGCACAATGCTCCCAAGCCCGGGAGAAAAGCATTTTGGGGTGGTGCTCACTCCGGGCCCTTGGAAGACCTCCCCGGCTGCCTCCAAAGGCCAGTTTGCAAGCAGTCCTGCCTGCTGTTCCCGCCAGCCGCGCACAATGTTCCCAAGCCCGGGAGAAAAGCGCTTCGGGGTGGTGCTCTCTCCAGGCACTTTCAAGACCTCCCCGGCTGCCTCCAAAGGCCGGTTTGTAAGTACTCATTCCCGCTGCTTCCACCAGCCACGCACAATGCTCCCAAGCCCGGGAGAAAAGCATTTTGGGGTGGTGCTCTCTCCGGGCCCTTGGAAGACCTCCCGGGCTGCCTCCAAAGGCCGGTTTGCAAGCATTCATGTCCGTTGTTCCCGACAGCCGCGCACAATGCTCCCAAGCCCGAGAGAAAAGCATTTTGGGGTGGTGATCAGTCCGGCCCTTGGAAGACCTCCCCGGCTGCCTCCAAAGGACAGTTTGCAAGCACTTATGCCCGCTGTTCCCGCCAGCCGCGCACAATGCTCCCAAGACCGTGAGAAAAGCGCTTCGGGTGGTGTTCTCTCAGGGACCATGGAGGACCTCCCCGGCTGCCCCCAAAGGCCGGTTTGCAAGCATTCCCACTCGCTGTTCCCGCCAGGCACACACAATGTTCCAAAACACCGGAGAAAAGCGCTTCGGGGTGGTGGTCTCTCCGGGCCCCTGCCCCTGAGCCTGGGGGCCAGGCAGGGGATCCACAGTCCCAGGCCAAGGCAGAACCACATGCACACGTCTGTTCCTGCCCCCTCCACCGGCAGAGAGCTGGGGGGAGCCAGAGTCTGTCAGGCAGCTGCTGGGCTGGCCGCCTGTGTGGGAAGGGGCAGAGCCGACCTAGGGGCAAGTTGGGCCTCTTGCTCTCCCTGCTGCCCTGAGGCTGCTGGGCCAAAGAGGTCTTGGGCATCCAGCCCCTTGCTGGTCCCTTCCCTCTGACGAGGCCCTCTGAGCTCCAGCACCTTGCAGTGTGGAGACAGCCCCTGCCAGCAACCTCCTCTCCAAGGAGGCCTCAACCGAGGCCTAGGCCCAGGGGAAAGGCACCAGCGGAGATGAGCCAGTGGAGGCGCACGGGCATGTCTGGACCCAGTCCCCGCAGCCTGCCCCTTGGTGGGGCAGTACCCCCGGAGGCCAGGAAGGTCTGGGCAAGGCTGCGAGGGGCAGGGGCCCTGCTGGGACGTGCCCCTGGCCTGTGGGGCGTCTGAGCACAACCGGCACTCTCCCGCTGGAAGACCTCCCCGTCTGCCTCCAAAGGCCGGTTTGCAAGCACTCCCGCCCGCTGTTCCCGCCAGGCACGCACAATGCTCCCAAGCCCGGGAGAAAAGCGCTTCAGGGTGGTGCTCTCTCCGGGCCCTTGCCCCTGAGCCTGGGGGCCAGGCAGTTGGAACACACTCCCAGGCCAATGCAGAACGACATGCACACGTCTGTTCCTGCCCCCTACACCGGCAGAGAGCTCGGGGGAGCCAGAGACTGCCAGGCTGCTGCTGGGCTGGCTGCCAGTGTGGGACGGGGCAGAGCCGACCTAGGGGCAAGTTGGGCCTCTTGCTCTCCCTGCTGCCCTGAGGCTGCTGGGTCAAAGAGGTCTTGGGCATCCAACCCTTTGCTGGTCCCTTCCCTCTGACGAGGCCCTCTGAGCTCCAGCACCTTGCAGTGTGGAGACAGCCCCTGCCAGCAACCTCCTCTCCAAAGAGGCCTCAACCGAGGCCTACGCCCAGGGGAAAAGCACCAGTGGGGATGATCCTGGGGAGGCGCACGGACATGTCTGGACCCAGTCCTCGCAGCCTGCCCCTTGGTGGGGCAGTACCCCCGGAGGCCAGGAAGGTCTGGGCAAGGCTGGCCAGGGGCAGGGACACTGCTGGGTCCTGCCCCTGGCCTGTGAGGCCTCTGAGCACAACCGGCCCTCTCCCACTGGAAGACCTCCCCAGCTGCCTCCAAAGTCCTGTTTGCAAACACTCCCGCCCGCTGTTCACGCCAGGCTCGCACAATGCTCCCAAGCCCGGGAGAAAAGCGCTTCGGGGTGGTGCTCTCTCCGGGCCCTTGCCCCTGAGCCTGGGGGCCAGGCAGTGGGTCCACACTCCCAGACCAAGGCAGAACCACCTGCACACGTCTGTTCCTGACCCCTGCACCGGCAGAGAGCTCGGGGGAGCCAGAGTCTGTCAGGCAGCTGCTGGGCTGGCCGCCTGTGTGGGAAGGGGCAGAGCCGACCTAGGGGCAAGTTGGGCCTCTTGCTCTCCCTGCTGCCCTGAGGCTGCTGGGCCAAAGAGGTCTTGGGCATCCAGCCCCTTGCTGGTCCCTTCCCGCTGACGAGGCCCTCTGAGCTCCAGCACCTTGCAGTGTGGAGACAGCCCCTGCCAGCAACCTCCTCTCCAATGAGGCCTCAACCGAGGCCTAGGCCCAGGGGAAAGGCACCAGCGGGGATGAGCCTGGGGAGGCGCCCGGGCATGTCTGGACCCAGTCCCCGCAGCCTGCCCCTTGGTGGGGCAGTACCCCCGGAGGCCAGGAAGGTCTGGGCAAGGCTGGCCAGGGGCAGGGGCCCTGCTGGGTCCTGCCCCTGGCCTGTGGGGCCTCTGAGCACAACCGGCCCTCTCCCACTGGAAGAACTCCCCGGCTCCCTCCAAAGGCCAGTTTGCCAACACTCCCGCCCGCTGTTCCCGCCAGGCACGCACAATGCTCCCAAGCCCGGGAGAAAAGCGCTTCGGGGTGGTTCTCTCCTCGGGCCCTTGCCCCTGAGCCTGGGGTCCAGGCAGTTGGTACACACTCCCAGACCAAGGCAGAACCACATGCACACGACTGTTCCTGACCCCTGCACCGGCAGAGAGTTCGGGGGAGCCAGAGTCTGTCAGGCAGGTGCTGGGCTGGCCGCCTGTGTGGGAAGGGGCAGAGCCGACCTAGGGGCAAGTTGGGCCTCTTCCTCTCCCTGCTGCCCTGAGGCTGCTGGGCCAAAGAGGTCTTGGGCATCCAGCCCCTTGCTGGTCCCTTCCCTCTGACGAGGCCCTCTGAGGTCCAGCACCTTGCAGTGTGGAGACAGCACCTGCCAGCAACATCCTCTCCAAGGAGGCCTCAACCGAGGCCTAGGCCCAGGGGAAAGGCACCAGCGGGGATGAGCCTGGGGAGGCGCCCGGGCATGTCTGGACCCAGTCCCCACAGCCTGCCCCTGGTGGGGCAGTACCCCCGGAGGCCAGGAAGATCTGGGCAAGGCTGGCCAGGGGCAGGGGCCCTGCTGGGTCCTCCCCATGGCCTGTGGGGCCTCTGAGCACAACCGGCCCTCTCCCACTGGAAGACCTCCCCGGCTGCCTCCAAAGGCCGGTTTGCAAGCACTCCCGCCCACTGTTCCCGCCAGGCGCGCACAATGCTCCCAAGCCCGGGAGAAAAGCGCTTCGGGGTGGTGGTCTCTCCGGGCCCTTGCCCCTGAGCCTGTGGGCAAGGCAGGGGGATCACACTCCCAGACCAAGGCAGAAACACATGCACACGTCTGTTCCTGTCCCCTGCACCGGCAGAGAGCTCGGGAGAGCCAGAGTCTCTCAGGCAGGTGCTGGGCTGGCCGCCTGTGTGGGAAGGGGCAGAGCCGACCTAGGGGCAAGTTGGGCCTCTTGCTCTCCCTGCTGCCCTGAGGCTGCAGGGCCAAAGACGTCTTGGGCATCCAGCCCCTTACTGGTCCCTTCCCTCTGACGAGGCCCTCTGAGCTCCAGCACCTTGCAGTGTGGAGACAGCCCCTGCCAGCAATCTCCTCTCCAAGGAGGCCTCAACCGAGGCCTAGGCCCAGGGGAAAGGCACCAGCGGGGTTGAGCCAGGGGAGGCGCCCGGGCATGTCTGGACCCTGTCCCCGCAGCCTGCCCCTTGGTGGGGCAGTACCCCCGGAGGCCAGGAAGGTCTGGGCAAGGCTGGCCAGGGGCAGGGGCCCTGCTGGGTCCTGCCCCTGGCCTGTGGGGCCTCTGAGCACAACCGGCCCTCTCCCACTGGAAGACCTCCCCGGCTGCCTCCAAAGGCCGGTTTGCAAGCACTCCCGCCCACAGTTCCCGCCAGGCGCGCACAATGCTCCCAAGCCTGGGAGAAAAGCGCTTCGGGGTGGTGGTCTCTCCGGGCCCTTGCCCCTGAGCCTGGGGGCCAGGCAGGGGGTCCACAGTCCCAGGCCAAGGCACAACAACATGCACACGTCTGTTCCTGCCCCCTCCACCGGCAGAGAGCTGGGGGGAGCCAGAGTCTGTCAGGCAGCTGCTGGGCTGGCCGCCTGTGTGGGAAGGGGCAGAGACGACCTAGGGGCAATTTGGGCCTCTTGCTCTCCCTGCTGCCCTGAGGCTGCTGGGCCAAAGAGGTCTTGGGCATCCAGCCCCTTGCTGGTCCCTTCCCTCTGACGAGGCCCTCTGAGCTCCAGCACCTTGCAGTGTGGAGACAGCCCCTGCCAGCAACCTCCTCTCCAAAGAGGCCTCAACCGAGGCCTACGCCCAGGGGAAAAGCACCAGCGGGGATGATCCTGGGGAGGCGCACGGACATGTCTGGACCCAGTCCCCGCAGCCTGCCCCTTGGTGGGGCAGTACCCCCGGAGGCCAGGAAGGTCTGGGCAAGGCTGGCCAGCGGCAGGGTCCCTGCTGGGTCCTGCCCCTGGCCTGTGAGGCCTCTGAGCACAACCGGGCCTCTCCCACTGGAAGACCTCCCCAGCTGCCTCCAAAGTCCTGTTTGCAAACACTCCCGCCCGCTGTTCACGCCAGGCTCGCACAATGCTCCCAAGCCCGGGAGAAAAGCGCTTCGGGGTGGTGCTCTCTCCGGGCCCTTGCCCCTGAGCCTGGGGGCCAGGCAGTGGGTCCACAATCCCAGACCAAGGCAGAACCACATGCACACGTCTGTTCCTGACCCCTGCACCGGCAGAGAGCTCGGGGGAGCCAGAGTCTGTCAGGCAGCTGCTGGGCTGGCCGCCTGTGTGGGAAGGGGCAGAGCCGACCTAGGGGCAAGTTGGGCCTCTTCCTCTCCCTGCTGCCCTGAGGCTGCTGGGCCAAAGAGGTCTTGGGCATCCAGCCCCTTGCTGGTCCCTTCCCTCTGACGAGGCCCTCTGAGCTCCAGCACCTTGCAGTGTGGAGACAGCCCCTGCCAGCAACCTCCTCTCCAATGAGGCCTCAACCGAGGCCTAGGCCCAGGGGAAAGGCACCAGCGGGGATGAGCCTGGGGAGGCGCCCGGGCATGTCTGGACCCAGTCCCCGCAGCCTGCCCCTTGGTGGGGCAGTACCACTGGAGGCCAGGAAGGTCTGGGCAAGGCTGACCAGGGGCAGGAGACCTGCTGGGTCCTGCCCCTGGCCTGTGGGGCCTCTGAGCACAACCGGGCCTCTCCCACTGGAAGACCTCCCCGGCTGCCTCCAAAGGCCGTTTTGCACGCACTCCCGCCCACTCTTCCCACCAAGCGCGCACAATGCTCCCAAGCCCGGGAGAAAAGCGCTTCGGGGTGGTGCTCTCTCCGGGCCCTTGCCCCTGAGACTGGGGTCCAGGCAGGGGGTCCACACTCCCAGGCCAAGGCAGAACCACATGCACACGTCTGTTCCTGACCCCTGCACCGGCAGAGAGCTCGGGGGAGCCAGAGTCTGTCAGGCAGCTGCTGGGCTGGCCGCCTTTGTGGGAAGGGGCAGAGCCGACCTAGGGGCAAGTAGGGCCTCTTGCTCTCCCTGCTGCCCTGAGGCTGCTGGGCCAAAGAGGTCTTGGGCATCCAGCCCTTTGCTTGTCCCTTCCCTCTGACGAGGCCCTCTGAGCTCCAGCACCTTGCAGTGTGGAGACAGCCCCTGCCAGCAACCTCCTCTCCAAGGAGGCCTCAACCGAGACCTAGGACCAGGGGAAAGGCACCAGCGGGGATGACCCTGGGGAGGCGCCCAGGCATGTCTGGACCCAGTCCCCGCAGCCTGCCCCTTGGTGGGGCAGTACCCCCGGAGGCCAGGAAGGTCTGGGAAAGGCTGGCCAGGGGCAGGGGACCTGCTGGGTCCTGCCCCTGGCCTGTGGGGCCTCTGAGCACAACCGGCCCTCTCCCACTGGAAGACCTCCCCGGCTGCCTCCAAAGTCCTGTTTGCCAACACTCCCACCCGCTGTTCACGCCAGACTTGCACAATGCTCCCAAGCCCGGGAGAAAAGCGCTTCGGGGTGGTGCTCTCTCCGGGCCCTTGCCCCTGAGCCTGGGGG
Organism: Dama dama; assembly: GCF_033118175.1. Taxonomy (NCBI): domain Eukaryota; kingdom Metazoa; phylum Chordata; class Mammalia; order Artiodactyla; family Cervidae; genus Dama; species Dama dama. The sequence continues at coordinate 161,954 of NW_026870998.1, read as the reverse complement.
CAAGGCATGGGGAACACACTCCCAGGCCAAGGCAGAACCACATGCCCACGTCTGTTCCTGTCCCCTGCACCGGCAGAGAGCTTGGGGTAGCCAGAGTCTGTCAGGCAGCTGCTGGGTTGGCCGCCTGTGTGGGAAGGGGCAGAGCCGCCCTAGGGGCAAGTTGGGCCTCTTGCTCTCCCTGCTGCCCTGAGGCTGCTGGGCCAAAGACGTCTTGGGCATCCAGCCCCTTACTGGTCCCTTACCTCTGACGAGGCCCTCTGAGCTCCAGCACCTTGCAGTGTGGAGACAGCCCCTGCCAGCAACCTCCTCTCCAAGGAGGCCTCAACCGAGGCCTAGGCCCAGGGGAAAGGCACCAGCGGGGATGAGCCAGGGGAGGCACCCGAGCATGTCTGGACCCAGTCCCCGCAGCCTGCCCCTTGGTGGGGCAGTACCCCCGGAGGCCAGGAAGGTCTGGGCAAGGCTGGCCAGGGGCAGGGGCCCTGCTGCGTCCTGCCCCTGGCCTGTGGGGCCTCTGAGCACAACCGGCCCTCTCCCACTGGAAGACCTCCCCGGCTGCCTCCAAAGGCGGGTTTGCCAACACTCCCGCCCGCTGTTCCCGCCAGGCACGCACAACGCTCCCAAGGCCAGGAGAAAAGCGCTTCGGGGTGTTGCTCTCTCCGGGCCCTTGCCCCTGAGCCTGGGGTCCAGGCAGTGGGTCCACACTCCCAGACCAAGGCAGAACCACATGCACACGTCTGTTCCTGACCCCTGCACCGGCAGAGAGCTCGGGGGAGCCAGAGTCTGTCAGGCAGCTGCTGGGTTGGCTGCCTGTTTGGGAAGGGGCAGAGCCGACCTAGGGGCAAGTTGGGCCTCTTGCTCTCCCTGCTGCCCTGAGGCTGCTGGGCCAAAGAGGTCTTGGGCATCCAGCCCCTTGCTGGTCCCTTCGCTCTGACGAGGCCCTCTGATCTCCAGCACCTTGCAGTGTGGAGACAGCCCCTGCCAGCAACCTCCTCTCCAAGGAGGCATCAACCGAGGCCTATGCCCAGGGGAAAGGCACCAGCGGGGATGAGCCTGGGGAGGCGCCCAGGCATGTCTGGACCCAGTCCCCGCAGCCTGCCCCTTGGTGGGGCAGTACCCCCGGAGGCCAGGAAGGTCTGGGCAAGGCTGGCCAGGGGCAGGGGCCCTGCTGGGTCCTGCCCCTGGCCTGTGGGGCCTCTGAGCACAACCGGCCCTCTCCCACTGGAAGACCTCCCCGGCTGCCTCCAAAGGCGGGTTTGCCAACACTCCCGCCCGCTGTTCCCGCCAGGCACGCACAACGCTCCCAAGGCCAGGAGAAAAGCGCTTCGGGGTGTTGCTCTCTCCGGGCCCTTGCCCCTGAGCCTGTGGGCAAGGCAGGGGGAACACACTCCCAGACCAAGGCAGAACCACATGCACACGTCTCTTCCTGACCCCTGAACCGGCAGAGAGCTCGGGGGAGCCAGAGTCTCTCAGGCAGGTGCTGGGCTGGCCGCCTGTGTGGGAAGGGGCAGAGCCGCCCTAGGGGCAAGTTGGGCCTCTTGCTCTCCCTGCTGCCCTGAGGCTGCAGGGCCAAAGACGTCTTGGGCATCCAGCCCCTTACTGGTCCCTTCCCTCTGACGAGGCCCTCTGAGCTCCAGCACCTTGCAGTGTGGAGACAGCCCCTGCCAGCAATCTCCTCTCCAAGGAGGCCTCAACCGAGGCCTAGGCCCAGGGGAAAGGCACCAGCGGGGTTGAGCCAGGGGAGGCGCCCGGGCATGTCTGGACCCTGTCCCCGCAGCCTGCCCCTTGGTTGGGCAGTACCCCCGGAGGCCAGGAAGGTCTGGGCAAGGCTGGCCAGGGGCAGGGGCCCTGCTGGGTCCTGCCCCTGGCCTGTGGGGCCTCTGAGCACAACCGGCCCTCTCCCACTGGAAGACCTCCCCGGCTGCCTCCAAAGGCCGGTTTGCAAGCACTCCCACCCACTGTTCCCGCCAGGCGCGCACAATGCTCCCAAGCCCGGGAAAAAAGCGCTTCGGGGTGTTGCTCTCTCCGGGCCCTTGCCCCTGAGCCTGGGGCCCAGGCAGGGGGTCCACAGTCCCAGGCCAAGGCAGAACCACATGCCCACGTCTGTTCCTGTCCCCTTCACCGGCAGAGAGCTTGGGGGAGCCAGAGTCTGTCAGGCAGCTGCTGGGCTGGCCGCCTGTGTGGGAAGGGGCAGAGCCGCCCTAGGGGCAAGTTGGGCCTCTTGCTCTCCCTGCTGCCCTGAGGCTGCTGGGCCAAAGACGTCTTGGGCATCCAGCCCCTTACTGGTCCCTTCCCTCTGACGAGGCCCTCTGAGCTCTAGCACCTTGCAGTGTGGAGACAGCCCCTGCCAGCAACCTCCTCTCCAAGGAGGCCTCAAGCGAGGCCTAGGCCCAGGGGAAAGGCACCAGCGGGGATGAGCCTGGGGAGGCGCCCGGGCATGTCTGGACCCAGTCCCCGCAGCCTGCCCCTTGGTGGGGCAGTACCCCCGGAGGCCAGGAAGGGTGGGCAAGGCTGGCCAGGGGCAGGGGCCCTGCTGCGTCCTGCCCCTGGCCTGTGGGGCCTCTGAGCACAACCGGCCCTCTCCCACTGGAAGACCTCCCCGGCTGCCTCCAAAGGCCGGTTTGCAAGCGCTCCCGCCCACTGTTCCCAGCAGGCGTGCACAATGCTCCCAAGCCTGGGAGAAAAGCGCTTCAGGGTGGTGCTCTCTCCGGGCCCTTGCCCCTGAGCCTGGGGGCAAGGCAGGGTGTCCACACTCCCAGGATAAGGCAGAACCACATGCACACGTCTGATCTGCCCCCTGCACCGGCAGAGAGCTCGGGGGAGCCAGAGTCTGTCAGGCAGCTGCTGGGCTGGCCGCCTGTGTGGGAAGGGGCAGAGCCGACCTAGGGGCAAGTTGGGCCTCTTGCTCTCCCTGCTGCCCTGAGGCTGCTGGGCCAAAGAGGTCTTGGGCATCCAGGCCCTTGCTGGTCCCTTCCCTCTGATGAGGCCCTCTGAGCTCCAGCACCTTGCAGTGTGGAGACAGCCCCTGCCAGCAACCTCCTCTCCAAGGAGGCCTCAACCGAGGCCTAGGCCTAGGGGAAAGGCACCAGCGGGGATGAGCCTGGGGAGGCGCCCGGCCATGTCTGGACCCAGTCCCCGCAGCCTGCCCCTTGGTGGGGCAGTACCACCGGAAGCCAGGAAGGTCTCGGCAAGGCTGCCAGGGGCAGGGACACTGCTGGGTCCTGCCTCTGGCCTGTTGGGCGTCTGAGCACAACCGGCACTCTCCCGCTGGAAGACCTCCCCGTCTGCCTCCAAAAGACGGTTTGCAAGCACTCCCACCCGCTGTTCCCCCAGGCACGCACAATGCTCCCAAGCCCGGGAGAAAAGCGCTTCGGGGTGGTGCTCTCTCCGGGCCCTTGCCCCTGAGCCTGGGGCCAGGCAGGGGGAACACACTCCCAGGCCAATGGAGAACGACATGCACACGTCTGTTCCTGCCCCCTACACCGGCAGAGAGCTCGGGGGAGCCAGAGACTGCCAGGCTGCGGCTGGGCTGGCTGCCTGTGTGGGACGGGGCAGAGCCGACCTAGGGGCAAGTTGGGCCTCTTGCTCTCCCTGCTGCCCTGAGGCTGCTGGGTCAAAGAGGTCTTGGGCATCCAGCCCTTTGCTGGTGCCTTCCCTCTGACGAGGCCCTCTGAGCTCCAGCACCTTGCAGTGTGGAGACAGCCCCTGCCAGCAACCTCCTCTCCAAAGAGGCCTCAACCGAGGACTACACCCAGGGGAAAGGCACCAGCGGGGATGATCCTGGGGAGGCGCACAGACATGTCTGGACCCAGTCTCCGCAGCCTGCCCCTTGGTGGGGCAGTACCCCCGGAGGCCAGGAAGGTCTACGCAAGTCTGGCCAGGGGCAGGGGCCCTGCTCTGTCCTGACCCTGGCCTGTGGGGCCTCTGAGCACAACCGGCCCTCTCCCACTGGAAGACCTCCCCGGCTGCCTCCAAAGTCCTGTTTGCAAACACTCCCGCCCGCTGTTCACGTCAGGCTCGCACAATGCTCCCAAGCCCGGGAGAAAAGGACTTCGGAGTGGTGCTCTCTCCGGGCCCTTGCCCTTGAGCCTGGGGGCAAGGCAGGGGGAACACACTCCCAGGCCAAGGCAGAACCACATGCCCACGTCTGTTCCTGTCCCCTGCACCGGCAGAGAGCTTGGGGGAGCCAGAGTCTGTCAGGCAGGTGCTGGGTTGGCCGCCTCTGTGGGAAGGGGCAGAGCCGACCTAGGGGCAAGTTGGGCCTCTTGCTCTCCCTGCTGCCCTGAGGCTGCTGGGACAAAGACGTCTTGGGCATCCAGCCCCTCGCTGGTCCCTTCACTCTGACGAGGCCCTCTGAGCTCCAGCACCTTGCAGTGTGGAGACAGCTCCTGCCAGCAACCTCCTCTCCAAGGAGGCCTCAACCGAGGCCTAGGCCCAGGGGAAAGGCACCAGAGGGGATGAGCCAGGGGAGGCGCCCGAGCATGTCTGGACCCAGTTCCCGCAGCCTGCCCCTTGGTGGGGCAGTACCCCCGGAGGCCAGGAAGGGCTGGGCAAGGCTGGCCAGGGGCAGGGGCCCTGCTGGTTCCTGCCCCTGGCCTGTGGGGCCTCTGAGCACAACCGGCCCTCTCCCACTGATAGACCTCCCCTGCTGCCTCCAAAGGCCGGTTTGCAAGCGCACCCGCCCACTGTTCCCAGCAGGCGTGCACAATGCTCCTAAGCCCGGGAGAAAAGCGCTTCAGGGTGGTGCTCTCTCTGGGCCCTTGCCCCTGAGCCTGGGGGCAAGGCAGGGTGTCCACACTCCCAGGCCAAGGCAGAACCACATGCACACGTCTGATCTGCCCCCTGCACCGGCAGAGAGCTCGGGGGAGCCAGAGTCTGTCAGGCAGCTGCTGGGCTGGCCGCCTGTGTGGGAAGTGGCAGAGCCGACCTATGGGCAAGTTGGGCCTCTTGCCCTCCCTGCTGCCCTGAGGCTGCTGGGCCAAAGAGGTCTTGGGCATCCAACCCCTTGCTGGTCCCTTCCCTCTGACGAGGCCCTCTGAGCTCCAGCACCTTGCAGTGTGGAGACAGCCCCTGCCAGCAACCTCCTCTCCAAGGAGGCCTCAACCGAGGCCTAGGCCCAGGGGAAAGGCACCAGCGGGGATGAGCCTGGGGAGGCGCCCGGGCATGTCTGGACCCAGTCCCCGCAGCCTGCCCCTTGGTGGGGCAGTACCCCCGGAGGCGAGGAAGGTCTGGGAAAGGCTGGCCAGGAGCAGGGGACCTGCTGCGTCCTGCCCCTGGCCTGTGGGGCCTCTGAGCACAACCGGCCCTCTCCCACTGGAAGACTTCCCCGGCTGCCTCCAAAGGCCGGTTTGCAAACACTCCCGCCCGCTGTTCCCGCCAGGCACACACTATTCTCCCAAGCCCGGGAGAAAAGCGCTTCGGGGTGTTGCTCTCTCCGGGCCCTTGCCCCTGAGCGTGGGGGCGAGGCAGTGGGTCTACACTCCCAGACCAACGCAGAACCACATGCACACGTCTGTTCCTGACCCCTGCACCGGCAGAGAGCTCGGGGGAGCCAGAGTCTGTCAGGCAGCTGCTGGGCTGGCCACCTGTGTGGGAAGGGGCAGAGCCGACCTAGGGGCAAGTTGGGCCTCTTCCTCTCCCTGCTGTCCTGAGGCTGCTGGGCTAAAGAGGTCTTGGGCATCCAGTCCCTTGCTGGTCCCTTCCCTCTGACGAGGCCCTCTGAGCTCCAGCACCTTGCAGTGTGGAGACAGCCCCTGCCAGCAACCTCCTCTCCAAGGAGGCCTCAACCGAGGCCTAGGCCCAGGGGAAAGGCACCAGCGGGGATGAGCCTGGGGAGGCGCCCGGCCATGTCTGGACCCAGTCCCCGCAGCCTGCCCCTTGTTGGGGCAGTACCCCCGGAGGCCAGGAGGGTCTGGGCAAGGCTGCCAGGGGCAGGGACACTGCTGGGTCCTGCCCCTGGCCTGTGGGGCCTCTGAGAACAACTGGCACTCTCCCGCTGGAAGACCTCCCCGGCTGCCTCCAAAGGCTGGTTTGCAAGCACTCAATCCCGCTGTTCACGCCAGCTGCGCACAATGCTCCCAAGCCCGGGAGAAAAGCATTTTGGGGTGGTGCTCACTCCGGGCTTTGGAAGACCTCCCCGGCTGCCTGCAAGGCCGGTTTGCAAGCACTTCTGCCTGCTGTTCCCGCCACCCGCGCACAATGCTCCCAAGCCCGGGAGAAAAGCGTTTCGGGGTGGTGTTCTCTCTGGACCCAAGAAACACCTCCCGGGCTGCCCCCAAATGCCGGTTTGCAAGCACTCCCACTCACTGTTCCCGCCATCCGTGCAAATGCTCCAAGCCCAGGAGAAAAGCCCTTCAGGGTGGTGCTCTCTCCCGGCCCTTGGAAGACCTCCCCGGCTGCCTCCAAAGGCTGGATTTCAAGTACTCCCTCCCGCTGTCCCGCCAGCCGCACACAATGCTCCCAATCATGGGAGAAAAGCGCTTCGGGGTGGTGCTCTCTACGGGCCCTTGGAAGACCTCCCCGTTTGTCTCCAAAGGCCGGTTTGCAAGCACTCATGCCCGCTGTTCCCGCCAGCCGCGCACAATGCTCCCAAGCCTAGGAGAAAAGCGCTTCGGGGTGGTGCTCTCTCCCGGCCCTTGGAAGACCTCCCCGGCTGCCTCCAAAGGCCGGTTTGCAAGCACTCAATCCCGCTGTTCCCGCCAGCCGCGCACAATGCTCCCAAGCCCGGGAGAAAAGCGCTTCGGGGTGGTGCTCTCTCCCGGCCCTTGGAAGACCTCCCCGGCTGCCTCCAAAGGCTGGTTTTCAAGAACTCCCTCCCGCTGACCCGCCAGCCGCACACAATGCTCCCAAGCCCGGGAGAAAAGCATTTTGAGGTGGTCTCTCTCCGGGCCCTTGGAAGACTCCCCGGCTGCCTCTAAAGGCCGGTTTGCAAGCACTCATGTCCTCTGTTCCCGACAGCCGCGAACAATGCTCCCAATTCCGTGAGAAAAGTGCTTCGGGATGGTGCTCTCTCCGGGCCCTTGGAAGACCTCCCAAGCTGCCTCCAAAGGCCGGTTTGCAAGCACTCCCGCCCGCTGTTCCCGCCAGCCTCGCACAATGCTCCCAAGCCCGGGAGAAAAGCGCTTCGGGGTGGTGTTCTCTCCGTGCCAATGGAGGACCTCCCTGGCTGCCCCCAAAGGCCGGTTTGCAAGCACTCCCACTCGCTGTTCCCGCCAGCCACGCACAATCCTCCAAAACCCCGGAGAAAAGCGCTTCGGGGTGGTGTTCTCTCCGTGCCCATGGAAGACCTCCCGGGGTGCCCCCAAAGGCCGGTTTGGAAGCACTCCGACTCGCTGTTCCCGCCATCCGCGCACAATGCTCCCAAGCCCGGGAGAAAAGCATTTTGGGGTGGTGCTCACACCGGGCCCTGGAAGACCTCCCCGGCTGCCTCCAAAGGACGGTTTTCAAGCACTCCTGCCTGCTGTTCCCGCCACCCGCGCAGAATGCTCCCAAGCGCGGGAGAAAAGCGCTTCGGGGTGGTGCTCTCTACAGGCCCTTGGAAGACCTCCCCGGCTGCCTCCAAAGGCCGGTTTGCAAGGACTCCTTCCTGCTGTTCCCGCCAGCCACGCACAATGCTCCCAAGCCCGGGAGAAAAGCATTTTGGGGTGGTGCTCACACCGGGCCCTGGAAGACCTCCCCGGCTGCCTCCAATGGCCAGTTTGCAAGCACTCATGTCCGCTGTTCCCACCAGCCGCGCACAATGCTCCCAAGCCCGGGAGAAAAGCTTTTTGGGGTGGTGCTCACTCCGGGCCCTGGAAGACCTCCCCGGCTGCCTCCAAAGGCCATTTTTCAAGCACTCCTGCCTGCTGTTCCCGCCACCTGCGCACAATGCTCCCAAGCCCGGGAGAAAAGCGCTTCGGGGTGGTGCTCTCTACAGGCCCTTGGAAGACCTCCCCGGTTGCCTCCAAAGGCCGGTTTGCAAGGACTCCTTCCTGCTGTTCCCGCCAGCCACGCACAAAGCTCCCAAGCCCGGGAGAGAAGCATTTTGGGGTGGTGCTTTCTACAGGCCCTTGGAAGACCTCCCCGGCTGCCTCCAGTGGCCAGTTTGCAAGCACTCATGCCCGCTGTTCCCACCAGCCGCGCACAATGCTCCCAAGCCCGGGAGAAAAGCTTTTTGGGGTGGTGCTCACACCGGGCCCTGGAAGACCTCCCCGGCTGCCTGCAAAGGCCGGTTTTCAAGCACTCCTGCCTGCTGTTCCTGCCACCCGCGCACAATACTCCCAAGCCCGGGAGAAAAGTGCTTCGGGGTGGTGCTCTCTACAGGCCCTTGGAAGACCTCCCCCGCTGCCTCCAAAGGCCGGTTTGCAAGGACTCCTTCCTGCTGTTCCCGCCAGCCACGCACAATGCTCCCAAGCCCGGGAGAAAAGTGCTTCGGGGTGGTGATCTCTCCGGGCCCTTGGAAGTCGTCCCCGGCTGCCTCCAAAGGCCGGTTTGCAAGCACTCATGCCCGTTGTTCCCACCAGCCGCGCACAATGCTCCCAAGCCCGGGAGAAAAGCATTTTGGGGTGGTGCTCACTCCGGGCCCTTGGAAGACCTCCCCGGCTGCCTCCAAAGGCTAGTTTGCAAGCAGTCCTGCCTGCTGTTCCCGCCAGCCGCGCACAATGCTCCCAAGCCCGGGAGAAAAGCGCTTCGGGGTGGTGCTCTCTCCGGGCCCTTGGAAGACGTCCCCGGCTGCCTCCAAAGGCCGGTTTGCAAGCACTCATGCCCGTTGTTCCCACCAGCCGCGCACAATGCTCCCAAGCCCGGGAGAAAAGCATTTTGGGGTGGTGCTCACTCCGGGCCCTTGGAAGACCTCCCCGGCTGCCTCCAAAGGCCAGTTTGCAAGCAGTCCTGCCTGCTGTTCCCGCCAGCCGCGCACAATGTTCCCAAGCCCGGGAGAAAAGCGCTTCGGGGTGGTGCTCTCTCCAGGCACTTTCAAGACCTCCCCGGCTGCCTCCAAAGGCCGGTTTGTAAGTACTCATTCCCGCTGCTTCCACCAGCCACGCACAATGCTCCCAAGCCCGGGAGAAAAGCATTTTGGGGTGGTGCTCTCTCCGGGCCCTTGGAAGACCTCCCGGGCTGCCTCCAAAGGCCGGTTTGCAAGCATTCATGTCCGTTGTTCCCGACAGCCGCGCACAATGCTCCCAAGCCCGAGAGAAAAGCATTTTGGGGTGGTGATCAGTCCGGCCCTTGGAAGACCTCCCCGGCTGCCTCCAAAGGACAGTTTGCAAGCACTCATGCCCGCTGTTCCCGCCAGCCGCGCACAATGCTCCCAAGACCGTGAGAAAAGCGCTTCGGGTGGTGTTCTCTCAGGGACCATGGAGGACCTCCCCGGCTGCCCCCAAAGGCCGGTTTGCAAGCATTCCCACTCGCTGTTCCCGCCAGGCACACACAATGTTCCAAAACACCGGAGAAAAGCGCTTCGGGGTGGTGGTCTCTCCGGGCCCCTGCCCCTGAGCCTGGGGGCCAGGCAGGGGATCCACAGTCCCAGGCCAAGGCAGAACCACATGCACACGTCTGTTCCTGCCCCCTCCACCGGCAGAGAGCTGGGGGGAGCCAGAGTCTGTCAGGCAGCTGCTGGGCTGGCCGCCTGTGTGGGAAGGGGCAGAGCCGACCTAGGGGCAAGTTGGGCCTCTTGCTCTCCCTGCTGCCCTGAGGCTGCTGGGCCAAAGAGGTCTTGGGCATCCAGCCCCTTGCTGGTCCCTTCCCTCTGACGAGGCCCTCTGAGCTCCAGCACCTTGCAGTGTGGAGACAGCCCCTGCCAGCAACCTCCTCTCCAAGGAGGCCTCAACCGAGGCCTAGGCCCAGGGGAAAGGCACCAGCGGAGATGAGCCAGTGGAGGCGCACGGGCATGTCTGGACCCAGTCCCCGCAGCCTGCCCCTTGGTGGGGCAGTACCCCCGGAGGCCAGGAAGGTCTGGGCAAGGCTGCGAGGGGCAGGGGCCCTGCTGGGACGTGCCCCTGGCCTGTGGGGCGTCTGAGCACAACCGGCACTCTCCCGCTGGAAGACCTCCCCGTCTGCCTCCAAAGGCCGGTTTGCAAGCACTCCCGCCCGCTGTTCCCGCCAGGCACGCACAATGCTCCCAAGCCCGGGAGAAAAGCGCTTCAGGGTGGTGCTCTCTCCGGGCCCTTGCCCCTGAGCCTGGGGGCCAGGCAGTTGGAACACACTCCCAGGCCAATGCAGAACGACATGCACACGTCTGTTCCTGCCCCCTACACCGGCAGAGAGCTCGGGGGAGCCAGAGACTGCCAGGCTGCTGCTGGGCTGGCTGCCAGTGTGGGACGGGGCAGAGCCGACCTAGGGGCAAGTTGGGCCTCTTGCTCTCCCTGCTGCCCTGAGGCTGCTGGGTCAAAGAGGTCTTGGGCATCCAACCCTTTGCTGGTCCCTTCCCTCTGACGAGGCCCTCTGAGCTCCAGCACCTTGCAGTGTGGAGACAGCCCCTGCCAGCAACCTCCTCTCCAAAGAGGCCTCAACCGAGGCCTACGCCCAGGGGAAAAGCACCAGTGGGGATGATCCTGGGGAGGCGCACGGACATGTCTGGACCCAGTCCTCGCAGCCTGCCCCTTGGTGGGGCAGTACCCCCGGAGGCCAGGAAGGTCTGGGCAAGGCTGGCCAGGGGCAGGGACACTGCTGGGTCCTGCCCCTGGCCTGTGAGGCCTCTGAGCACAACCGGCCCTCTCCCACTGGAAGACCTCCCCAGCTGCCTCCAAAGTCCTGTTTGCAAACACTCCCGCCCGCTGTTCACGCCAGGCTCGCACAATGCTCCCAAGCCCGGGAGAAAAGCGCTTCGGGGTGGTGCTCTCTCCGGGCCCTTGCCCCTGAGCCTGGGGGCCAGGCAGTGGGTCCACACTCCCAGACCAAGGCAGAACCACCTGCACACGTCTGTTCCTGACCCCTGCACCGGCAGAGAGCTCGGGGGAGCCAGAGTCTGTCAGGCAGCTGCTGGGCTGGCCGCCTGTGTGGGAAGGGGCAGAGCCGACCTAGGGGCAAGTTGGGCCTCTTGCTCTCCCTGCTGCCCTGAGGCTGCTGGGCCAAAGAGGTCTTGGGCATCCAGCCCCTTGCTGGTCCCTTCCCGCTGACGAGGCCCTCTGAGCTCCAGCACCTTGCAGTGTGGAGACAGCCCCTGCCAGCAACCTCCTCTCCAAGGAGGCCTCAACCGAGGCCTAGGCCCAGGGGAAAGGCACCAGCGGGGATGAGCCTGGGGAGGCGCCCGGGCATGTCTGGACCCAGTCCCCGCAGCCTGCCCCTTGGTGGGGCAGTACCCCCGGAGGCCAGGAAGGTCTGGGCAAGGCTGGCCAGGGGCAGGGGCCCTGCTGGGTCCTGCCCCTGGCCTGTGGGGCCTCTGAGCACAACCGGCCCTCTCCCACTGGAAGAACTCCCCGGCTCCCTCCAAAGGCCAGTTTGCCAACACTCCCGCCCGCTGTTCCCGCCAGGCACGCACAATGCTCCCAAGCCCGGGAGAAAAGCGCTTCAGGGTGGTTCTCTCCTCGGGCCCTTGCCCCTGAGCCTGGGGTCCAGGCAGTTGGTACACACTCCCAGACCAAGGCAGAACCACATGCACACGTCTGTTCCTGACCCCTGCACCGGCAGAGAGTTCGGGGGAGCCAGAGTCTGTCAGGCAGGTGCTGGGCTGGCCGCCTGTGTGGGAAGGGGCAGAGCCGACCTAGGGGCAAGTTGGGCCTCTTCCTCTCCCTGCTGCCCTGAGGCTGCTGGGCCAAAGAGGTCTTGGGCATCCAGCCCCTTGCTGGTCCCTTCCCTCTGACGAGGCCCTCTGAGGTCCAGCACCTTGCAGTGTGGAGACAGCACCTGCCAGCAACATCCTCTCCAAGGAGGCCTCAACCGAGGCCTAGGCCCAGGGGAAAGGCACCAGCGGGGATGAGCCTGGGGAGGCGCCCGGGCATGTCTGGACCCAGTCCCCACAGCCTGCCCCTGGTGGGGCAGTACCCCCGGAGGCCAGGAAGATCTGGGCAAGGCTGGCCAGGGGCAGGGGCCCTGCTGGGTCCTCCCCATGGCCTGTGGGGCCTCTGAGCACAACCGGCCCTCTCCCACTGGAAGACCTCCCCGGCTGCCTCCAAAGGCCGGTTTGCAAGCACTCCCGCCCACTGTTCCCGCCAGGCGCGCACAATGCTCCCAAGCCCGGGAGAAAAGCGCTTCGGGGTGGTGGTCTCTCCGGGCCCTTGCCCCTGAGCCTGTGGGCAAGGCAGGGGGATCACACTCCCAGACCAAGGCAGAAACACATGCACACGTCTGTTCCTGTCCCCTGCACCGGCAGAGAGCTCGGGAGAGCCAGAGTCTCTCAGGCAGGTGCTGGGCTGGCCGCCTGTGTGGGAAGGGGCAGAGCCGACCTAGGGGCAAGTTGGGCCTCTTGCTCTCCCTGCTGCCCTGAGGCTGCAGGGCCAAAGACGTCTTGGGCATCCAGCCCCTTACTGGTCCCTTCCCTCTGACGAGGCCCTCTGAGCTCCAGCACCTTGCAGTGTGGAGACAGCCCCTGCCAGCAATCTCCTCTCCAAGGAGGCCTCAACCGAGGCCTAGGCCCAGGGGAAAGGCACCAGCGGGGTTGAGCCAGGGGAGGCGCCCGGGCATGTCTGGACCCTGTCCCCGCAGCCTGCCCCTTGGTGGGGCAGTACCCCCGGAGGCCAGGAAGGTCTGGGCAAGGCTGGCCAGGGGCAGGGGCCCTGCTGGGTCCTGCCCCTGGCCTGTGGGGCCTCTGAGCACAACCGGCCCTCTCCCACTGGAAGACCTCCCCGGCTGCCTCCAAAGGCCGGTTTGCAAGCACTCCCGCCCACAGTTCCCGCCAGGCGCGCACAATGCTCCCAAGCCTGGGAGAAAAGCGCTTCGGGGTGGTGGTCTCTCCGGGCCCTTGCCCCTGAGCCTGGGGGCCAGGCAGGGGGTCCACAGTCCCAGGCCAAGGCACAACAACATGCACACGTCTGTTCCTGCCCCCTCCACCGGCAGAGAGCTGGGGGGAGCCAGAGTCTGTCAGGCAGCTGCTGGGCTGGCCGCCTGTGTGGGAAGGGGCAGAGACGACCTAGGGGCAATTTGGGCCTCTTGCTCTCCCTGCTGCCCTGAGGCTGCTGGGCCAAAGAGGTCTTGGGCATCCAGCCCCTTGCTGGTCCCTTCCCTCTGACGAGGCCCTCTGAGCTCCAGCACCTTGCAGTGTGGAGACAGACCCTGCCAGCAACCTCCTCTCCAAGGAGGCCTCAACCGAGGCCTAGGCCCAGGGGAAAGGCACCAGCGGGGATGAGCCAGTGGAGGCGCACGGGCATATCAGGACCCAGTCCCCGCAGCCTGCCCCTTGGTGGGGCAGTACCCCCGGAGGCCAGGAAGGTCTGGGCAAGGCTGGCCAGGGGCAGGGTCCCTGCTGGGTCCTGCCCCTGGCCTGTGGGGCCTCTGAGCACAACCGGCCCTCTCCCACTGGAAGACCTCCCCGGCTGCCTTCAAAGGCGGGTTTGCCAACACTCCCGCCCGCTGTTCCCGCCAGGCACGCACAACGCTCCCAAGGCCAGGAGAAAAGCGCTTCGGGGTGTTGCTCTCTCCGGGCCCTTGCCCCTGAGCCTGGGGTCCAGGCAGTGGGTCCACACTCCCAGACCAAGGCAGAACCACATGCACACGTCTGTTCCTGACCCCTGAACCGGCAGAGAGCTCGGGGGAGCCAGAGTCTATCAGGCAGCTGCTGGGTTGGCTGCCTGTGTGGGAAGGGGCAGAGCCGACCTAGGGGCAAGTTGGGCCTCTTGCTCTCCCTGCTGCCCTGAGGCTGCTGGGCCAAAGAGGTCTTGGGCATCCAGCCCCTTGCTGGTCCCTTCCCTCTGACGAGGCCCTCTGAGCTCCAGCACCTTGCAGTGTGGAGACAGCCCCTGCCAGCAACCTCCTCTCCAAGGAGGCATCAACCGAGGCCTATGCCCAGGGGAAAGGCACCAGCGGGGATGAGCCTGGGGAGGCGCCCGGGCATGTCTGGACCCAGTCCCCGCAGCCTGCCCCTTGGTGGGGCAGTACCCCCGGAGGCCAGGAAGGTCTGGGCAAGGCTGGCCAGGGGCAGGGGACCTGCTGGGTCCTGCCCCTGGCCTGTGAGGCCTCTGAGCACAACCGGCCCTCTCCCACTGGAAGACCTCCACGGCTGCCTCCAAAGTCCTGTTTGCAAACACTCCCGCCCGCTGTTCACGCCAGGCTCGCACAATGCTCCCAAGCCCGGGAGAAAAGCGCTTCGGGGTGGTGCTCTCTCCGGGCCCTTGCCCCTAAGCCTGCGGGCCAGGCAGGGGGAACACACTCCCAGGCCAAGACAGAACGACATGAACACGTCTGTTCCTGCCCCCTACACCGGCAGAGAGCTCGGGGGAGCCAGAGTCTCTCAGGCAGGTGCTGGGCTGGCCGCCTGTGTGGGAAGGGGCAGAGCCGACCTAGGGGCAAGTTGGGCCTCTTGCTCTCCCTGTTGCCCTGAGGCTGCTGGGCCAAAGACGTCTTGGGCATCCAGCCCTTTGCTGGTCCCTTCCCTCTGACGAGGCCCTCTGAGCTCCAGCACCTTGCAGTGTGGAGACAGCACCTGCCAGCAATCTCCTCTCCAAGGAGGCCTCAACCGAGGCCTAGGCCCAGGGGAAAGGCACCAGCGGGGATGAGCCTGGGGAGGCGCCCGGGCATGTCTGGACCCAGTCCCCGCAGCCTGCCCCTTGGTGGGGCAGTACCCCTGGAGGCCAGGAAGGTCTGGGCAAGTCTGACCAGGGGCAGGGGACCTGCTGGGTCCTGCCCCTGGCCTGTGGGGCCTCTGAGCACAACCGGCCCTCTCCCACTGGAAGACCTCCCCGGCTGCCTCCAAAGGCCGTTTTGCACGCACTCCCGCCCACTGTTCCCACCAAGCGCGCACAATGCTCCCAAGCCCGGGAGAAAAGCGCTTCGGGGTGGTGCTCTCTCCGGGCCCTTGCCCCTGAGCCTGGGGGCCAGGCAGGGGGTCCACAGTCCCAGGCCAAGGCAGAACCACATGCACACGTCTGTTCCTGACCGCTGCACCGGCAGAGAGCTCGGGGGAGCCAGAGTCTGTCAGGCAGCTGCTGGGCTGGCCGCCTTTGTGGGAAGGGGCAGAGCCGACCTAGGGGCAAGTAGGGCCTCTTGCTCTCCCTGCTGCCCTGAGGCTGCTGGGCCAAAGAGGTCTTGGGCATCCAGCCCTTTGCTTGTCCCTTCCCTCTGACGAGGCCCTCTGAGCTCCAGCACCTTGCAGTGTGGAGACAGCCCCTGCCAGCAACCTCCTCTCCAAGGAGGCCTCAACCGAGACCTAGGACCAGGGGAAAGGCACCAGCGGGGATGACCCTGGGGAGGCGCCCAGGCATGTCTGGACCCAGTCCCCGCAGCCTGCCCCTTGGTGGGGCAGTACCCCCGGAGGCCAGGAAGGTCTGGGAAAGGCTGGCCAGGGGCAGGGGACCTGCTGGGTCCTGCCCCTGGCCTGTGGGGCCTCTGAGCACAACCGGCCCTCTCCCACTGGAAGACCTCCCCGGCTGCCTCCAAAGTCCTGTTTGCCAACACTCCCACCCGCTGTTCACGCCAGACTTGCACAATGCTCCCAAGCCCGGGAGAAAAGCGCTTCGGGGTGGTGCTCTCTCCGGGCCCTTGCCCCTGAGCCTGGGGGCAAGGCATGGGGAACACACTCCCAGGCCAAGGCAGAACCACATGCCCACGTCTGTTCCTGTCCCCTGCACCGGCAGAGAGCTTGGGGTAGCCAGAGTCTGTCAGGCAGCTGCTGGGTTGGCCGCCTGTGTGGGAAGGGGCAGAGCCGCCCTAGGGGCAAGTTGGGCCTCTTGCTCTCCCTGCTGCCCTGAGGCTGCTGGGCCAAAGACGTCTTGGGCATCCAGCCCCTTACTGGTCCCTTACCTCTGACGAGGCCCTCTGAGCTCCAGCACCTTGCAGTGTGGAGACAGCCCCTGCCAGCAACCTCCTCTCCAAGGAGGCCTCAACCGAGGCCTAGGCCCAGGGGAAAGGCACCAGCGGGGATGAGCCAGGGGAGGCACCCGAGCATGTCTGGACCCAGTCCCCGCAGCCTGCCCCTTGGTGGGGCAGTACCCCCGGAGGCCAGGAAGTTCTGGGCAAGGCTGGCCAGGGGCAGGGGCCCTGCTGCGTCCTGCCCCTGGCCTGTGGGGCCTCTGAGCACAACCGGCCCTCTCCCACTGGAAGACCTCCCCGGCTGCCTCCAAAGGCGGGTTTGCCAACACTCCCGCCCGCTGTTCCCGCCAGGCACGCACAACGCTCCCAAGGCCAGGAGAAAAGCGCTTCGGGGTGTTGCTCTCTCCGGGCCCTTGCCCCTGAGCCTGGGGTCCAGGCAGTGGGTCCACACTCCCAGACCAAGGCAGAACCACATGCACACGTCTGTTCCTGACCCCTGCACCGGCAGAGAGCTCGGGGGAGCCAGAGTCTGTCAGGCAGCTGCTGGGTTGGCTGCCTGTGTGGGAAGGGGCAGAGCCGACCTAGGGGCAAGTTGGGCCTCTTGCTCTCCCTGCTGCCCTGAGGCTGCTGGGCCAAAGAGGTCTTGGGCATCCAGCCCCTTGCTGGTCCCTTCGCTCTGACGAGGCCCTCTGATCTCCAGCACCTTGCAGTGTGGAGACAGCCCCTGCCAGCAACCTCCTCTCCAAGGAGGCATCAACCGAGGCCTATGCCCAGGGGAAAGGCACCAGCGGGGATGAGCCTGGGGAGGCGCCCAGGCATGTCTGGACCCAGTCCCCGCAGCCTGCCCCTTGGTGGGGCAGTACCCCCGGAGGCCAGGAAGGTCTGGGCAAGGCTGGCCAGGGGCAGGGGCCCTGCTGGGTCCTGCCCCTGGCCTGTGGGGCCTCTGAGCACAACCGGCCCTCTCCCACTGGAAGACCTCCCCGGCTGCCTCCAAAGGCGGGTTTGCCAACACTCCCGCCCGCTGTTCCCGCCAGGCACGCACAACGCTCCCAAGGCCAGGAGAAATGCGCTTCGGGGTGTTGCTCTCTCCGGGCCCTTGCCCCTGAGCCTGGGGTCCAGGCAGTGGGTCCACACTCCCAGACCAAGGCAGAACCACATGCACACGTCTGTTCCTGACCCCTGCACCGGCAGAGAGCTCGGGGGAGCCACAGTCTGTCAGGCAGCTGCTGGGTTGGCTGCATGTGTGGGAAGGGGCAGAGCCGACCTAGGGGCAAGTTGGGCCTCTTGCTCTCCCTGCTGCCCTGAGGCTGCTGGGCCAAAGAGGTCTTGGGCATCCAGCCCCTTGCTGGTCCCTTCCCTCTGACGAGGCCCTCTGAGCTCCAGCACCTTGCAGTGTGGAGACAGCCCCTGCCAGCAACCTCCTCTCCAAGGAGGCATCAACCGAGGCCTATGCCCAGGGGAAAGGCACCAGCGGGGATGAGCCTGGGGAGGCGCCCAGGCATGTCTGGACCCAGTCCCCGCAGCCTGCCCCTTGGTGGGGCAGTACCCCCGGAGGCCAGGAAGGTCTGGGCAAGGCTGGCCAGGGGCAGGGGCCCTTCTGGGTCCTGCCCCTGGCCTGTGGGGCCTCTGAGCACAACCGGCCCTCTCCCACTGGAAGAACTCCCCGGCTGACTCCAAAGGCCAGTTTGCCAACACTCCCGCCCGCTGTTCCCGACAGGCACGCACAATGCTCCCAAGCCCGGGAGAAAAGCACTTCGGGGTGGTGCTCTCCTCGGGCCCTTGCCCCTGAGCCTGGGGGCCAGGCAGTTGGTCCACACTCCCAGACCAAGGCAGAACCACATGCACACGTCTGTTCCTGACCCCTGCACCGGCAGAGAGCTCGGGGGAGCCAGAGTCTGTCAGGCAGCTGCTGGGCTGGCCGCCTGTGTGGGAAGGGGCAGAGCCGACCTAGGGGCAAGTTGGGCCTCTTGCTCTCCCTGCTGCCCTGAGGCTGCTGGGCCAAAGAGGTCTTGGGCATCCAGCCACTTGCTGGTCCCTTCCCTCTGACGAGGCCCTCTGAGCTCTAGCACCTTGCAGTGTGGAGACAGCCCCTGCCAGCAACATCCTCTCCAAGGAGGCCTCAACCGAGGCCTAGGCCCAGGGGAAAGGCACCAGCGGGGATGAGCCTGGGGAGGCGCCCGGGCATGTCTGGACCCAGTCCCCGCAGCCTGCCCCTTGGTGGGGCAGTACCCCCGGAGGCCAGGAAGATCTGGGCAAGGCTGGCCAGGGGCAGGGGCCCTGCTGGGTCCTCCCCATGGCCTGTGGGGCCTCTGAGCACAACCGGCCCTCTCCCACTGGAAGACCTCCCCGGCTGCCTCCAAAGGCCAGTTTGCCAACACTCCTGCCCGCTCTTCCCGCCAGGCACGCACAATGCTCCCAAGCCCGGGAGAAAAGCGCTTCGGGGTGGTGCTCTCTCCGGGCCCTTGCCCCTGAGCCTGTGGGCAAGGCAGGGGGAACACACTCCCAGACCAAGGCAGAACCACATGCACACGTCTCTTCCTGACCCCTGGACCGGCAGAGAGCTCGGGGGAGCCAGAGTCTCTCAGGCAGGTGCTGGGCTGGCCGCCTGTGTGGGAAGGGGCAGAGCCGCCCTAGGGGCAAGTTGGGCCTCTTGCTCTCCCTGCTGCCCTGAGGCTGCAGGGCCAAAGACGTCTTGGGCATCCAGCCCCTTACTGGTCCCTTCCCTCTGACGAGGCCCTCTGAGCTCCAGCACCTTGCAGTGTGGAGACAGCCCCTGCCAGCAATCTCCTCTCCAAGGAGGCCTCAACCGAGGCCTAGGCCCAGGGGAAAGGCACCAGCGGGGTTGAGCCAGGGGAGGCGCCCGGGCATGTCTGGACCCTGTCCCCGCAGCCTGCCCCTTGGTTGGGCAGTACCCCCGGAGGCCAGGAAGGTCTGGGCAAGGCTGGCCAGGGGCAGGGGCCCTGCTGGGTCCTGCCCCTGGCCTGTGGGGCCTCTGAGCACAACCGGCCCTCTCCCACTGGAAGACCTCCCCGGCTGCCTCCAAAGGCCGGTTTGCAAGCACTCCCACCCACTGTTCCCGCCAGGCGCGCACAATGCTCCCAAGCCCGGGAGAAAAGCGCTTCGGGGTGGTGGTCTCTCCGGGCCCTTGCCCCTGAGCCTGGGGGCCAGGCAGGGGGTCCACAGTCCCAGGCCAAGGCACAACAACATGCACACGTCTGTTCCTGCCCCCTCCACCGGCAGAGAGCTGGGGGGAGCCAGAGTCTGTCAGGCAGCTGCTGGGCTGGCCGCCTGTGTGGGAAGGGGCAGAGCCGACCTAGGGGCAAGTTGGGCCTCTTGCTCTCCCTGCTGCCCTGAGGCTGCTGGGACAAAGACGTCTTGGGCATCCAGCCCCTTGCTGGTCCCTTCCCTCTGACGAGGCCCTCTGAGCTCCAGCACCTTGCAGTGTGGAGACAGCCCCTGCCAGCAACCTCCTCTCCAAGGAGGCCTCAACCGAGGCCTAGGCACAGGGGAAAGGCACCAGCGGGGATGAGCCTGGGGAGGCGCCCGGGCATGTCTGGACCCAGTCCCCGCAGCCTGCCCCTTGGTGGGGCAGTACCCCCGGAGGCCAGGAAGGTCTGGGCAAGGCTGGCCAGGGGCAGGGTCCCTGCTGGGTCCTGCCCCTGGCCTGTGGGGCCTCTGAGCACAACCGGCCCTCTCCCACTGGAAGACCTCCCCGGCTGCCTCCAAAGGCGGGTTTGCCAACACTCCCGCCCGCTGTTCCGCCAGGCACGCACAACGCTCCCAAGGCCAGGAGAAAAGCGCTTCGGGGTGTTGCTCTCTCCGGGCCCTTGCCCCTGAGCCTGGGGTCGAGGCAGTGGGTCCACACTCCCAGACCAAGGCAGAACTACATGCACACGTCTGTTCCTGACCCCTGCACCGGCAGAGAGCTCGGGGGAGCCAGAGTCTGTCAGGCAGCTGCTGGGTTGGCTGCCTATGTGGGAAGGGGCAGAGCCGACCTAGGGGCAAGTTGGGCCTCTTGCTCTCCCTGCTGCCCTGAGGCTGCTGGGCCAAAGAGGTCTTGGGCATCCAGCCCCTTGCTGGTCCCTTCCCGCTGACGAGGCCCTCTGAGCTCCAGCACCTTGCAGTGTGGAGACAGCCCCTGCCAGCAACCTCCTCTCCAAGGAGGCATCAACCGAGGCCTAGGCCCAGGGGAAAGGCACCAGCGGGGATGAGCCTGGGGAGGCGCCCGGGCATGTCTGGACCCAGTCCCCGCAGCCTGCCCCTTGGTGGGGCAGTACCCCCGGAGGCCAGGAAGGTCTGGGCAAGGCTGGCCAGGGGCAGGGGACCTGCTGGGTCCTGCCCCTGGCCTGTGAGGCCTCTGAGCACAACCGGCCCTCTCCCACTGGAAGACCTCCACGGCTGCCTCCAAAGTCCTGTTTGCAAACACTCCCGCCCGCTGTTCACGCCAGGCTCGCACAATTCTCCCAAGCCCGTGAGGAAAGCGCTTCGGGGTGGTGCTCTCTCCGGGCCCTTGCCCCTGAGCCTGGGGGCAAGGCAGGGGGAACACACTCTCAGGCCAAGGCAGAACCACATGCCCACGTCTGTTCCTGTCCCCTTCACCGGCAGAGAGCTTGGGGGAGCCAGAGTCTGTCAGGCAGCTGCTGGGTTGGCCGCCTGTGTGGGAAGGGGCAGAGCCGCCCTAGGGGCAAGTTGGGCCTCTTGCTCTCCCTGCTGCCCTGAGGCTGCTGGGCCAAAGACGTCTTGGGCATCCAGCCCCTTACTGGTCCCTTCCCTCTGACGAGGCCCTCTGAGCTCCAGCACCTTGCAGTGTGGAGACAGCCCCTGCCAGCAACCTCCTCTCCAAGGAGGCCTCAACCGAGGCCTAGGCCCAGGGGAAAGGCACCAGCGGGGATGAGCCTGGGGAGGCGCCCGGGCATGTCTGGACCCAGGCCCCGCAGCCTGCCCCTTGGTGGGGCAGTACCCCCGGAGGCCAGGAAGGTCTGGGCAAGGCTGGCCAGGGGCAGGGGCCCTGCTGCGTCCTGCCCCTGGCCTGTGGGGCCTCTGAGCACAACCGGCCCTCTCCCACTGGAAGACCTCCCCGGCTGCCTCCAAAGGCCGGTTTGCAAGCGCTCCCGCCCACTGTTCCCAGCAGGCGTGCACAATGCTCCCAAGCCCGGGAGAAAAGCGCTTCAGGGTGGTGCTCTCTCCGGGCCCTTGCCCCTGAGCCTGGGGGCAAGGCAGGGTGTCCACACTCCCAGAACAAGGCAGAACCACATGCACACGTCTGATCTGCCCCCTGCACCGGCAGAGAGCTCGGGGGAGCCAGAGTCTGTCAGGCAGCTGCTGGGCTGGCCGCCTGTGTGGGAAGGGGCAGGGCCAACCTAGGGGCAAGTTGGGCCTCTTGCTCTCCCTGCTGCCCTGAGGCTGCTGGGCCAAAGAGGTCTTGGGCATCCAGCCCCTTGCTGGTCCCTTCCCTCTGACGAGGCCCTCTGAGCTCCAGCACCTTGCAGTGTGGAGACAGCCCCTGCCAGCAACCTCCTCTCCAAGGAGGCCTCAACCGAGGCCTAGGCCCAGGGGAAAGGCACCAGCGGGTATGAGCCTGGGGAGGCGCCCGGGGATGTCTGGACCCAGTCCCCGCAGCCTGCCCCTTGGTGGGGCAGTACCCCCGGAGGCCAGGAAGGTCTCGGCAAGGCTGCCAGGGGCAGGGACACTGCTGGGTCCTGCCCCTGGCCTGTGGGGCGTCTGAGCACAACCGGCACTCTCCCGCTGGAAGACCTCCCCGTCTGCCTCGAAAGGCCGGTTTGCAAGCACTCCCGCCCGCTGTTCCCGCCAGGCACGCACAACGCTCCCAAGGCCAGGAGAAAAGCGCTTCGGGGTGTTGCTCTCTCCGGGCCCTTGCCCCTGAGCCTGGGGTCCAGGCAGTGGGTCCACACTCCCAGGCCAAGGCAGAACCACATGCCCACGTCTGTTCCTGTCCCCTGCACCGGCAGAGAGCTTGGGGGAGCCAGAGTCTGTCAGGCAGGTGCTGGGCTGGCCGCCTGTGTGGGAAGGGGCAGAGCCGCCCTAGGGGCAAGTTGGGCCTCTTGCTCTCCCTGCTGCCCTGAGGCTGCTAGGCCAAAGACGTCTTGGGCATCCAGCCCCTTACTGGTCCCTTCCCTCTGACGAGGCCCTCTGAGCTCCAGCACCTTGCAGTGTGGAGACAGCCCCTGCCAGCAACCTCCTCTCCAAGGAGGCCTCAAGCGAGGCCTAGGCCCAGGGGAAAGGCACCAGCGGGGATGAGCCTGGGGAGGCGCCCGGGCATGTCTGGACCCAGGCCCCGCAGCCTGCCCCTTGGTGGGGCAGTACCCCCGGAGGCCAGGAAGGGTGGGCAAGGCTGGCCAGGGGCAGGGGCCCTGCTGCGTCCTGCCCCTGGCCTGTGGGGCCTCTGAGCACAACCGGCCCTCTCCCACTGGAAGACCTCCCCGGCTGCCTCCAAAGGCCGGTTTGCAAGCGCTCCCGCCCACTGTTCCCAGCAGGCGTGCACAATGCTCCCAAGCCTGGGAGAAAAGCGCTTCAGGGTGGTGCTCTCTCCGGGCCCTTGCCCCTGAGCCTGGGGGCAAGGCAGGGTGTCCACACTCCCAGGATAAGGCAGAACCACATGCACACGTCTGATCTGCCCCCTGCACCGGCAGAGAGCTCGGGGGAGCCAGAGTCTGTCAGGCAGCTGCTGGGCTGGCCGCCTGTGTGGGAAGGGGCAGAGCCGACCTAGGGGCAAGTTGGGCCTCTTGCTCTCCCTGCTGCCCTGAGGCTGCTGGGCCAAAGAGGTCTTGGGCATCCAGCCCCTTGCTGGTCCCTTCCCTCTGATGAGGCCCTCTGAGCTCCAGCACCTTGCAGTGTGGAGACAGCCCCTGCCAGCAACCTCCTCTCCAAGGAGGCCTCAACCGAGGCCTAGGCCTAGGGGAAAGGCACCAGCGGGGATGAGCCTGGGGAGGCGCCCGGCCATGTCTGGACCCAGTCCCCGCAGCCTGCCCCTTGGTGGGGCAGTACCACCGGAAGCCAGGAAGGTCTCGGCAAGGCTGCCAGGGGCAGGGACACTGCTGGGTCCTGCCTCTGGCCTGTTGGGCGTCTGAGCACAACCGGCACTCTCCCGCTGGAAGACCTCCCCGTCTGCCTCCAAAAGACGGTTTGCAAGCACTCCCACCCGCTGTTCCCCCAGGCACGCACAATGCTCCCAAGCCCGGGAGAAAAGCGCTTCGGGGTGGTGCTCTCTCCGGGCCCTTGCCCCTGAGCCTGGGGCCAGGCAGGGGGAACACACTCCCAGGCCAATGGAGAACGACATGCACACGTCTGTTCCTGCCCCCTACACCGGCAGAGAGCTCGGGGGAGCCAGAGACTGCCAGGCTGCGGCTGGGCTGGCTGCCTGTGTGGGACGGGGCAGAGCCGACCTAGGGGCAAGTTGGGCCTCTTGCTCTCCCTGCTGCCCTGAGGCTGCTGGGTCAAAGAGGTCTTGGGCATCCAGCCCTTTGCTGGTGCCTTCCCTCTGACGAGGCCCTCTGAGCTCCAGCACCTTGCAGTGTGGAGACAGCCCCTGCCAGCAACCTCCTCTCCAAAGAGGCCTCAACCGAGGACTACACCCAGGGGAAAGGCACCAGCGGGGATGATCCTGGGGAGGCGCACGGACATGTCTGGACCCAGTCTCCGCAGCCTGCCCCTTGGTGGGGCAGTACCCCCGGAGGCCAGGAAGGTCTACGCAAGTCTGGCCAGGGGCAGGGGCCCTGCTGGGTCCTGACCCTGGCCTGTGGGGCCTCTGAGCACAACCGGCCCTCTCCCACTGGAAGACCTCCCCGGCTGCCTCCAAAGTCCTGTTTGCAAACACTCCCGCCCGCTGTTCACGTCAGGCTCGCACAATGCTCCCAAGCCCGGGAGAAAAGGACTTCGGAGTGGTGCTCTCTCCGGGCCCTTGCCCTTGAGCCTGGGGGCAAGGCAGGGGGAACACACTCTCAGGCCAAGGCAGAACCACATGCCCACGTCTGTTCCTGTCCCCTGCACCGGCAGAGAGCTTGGGGGAGCCAGAGTCTGTCAGGCAGGTGCTGGGTTGGCCGCCTCTGTGGGAAGGGGCAGAGCCGACCTAGGGGCAAGTTGGGCCTCTTGCTCTCCCTGCTGCCCTGAGGCTGCTGGGACAAAGACGTCTTGGGCATCCAGCCCCTCGCTGGTCCCTTCACTCTGACGAGGCCCTCTGAGCTCCAGCACCTTGCAGTGTGGAGACAGCTCCTGCCAGCAACCTCCTCTCCAAGGAGGCCTCAACCGAGGCCTAGGCCCAGGGGAAAGGCACCAGAGGGGATGAGCCAGGGGAGGCGCCCGAGCATGTCTGGACCCAGTTCCCGCAGCCTGCCCCTTGGTGGGGCAGTACCCCCGGAGGCCAGGAAGGGCTGGGCAAGGCTGGCCAGGGGCAGGGGCCCTGCTGGTTCCTGCCCCTGGCCTGTGGGGCCTCTGAGCACAACCGGCCCTCTCCCACTGATAGACCTCCCCTGCTGCCTCCAAAGGCCGGTTTGCAAGCGCACCCGCCCACTGTTCCCAGCAGGCGTGCACAATGCTCCTAAGCCCGGGAGAAAAGCGCTTCAGGGTGGTGCTCTCTCTGGGCCCTTGCCCCTGAGCCTGGGGGCAAGGCAGGGTGTCCACACTCCCAGGCCAAGGCAGAACCACATGCACACGTCTGATCTGCCCCCTGCACCGGCAGAGAGCTCGGGGGAGCCAGAGTCTGTCAGGCAGCTGCTGGGCTGGCCGCCTGTGTGGGAAGTGGCAGAGCCGACCTATGGGCAAGTTGGGCCTCTTGCCCTCCCTGCTGCCCTGAGGCTGCTGGGCCAAAGAGGTCTTGGGCATCCAACCCCTTGCTGGTCCCTTCCCTCTGACGAGGCCCTCTGAGCTCCAGCACCTTGCAGTGTGGAGACAGCCCCTGCCAGCAACCTCCTCTCCAAGGAGGCCTCAACCGAGGCCTAGGCCCAGGGGAAAGGCACCAGCGGGGATGAGCCTGGGGAGGCGCCCGGGCATGTCTGGACCCAGTCCCCGCAGCCTGCCCCTTGGTGGGGCAGTACCCCCGGAGGCGAGGAAGGTCTGGGAAAGGCTGGCCAGGAGCAGGGGACCTGCTGCGTCCTGCCCCTGGCCTGTGGGGCCTCTGAGCACAACCGGCCCTCTCCCACTGGAAGACTTCCCCGGCTGCCTCCAAAGGCCGGTTTGCAAACACTCCCGCCCGCTGTTCCCGCCAGGCACACACTATTCTCCCAAGCCCGGGAGAAAAGCGCTTCGGGGTGTTGCTCTCTCCGGGCCCTTGCCCCTGAGCGTGGGGGCGAGGCAGTGGGTCTACACTCCCAGACCAACGCAGAACCACATGCACACGTCTGTTCCTGACCCCTGCACCGGCAGAGAGCTCGGGGGAGCCAGAGTCTGTCAGGCAGCTGCTGGGCTGGCCACCTGTGTGGGAAGGGGCAGAGCCGACCTAGGGGCAAGTTGGGCCTCTTCCTCTCCCTGCTGCCCTGAGGCTGCTGGGCTAAAGAGGTCTTGGGCATCCAGCCCCTTGCTGGTCCCTTCCCTCTGACGAGGCCCTCTGAGCTCCAGCACCTTGCAGTGTGGAGACAGCCCCTGCCAGCAACCTCCTCTCCAAGGAGGCCTCAACCGAGGCCTAGGCCCAGGGGAAAGGCACCAGCGGGGATGAGCCTGGGGAGGCGCCCGGCCATGTCTGGACCCAGTCCCCGCAGCCTGCCCCTTGTTGGGGCAGTACCCCCGGAGGCCAGGAGGGTCTGGGCAAGGCTGCCAGGGGCAGGGACACTGCTGGGTCCTGCCCCTGGCCTGTGGGGCCTCTGAGAACAACTGGCACTCTCCCGCTGGAAGACCTCCCCGGCTGCCTCCAAAGGCTGGTTTGCAAGCACTCAATCCCGCTGTTCACGCCAGCTGCGCACAATGCTCCCAAGCCCGGGAGAAAAGCATTTTAGGGTGGTGCTCACTCCGGGCTTTGGAAGACCTCCCCGGCTGCCTCCAAGGCCGGTTTGCAAGCACTCAATCCCGCTGTTCCCGCCAGCCGCGCACAATGCTCCCAAGCCCGGGAGAAAAGCGCTTCGGGGTGGTGCTCTCTCCCGGCCCTTGGAAGACCTCCCCGGCTGCCTCCAAAGGCTGGTTTTCAAGAACTCCCTCCCGCTGACCCGCCAGCCGCACACAATGCTCCCAAGCCCGGGAGAAAAGCATTTTGAGGTGGTCTCTCTCCGGGCCCTTGGAAGACTCCCCGGCTGCCTCTAAAGGCCGGTTTGCAAGCACTCATGTCCTCTGTTCCCGACAGCCGCGAACAATGCTCCCAATTCCGTGAGAAAAGTGCTTCGGGATGGTGCTCTCTCCGGGCCCTTGGAAGACCTCCCAAGCTGCCTCCAAAGGCCGGTTTGCAAGCACTCCCGCCCGCTGTTCCCGCCAGCCTCGCACAATGCTCCCAAGCCCGGGAGAAAAGCGCTTCGGGGTGGTGTTCTCTCCGTGCCAATGGAGGACCTCCCTGGCTGCCCCCAAAGGCCGGTTTGCAAGCACTCCCACTCGCTGTTCCCGCCAGCCACGCACAATCCTCCAAAACCCCGGAGAAAAGCGCTTCGGGGTGGTGTTCTCTCCGTGCCCATGGAAGACCTCCCGGGGTGCCCCCAAAGGCCGGTTTGGAAGCACTCCCACTCGCTGTTCCCGCCATCCGCGCACAATGCTCCAAAGCCCGGGAGAAAAGCATTTTGGGGTGGTGCTCACACCGGGCCCTGGAAGACCTCCCCGGCTGCCTCCAAAGGACGGTTTTCAAGCACTCCTGCCTGCTGTTCCCGCCACCCGCGCAGAATGCTCCCAAGCCCGGGAGAAAAGCGCTTCGGGGTGGTGCTCTCTACAGGCCCTTGGAAGACCTCCCCGGCTGCCTCCAAAGGCCGGTTTGCAAGGACTCCTTCCTGCTGTTCCCGCCAGCCACGCACAATGCTCCCAAGCCCGGGAGAAAAGCATTTTGGGGTGGTGCTCACTGCGGGCCCTTGGAAGACCTCCCCGGCTGCCTCCAATGGCCAGTTTGCAAGCACTCATGTCCGCTGTTCCCACCAGCCGCGCACAATGCTCCCAAGCCCGGGAGAAAAGCTTTTTGGGGTGGTGCTCACTCCGGGCCCTGGAAGACCTCCCCGGCTGCCTCCAAAGGCCATTTTTCAAGCACTCCTGCCTGCTGTTCCCGCCACCTGCGCACAATGCTCCCAAGCCCGGGAGAAAAGCGCTTCGGGGTGGTGCTCTCTACAGGCCCTTGGAAGACCTCCCCGGTTGCCTCCAAAGGCCGGTTTGCAAGGACTCCTTCCTGCTGTTCCCGCCAGCCACGCACAAAGCTCCCAAGCCCGGGAGAGAAGCATTTTGGGGTGGTGCTTTCTACAGGCCCTTGGAAGACCTCCCCGGCTGCCTCCAGTGGCCAGTTTGCAAGCACTCATGCCCGCTGTTCCCACCAGCCGCGCACAATGCTCCCAAGACCGGGAGAAAAGCTTTTTGGGGTGGTGCTCACACCGGGCCCTGGAAGACCTCCCCGGCTGCCTGCAAAGGCCGGTTTTCAAGCACTCCTGCCTGCTGTTCCTGCCACCCGCGCACAATACTCCCAAGCCCGGGAGAAAAGTGCTTCGGGGTGGTGCTCTCTACAGGCCCTTGGAAGACCTCCCCCGCTGCCTCCAAAGGCCGGTTTGCAAGGACTCCTTCCTGCTGTTCCCGCCAGCCACGCACAATGCTCCCAAGCCCGGGAGAAAAGTGCTTCGGGGTGGTGATCTCTCCGGGCCCTTGGAAGTCGTCCCCGGCTGCCTCCAAAGGCCGGTTTGCAAGCACTCATGCCCGTTGTTCCCACCAGCCGCGCACAATGCTCCCAAGCCCGGGAGAAAAGCATTTTGGGGTGGTGCTCACTCCGGGCCCTTGGAAGACCTCCCCGGCTGCCTCCAAAGGCTAGTTTGCAAGCAGTCCTGCCTGCTGTTCCCGCCAGCCGCGCACAATGCTCCCAAGCCCGGGAGAAAAGCGCTTCGGGGTGGTGCTCTCTCCGGGCCCTTGGAAGACGTCCCCGGCTGCCTCCAAAGGCCGGTTTGCAAGCACTCATGCCCGTTGTTCCCACCAGCCGCGCACAATGCTCCCAAGCCCGGGAGAAAAGCATTTTGGGGTGGTGCTCACTCCGGGCCCTTGGAAGACCTCCCCGGCTGCCTCCAAAGGCCAGTTTGCAAGCAGTCCTGCCTGCTGTTCCCGCCAGCCGCGCACAATGTTCCCAAGCCCGGGAGAAAAGCGCTTCGGGGTGGTGCTCTCTCCGGGCACTTTCAAGACCTCCCCGGCTGCCTCCAAAGGCCGGTTTGTAAGTACTCATTCCCGCTGCTTCCGCCAGCCACGCACAATGCTCCCAAGCCCGGGAGAAAAGCATTTTGGGGTGGTGCTCTCTCCGGGCCCTTGGAAGACCTCCCGGGCTGCCTCCAAAGGCCGGTTTGCAAGCATTCATGTCCGTTGTTCCCGACAGCCGCGCACAATGCTCCCAAGCCCGAGAGAAAAGCATTTTGGGGTGGTGATCAGTCCGGCCCTTGGAAGACCTCCCCGGCTGCCTCCAAAGGACAGTTTGCAAGCACTCATGCCCGCTGTTCCCGCCAGCCGCGCACAATGCTCCCAAGACCGTGAGAAAAGCGCTTCGGGTGGTGTTCTCTCAGGGACCATGGAGGACCTCCCCGGCTGCCCCCAAAGGCCGGTTTGCAAGCATTCCCACTCGCTGTTCCCGCCAGGCACACACAATGTTCCAAAACACCGGAGAAAAGCGCTTCGGGGTGGTGGTCTCTCCGGGCCCCTGCCCCTGAGCCTGGGGGCCAGGCAGGGGATCCACAGTCCCAGGCCAAGGCAGAACCACATGCACACGTCTGTTCCTGCCCCCTCCACCGGCAGAGAGCTGGGGGGAGCCAGAGTCTGTCAGGCAGCTGCTGGGCTGGCCGCCTGTGTGGGAAGGGGCAGAGCCGACCTAGGGGCAAGTTGGGCCTCTTGCTCTCCCTGCTGCCCTGAGGCTGCTGGGCCAAAGAGGTCTTGGGCATCCAGCCCCTTGCTGGTCCCTTCCCTCTGACGAGGCCCTCTGAGCTCCAGCACCTTGCAGTGTGGAGACAGCCCCTGCCAGCAACCTCCTCTCCAAGGAGGCCTCAACCGAGGCCTAGGCCCAGGGGAAAGGCACCAGCGGAGATGAGCCAGTGGAGGCGCACGGGCATGTCTGGACCCAGTCCCCGCAGCCTGCCCCTTGGTGGGGCAGTACCCCCGGAGGCCAGGAAGGTCTGGGCAAGGCTGCGAGGGGCAGGGGCCCTGCTGGGACGTGCCCCTGGCCTGTGGGGCGTCTGAGCACAACCGGCACTCTCCCGCTGGAAGACCTCCCCGTCTGCCTCCAAAGGCCGGTTTGCAAGCACTCCCGCCCGCTGTTCCCGCCAGGCACGCACAATGCTCCCAAGCCCGGGAGAAAAGCGCTTCAGGGTGGTGCTCTCTCCGGGCCCTTGCCCCTGAGCCTGGGGGCCAGGCAGTTGGAACACACTCCCAGGCCAATGCAGAACGACATGCACACGTCTGTTCCTGCCCCCTACACCGGCAGAGAGCTCGGGGGAGCCAGAGACTGCCAGGCTGCTGCTGGGCTGGCTGCCAGTGTGGGACGGGGCAGAGCCGACCTAGGGGCAAGTTGGGCCTCTTGCTCTCCCTGCTGCCCTGAGGCTGCTGGGTCAAAGAGGTCTTGGGCATCCAACCCTTTGCTGGTCCCTTCCCTCTGACGAGGCCCTCTGAGCTCCAGCACCTTGCAGTGTGGAGACAGCCCCTGCCAGCAACCTCCTCTCCAAAGAGGCCTCAACCGAGGCCTACGCCCAGGGGAAAAGCACCAGTGGGGATGATCCTGGGGAGGCGCACGGACATGTCTGGACCCAGTCCTCGCAGCCTGCCCCTTGGTGGGGCAGTACCCCCGGAGGCCAGGAAGGTCTGGGCAAAGCTGGCCAGGGGCAGGGTCCCTGCTGGGTCCTGCCCCTGGCCTGTGAGGCCTCTGAGCACAACCGGCCCTCTCCCACTGGAAGACCTCCCCGGCTGCCTCCAAAGGCCGGTTTGCAAGCGCTCCCGGCCACTGTTACCAGCAGGCGGGCACAATGCGCCTAAGCCCGGAAGAAAAGCGGTTCAGGGTGGTGCTCTCTCTGGGCCCTTGCCCCTGAGCCTGGGGGAAAGGCAGGGTGTCCACACTAACAGGCCAAGGCAGAACCACATGCACACGTCTGTTCCTGCCCCCTGCACCGGCAGAGAGCTCGGGGGAGCCAGAGACTGTCAGGCAGCTGCTGGGCTGGCCGCCTGTGTGGGAAGTGGCAGAGCCGACCTAGGGGCAAGTTGGGCCTCTTGCTCTCCCTGCTGCCCTGAGGCTGCTGGGCCATAGAGGTCTTGGGCATCCAGCCCCTTGCTGGTCCCTTTCCTCTGACGAGGCCCTCTGAGCTCCAGCACCTTGCAGTGTGGAGACAGCCCCTGCCAGCAACCTCCTCTCCAAGGAGGCCTCAACCGAGGCCTAGGCCCAGGGGAAAGGCACCAGCGGGGATGAGCCTGGGGAGGCGCCCGGGCATGTCTGGACCCAGTCCCCGCAGCCTGCCCCTTGGTGGGGCAGTACCCCCGGAGGCCAGGAAGGTCTGGGCAAGGCTGTCCAGGGGCAGGGGCCCTGCTGGGTCCTGCCCCTGGCCTGTGGGGCCTCTGAGCACAACCGGCCCTCTCCCACTGGAAGAACTCCCCGGCTCCCTCCAAAGGCCAGATTGCCAACACTCCCGCCCGCTGTTCCCGCCAGGCACGCACAATGCTCCCAAGCCCGGGAGAAAAGCGCTTCGGGGTGGTGCTCTCCTCGGGCCCTTGCCCCTGAGCCTGGGGGCCAGGCAGTTGGTCCACACTCCCAGACCAAGGCAGAACCACATGCACACGTCTGTTCCTGACCCCTGCACCGGCAGAGAGTTCGGGGGAGCCAGAGTCTGTCAGGCAGCTGCTGGGCTGGCCGCCTGTGTGGGAAGGGGCAGAGCCGACCTAGGGGCAAGTTGGGCCTCTTCCTCTCCCTGCTGCCCTGAGGCTGCTGGGCCAAAGAGGTCTTGGGCATCCAGCCCCTTGCTGGTCCCTTCCCTCTGACGAGGCCCTCTGAGCTCCAGCACCTTGCAGTGTGGAGACAGCCCCTGCCAGCAACATCCTCTCCAAGGAGGCCTCAACCGAGGCCTAAGCCCAGGGGAAAGGCACCAGCGGGGATGAGCCTGGGGAGGCGCCCGGGCATGTCTGGACCCAGTCCCCGCAGCCTGCCCCTTGGTGGGGCAGTACCCCCGGAGGCCAGGAAGATCTGGGCAAGGCTGGCCAGGGGCAGGGGCCCTGCTGGGTCCTCCCCATGGCCTGTGGGGCCTCTGAGCACAACCGGCCCTCTCCCACTGGAAGACCTCCCCGGCTGCCTCCAAAGGCCGGTTTGCAAGCACTCCCGCCCACTGTTCCCGCCAGGCGCGCACAATGCTCCCAAGCCCGGGAGAAAAGCGCTTCGGGGTGGTGCTCTCTCCGGGCCCTTGCCCCTGAGCCTGTGGGCAAGGCAGGGGGAACACACTCCCAGACCAAGGCAG
This sequence comes from Dama dama, assembly GCF_033118175.1. NCBI lineage: Eukaryota > Metazoa > Chordata > Mammalia > Artiodactyla > Cervidae > Dama > Dama dama. Next base: position 130,500 of record NW_026870998.1, on the reverse strand, counting down.
AAACACATGCACACGTCTGTTCCTGTCCCCTGCACCGGCAGAGAGCTCGGGGGAGCCAGAGTCTCTCAGGCAGGTGCTGGGCTGGCCGCCTGTGTGGGAAGGGGCAGAGCCGACCTAGGGGCAAGTTGGGCCTCTTGCTCTCCCTGCTGCCCTGAGGCTGCTGGGCCAAAGAGGTCTTGAACATCCAGCCCCTTGCTGGTCCCTTCCCTCTGACGAGGCCCTCTGAGCTCCAGCACCTTGCAGTGTGGAGACAGACCCTGCCAGCAACCTCCTCTCCAAGGAGGCCTCAACCGAGGCCTAGGCCCAGGGGAAAGGCACCAGCGGGGATGAGCCAGTGGAGGGGCCCGGGCATGTCTGGACCCAGTCCCCGCAGCCTGCCCCTTGGTGGGGCAGTACCCCCGGAGGCCAGGAAGGTCTGGGCAAGGCTGGCCAGGGGCAGGGTCCCTGCTGGGTCCTGCCCCTGACCTGTGGGGCCTCTGAGCACAACCGGCCCTCTCCCACTGGAAGACCTCCCCGGCTGCCTTCAAAGGCGGGTTTGCCAACACTCCCGCCCGCTGTTCCCGCCAGGCACGCACAACGCTCCCAAGGCCAGGAGAAAAGCGCTTCGGGGTGTTGCTCTCTCCGGGCCCTTGCCCCTGAGCCTGGGGTCCAGGCAGTGGGTCCACACTCCCAGACCAAGGCAGAACCACATGCACACGTCTGTTCCTGACCCCTGAACCGGCAGAGAGCTTGGGGGAGCCAGAGTCTGTCAGGCAGCTGCTGAGTTGGCCGCCTGTGTGGGAAGGAGCAGAGCCGCCCTAGGGGCTAGTTGGGCCTCTTGCTCTCCCTGCTGCCCTGAGGCTGCTGGGCCAAAGACCTCTTGGGCATCCAGCCCCTTACTGGTCCCTTCCCTCTGACGAGGCCCTCTGAGCTCCAGCACCTTGCAGTGTGGAGACAGCCCCTGCCAGCAACCTCCTCTCCAAGGAGGCCTCAACCGAGGCCTAGGCCCAGGGGAAAGGCACCAGCGGGGATGAGCCTGGGGAGGCGCCCGGGCATGTCTGGACACAGGCCCCGCAGCCTGCCCCTTGGTGGGGCAGTACCCCCGGAGGCCAGGAAGGTCTGGGCAAGGCTGGCCAGGGGCAGGGGCCCTGCTGCGTCCTGCCCCTGGCCTGTGGGGCCTCTGAGCACAACTGGCCCTCTCCCACTGGAAGACCTCCCCGGCTGCCTCCAAAGGCCGGTTTGCAAGCGCTCCCGCCCACTGTTCCCAGCAGGCGTGCACAATGCTCCCAAGCCCGGGAGAAAAGCGCTTCAGGGTGGTGCTCTCTCCGGGCCCTTGCCCCTGAGCCTGGGGGCAAGGCAGGGTGTCCACACTCCCAGGACAAGGCAGAACCACATGCACACGTCTGATCTGCCCCCTGCACCGGCAGAGAGCTCGGGGGAGCCAGAGTCTGTCAGGCAGCTGCTGGGCTGGCCGCCTGTGTGGGAAGGGGCAGAGCCGACCTAGGGGCAAGTTGGGCCTCTTGCTCTCCCTGCTGCCCTGAGGCTGCTGGGCCAAAGAGGTCTTGGGCATCCAGCCCCTTGCTGGTCCCTTCCCTCGGACGAGGCCCTCTGAGCTCCAGCACCTTGCAGTGTGGAGACAGCCCCTGCCAGCAACCTCCTCTCCAAGGAGTCCTCAACCGAGGCCTAGGCCCAGGGGAATGGCACCAGCGGGGATGAGCCTGGGGAGGCGCCCGGGCATGTCTGGACCCAGTCCCCGCAGCCTGCCCCTTGGTGGGGCAGTACCCCCGGAGGCCAGGAAGGTCTGGGCAAGGCTGCCAGGGGCAGGGACACTGCTGGGTCCTGCCCCTGGCCTGTGGGGCGTCTGAGCACAACCGGCACTCTCCCGCTGGAAGACCTCCCCGTCTGCCTCGAAAGGCCGGTTTGCAAGCACTCCCGCCCGCTGTTCCCGCCAGGCACGCACAATGCTCCCAAGCCCGGGAGAAAAGCGCTTCGGGGTGGTGCTCTCACCGGGCCCTTGCCCCTGAGCCTGGGGGCCAGGCAGGGGGAACACACTCCCAGGCCATGGCAGAACGACATGCACACGTCTGTTCCTGCCCCCTACACCGGCAGAGAGCTCGGGGGAGCCAGAGACTGCCAGGCTGCTGCTGGGCTGGCCGCCTGTGTGGGACGGGGCAGAGCCGACCTAGGGGCAAGTTGGGCCTCTTGCTCTCCCTGCTGCCCTGAGGCTGCTGGGTCAAAGAGGTCTTGTGCATCCAGCCCTTTGCTGGTCCCTTCCCTCTGACGAGGCCCTCTGATCTCCAGCACCTTGCAGTGTGGAGACAGCCCCTGCCAGCAACCTCCTCTCCAAGGAGGCCTCAACCGAGGCCTAGGCCCAGGGGAAAGGCACCAGCGGGGATGAGCCTGGGGAGGCGCCCGGGGATGTCTGGACCCAGTCCCCGCAGCCTGCCCCTTGGTGGGGCAGTACCCCCGGAGGCCAGGAAGGTCTGGGCAAGGCTGGCCAGGGTCAGGGGCCCTGCTGGGTCCTGCCCCTGGCCTGTGGGGCCTCTGAGCACAACCGGCCCTCTCTCACTGGAAAACCTCCCCGGCTGCCTCCAAAGTCCTGTTTGCTAACACTCCCACACGCTGTTCACGCCAGGCTCGCACAATGCTCCCAAGCCCGGGAGAAAAGCGCATTGGGGTGGTTCTCTCTCCGGGCCCTTGCCCCTGAGCCTGGGGGCAAGGCACGGGGAACACACTCCCTGGCCAAGGCAGAACCACATGCCCACGTCTGTTCCTGTCCCCTGCACCGGCAGAGAGCTTGGGGGAGCCAGAGTCTGGCAGGCAGCTGCTGGGTTGGCCGCCTGTGTGGGAAGGGGCAGAGCCGACCTAGGGGCAAGTTGGGCCTCTTGCTCTCCCTGCTGCCCTGAGGCTGCTGGGCCAAAGACGTCTTGGGCATCCAGCCCTTTGCTGGTCCCTTCCCTCTGACGAGGCCGTCTGAGCTCCAGCACCTTGCAGTGTGGAGACAGCCCCTGCCAGCAACCTCCTCTCCAAGGAGGCCTCAACCGAGGCCTAGGCCCAGGGGAAAGGCACCAGCGGGGATGAGCCAGGGGAGGCGCCCGAGCATGTCTGGACCCAGTCCCCGCAGCCTGCCCCTTGGTGGGGCAGTACCCCCGGAGGCCAGGAAGGTCTGGGCAAGGCTGGCCAGGGGCAGGGGCCCTGCTGCGTCCTGCCCCTGGCCTGTGGGGCCTCTGAGCACAACCGGCCCTCTCCCACTGGAAGACCTCCCCGGCTGCCTCCAAAGGCCGGTTTGCAAGCGCTCCCGCCCACTGTTCCCAGCAGGCGTGCACAATGCTCCCAAGCCCGGGAGAAAAGCGCGTCAGGGTGGTGCTCTCTCCGGGCCCTTGCCCCTGAGCCTGGGGGCCAGGCAGTGGGTCCACACTCCCAGACCAAGGCAGAACCACATGCACACGTCTGTTCCTGACCCCTGCACCGGCAGAGAGCTCTGGGGAGCCAGAGTCTGTCAGGCAGGTGCTGGGCTGGCCGCCTGTGTGGGAAGGTTTAGAGCCGACCTAGGGGCAAGTTGGGCCTCTTCCTCTCCCTGCTGCCCTGAGGCTGCTGGGCCAAAGAGGTCTTGGGCATCCAGCCCCTTGCTGGTCCCTTCCCTCTGACGAGTCCCTCTGAGCTCCAGCACCTTGCAGTGTGGAGACAGCCCCTGCCAGCAACCTCCTCTCCAATGAGGCCTCAACCGAGGCCTAGGCCTAGGGGAAAGACACCAGCGGGGATGAGCCTGGGGAGGCGCCCGGGCATGTCTGGACCCAGTCCCCGCAGCCTGCCCCTTGGTGGGGCAGTACCCCCGGAGGCCATGAAGGTCTGTGCAAGGCTGCCAGGGGCAGGGACAGTGCTGGGTCCTGCCCCTGGCCTGTTGGACGTCTGAGCACAACCGGCACTCTCGCGCTGGAAGACCTCCCCGTCTGCCTCCAAAGGCCGGTTTGCAAGCACTCCCGCCCGCTGTTCCCGCCAGGCACGCACAATGCTCCCAAGCCCGGGAGAAAAGCGCTTCAGGGTGGTGCTCTCTCCGGGCCCTTGCCCCTAAGCCTGCGGGCCAGGCAGGGGGAACACACTCCCAGGCCAAGACAGAACGACATGAACACGTCTGTTTTTGCCCCCTACACCGGCAGAGAGCTCGGGGGAGCCAGAGTCTCTCAGGCAGGTGCTGGGCTGGCCGCCTGTGTGGGAAGGGGCAGAGCCGACCTAGGGGCAAGTTGGGCCTCTTCCTCTCCCTGCTGCCCTGAGGCTGCTGGGCCAAAGAGGTCTTGGGCATCCAGCCCCTTGCTGGTCCCTTCCCTCTGACGAGGCCCTCTGAGCTCCAGCACCTTGCAGTGTGGAGACAGCCCCTGCCAGCAACATCCTCTCCAACGAGGCCTCAACCGAGGCCTAGGCCCAGGGGAAAGGCACCAGCGGGGATGAGCCTGGGGAGGCGCCCGGGCATGTCTGGACCCAGTCCCCGCAGCCTGCCCCTTGGTGGGGCAGTACCCCCGGAGGCCAGGAAGATCTGGGCAAGGCTGGCCAGGGGCAGGGGCCCTGCTGGGTCCTCCCCATGGCCTGTGGGGCCTCTGAGCACAACCGGCCCTCTCCCACTGGAAGACCTCCCCGGCTGCCTCCAAAGGCCAGTTTGCCAACACTCCTGCTCGCTCTTCCCGCCAGGCACGCACAATGCTCCCAAGCCCGGGAGAAAAGCGCTTCGGGGTGGTGCTCTCTCCGGGCCCTTGCCCCTGAGCCTGTGGGCAAGGCAGGGGGAACACACTCCCAGATCAAGGCAGAAACACATGCACACGTCTGTTCCTGTCCCCTGCACCGGCAGAGAGCTCGGGGGAGCCAGAGTCTCTCAGGCAGGTGCTGGGCTGGCCGCCTGTGTGGGAAGGGGCAGAGCCGACCTAGGGGCAAGTTGGGCCTCTTGCTCTCCCTGCTGCCCTGAGGCTGCAGGGCCAAAGACGTCTTGGGCATCCAGCCCCTTACTGGTCCCTTCCCTCTGACGAGGCCCTCTGAGCTCCAGCACCTTGCAGTGTGGAGACAGCCCCTGCCAGCAATCTCCTCTCCAAGGAGGCCTCATCGGAGGCCTAGGCCCAGGGGAAAGGCACCAGCGGGGTTGAGCCAGGGGAGGCGCCCGGGCATGTCTGGACCCTGTCCCCGCAGCCTGCCCCTTGGTGGGGCAGTACGCCCGGAGGCCAGGAAGGTCTGGGCAAGGCTGGCCAGGGGCAGGGGCCCTGCTGGGTCCTGCCCCTGGCCTGTGGGGCCTCTGAGCACAACCGGCCCTCTCCCACTGGAAGACCTCCCCGGCTGCCTCCAAAGGCCGGTTTGCAAGCACTCCCGCCCACTGTTCCCGCCAGGCGCGCACAATGCTCCCAAGCCCGGGAGAAAAGCGCTTCGGGGTGGTGGTCTCTCCGGGCCCTTGCCCCTGAGCCTGGGGGCCAGGCAGGGGATCCACAGTCCCAGGCCAAGGCACAACAACATGCACACGTCTGTTCCTGCCCCCTCCACCGGCAGAGAGCTCGGGGGAGCCAGAGTCTGTCAGGCAGCTGCTGGGCTGGCCGCCTGTGTGGGAAGGGGCAGAGCCGACCTAGGGGCAAGTTGGGCCTCTTGCTCTCCCTGCTGCCCTGAGGCTGCTGGGCCAAAGAGGTCTTGGGCATCCAGCCCCTTGCTGGTCCCTTCCCTCTGACGAGGCCCTCTGAGCTCCAGCACCTTGCAGTGTGGAGACAGCCCCTGCCAGCAACCTCCTCTCCAAGGAGGCCTCAACCGAGGCCTAGGCCCAGGGGAAAGGCACCAGCGGGGATGAGCCAGTGGAGGCGCACGGGCATATCAGGACCCAGTCCCCGCAGCCTGCCCCTTGGTGGGGCAGTACCCCCGGAGGCCAGGAAGGTCTGGGCAAGGCTGGCCAGGGGCAGGGTCCCTGCTGGGTCCTGCCCCTGGACTGTGGGGCCTCTGAGCACAACCGGCCCTCTCCCACTGGAAGACCTCCCCGGCTGCCTCCAAAGGCGGGTTTGCCAACACTCCCGCCCGCTGTTCCCGCCAGGCACGCACAACGCTCCCAAGGCCAGGAGAAAAGCGCTTCGGGGTGTTGCTCTCTCCGGGCCCTTGCCCCTGAGCCTGGGGTCCAGGCAGTGGGTCCACACTCCCAGACCAAGGCAGAACCACATGCACACGTCTGTTCCTGACCCCTGCACCGGCAGAGAGCTCGGGGGAGCCAGAGTCTGTCAGGCAGCTGCTGGGTTGGCTGCCTGTGTGGGAAGGGGCAGAGCCGACCTAGGGGCAAGTTGGGCCTCTTGCTCTCCCTGCTGCCCTGAGGCTGCTGGGCCAAAGAGGTCTTGGGCATCCAGCCCCTTGCTGGTCCCTTCCCGCTGACGAGGCCCTCTGAGCTCCAGCACCTTGCAGTGTGGAGACAGCCCCTGCCAGCAACCTCCTCTCCAAGGAGGCCTCAACCGAGGCCTAGGCCCAGGGGAAAGGAACCAGCGGGGATGAGCCTGGGGAGGCGCCCAGGCATGTCTGGACCCAGTCCCCGCAGCCTGCCCCTTGGTGGGGCAGTACCCCCGGAGGCCAGGAAGGTCTGGGCAAGGCTGGCCAGGGGCAGGGGCCCTACTGGGTCCTGCCCCTGGCCTGTGGGGCCTCTGAGCACAACTGGCCCTCTCCCACTCCAAGAACTCCCCGGCTGCCTCCAAAGGCCAGTTTGCCAACACTCCCGCCCGCTGTTCCCGCCAGGCACGCACAATGCTCCCAAGCCCGGGAGAAAAGCACTTCGGGGTGGTGCTCTCCTCGGGCCCTTGCCCCTGAGCCTGGGGGCCAGGCAGTTGGTCCACACTCCCAGACCAAGGCAGAACCACATGCACACGTCTGTTCCTGTCCCCTGCACCGGCAGAGAGCTCGGGGGAGCCAGAGTCTGTCAGGCAGCTGCTGGGCTGGCCGCCTGTGTGGGAAGGGGCAGAGCCGACCTAGGGGCAAGTTGGGCCTCTTCCTCTCCCTGCTGCCCTGAGGCTGCTGGGCCAAATAGGTCTTGGGCATCCAGCCCCTTGCTGGTCCCTTCACTCTGACGAGGCCCTCTGAGCTCTAGCACCTTGCAGTGTGGAGACAGCCCCTGCCAGCAACATCCTCTCCAAGGAGGCCTCAACCGAGGCCTAGGCCCAGGGGAAAGGCACCAGCGGGGATGAACCTGGGGAGGCGCCCGGGCATGTCTGGACCCAGTCCCCGCAGCCTGCCCCTTGGTGGGGCAGTACCCCCGGAGGCCAGGAAGATCTGGGCAAGGCTGGCCAGGGGCAGGGGCCCTGCTGGGTCCTCCCCATGGCCTGTGGGGCCTCTGAGCACAACCGGCCCTCTCCCACTGGAAGACCTCCCCGGCTGCCTCCAAAGGCCAGTTTGCCAACACTCCTGCCCGCTCTTCCCGCCAGGCACGCACAATGCTCCCAAGCCCGGGAGAAAAGCGCTTCGGGGTGGTGCTCTCTCCGGGCCCTTGCCCCTGAGCCTGTGGGCAAGGCAGGGGGAACACACTCCCAGACCAAGGCAGAAACACATGCACACGTCTGTTCCTGTCCCCTGCACCGGCAGAGAGCTCGGGGGAGCCAGAGTCTCTCAGGCAGGTGCTGGGCTGGCCGCCTGTGTAGGAAGGGGCAGAGCCGACCTAGGGGCAAGTTGGGACTCTTGCTCTCCCTGCTGCCCTGAGGCTGCAGGGCCAAAGACGTCTTGGGCATCCAGCCCCTTACTGGTCCCTTCCCTTTGACGAGGCCCTCTGAGCTCCAGCACCTTGCAGTGTGGAGACAGCCCCTGCCAGCAATCTCCTCTCCAAGGAGGCCTCAACCGAGGCCTAGGCCCAGGGGAAAGGCACCAGCGGGGTTGAGCCAGGGGAGGCGCCCGGGCATGTCTGGACCCTGTCCCCGCAGCCTGCCCCTTGGTGGGGCAGTACCCCCGGAGGCCAGGAAGGTCTGGGCAAGGCTGGCCAGGGGCAGGGGCCCTGCTGGGTCCTGCCCCTGGCCTGTGGGGCCTCTGAGCACAACCGGCCCTCTCCCACTGGAAGACCTCCCCGGCTGCCTCCAAAGTCCTGTTTGCAAGCACTCCCGCCCACTGTTCCCGCCAGGCGCGCACAATGCTCCCAAGCCCGGGAGAAAAGCGCTTCGGGGTGGTGGTCTCTACGGGCCCTTGCCCCTGAGCCTGGGGGCCAGGCAGGGGATCCACAGTCCCAGGCCAAGGCACAACAACATGCACACGTCTGTTCCTGCCCCCTCCACCGGCAGAGAGCTGGGGGGAGCCAGAGTCTGTCAGGCAGCTGCTGGGCTGGCCGCCTGTGTGGGAAGGGGCAGAGCCGACCTAGGGGCAAGTTGGGCCTCTTGCTCTCCCTGCTGCCCTGAGGCTGCTGGGCCAAAGAGGTCTTGGGCATCCAGCCCCTTGCTGGTCCCTTCCCTCTGACGAGGCCCTCTGAGCTCCAGCACCTTGCAGTGTGGAGACAGCCCCTGCCAGCAACCTCCTCTCCAAGGAGGCCTCAACCGAGGCCTAGGCACAGGGGAAAGGCACCAGCGGGGATGAGCCAGTGGAGGCGCACGGGCATATCAGGACCCAGTCCCTGCAGCCTGCCCCTTGGTGGGGCAGTACCCCCGGAGGCCAGGAAGGTCTGGGCAAGGCTGGCCAGGGGCAGGGTCCCTGCTGGGTCCTGCCCCTGGCCTGTGGGGCCTCTGAGCACAACCGGCCCTCTCTCACTGGAAGAACTCCCCGGCTGCCTCCAAAGGTGGGTTTGCCAACACTCCCGCCCGCTGTTCCCGCCAGGCACGCACAACGCTCCCAAGGCCAGGAGAAAAGCGCTTCGGGGTGTTGCTCTCTCCGGGCCCTTGCCCCTGAGCCTGGGGTCCAGGCAGTGGGTCCACACTCCCAGACCAAGGCAGAACCACATGCACACGTCTGTTCCTGACCCCTGCACCGGCAGAGAGCTCGGGGGAGCCAGAGTCTGTCAGGCAGCTGCTGGGTTGGCTGCCTGTGTGGGAAGGGGCAGAGCCGACCTAGGGGCAAGTTGGGCCTCTTGCTCTCCCTGCTGCCCTGAGGCTGCTGGGCCAAAGAGGTCTTGGGCATCCAGCCCCTTGCTGGTCCCTTCCCTCTGACGAGGCCCTCTGAGCTCCAGCACCTTGCAGTGTGGAGACAGCCCCTGCCAGCAACCTCCTCTCCAAGGAGGCCTCAACCGAGGCCTAGGCCCAGGGGAAAGGCACCAGCGGGGATGAGCCTGGGGAGGCGCCCGGGCATGTCTGGACCCAGGCCCCGCAGCCTGCCCCTTGGTGGGGCAGTACCCCCGGAGGCCAGGAAGGTCTGGGCAAGGCTGGCCAGGGGCAGGGGCCCTGCTGCGTCCTGCCCCTGGCCTGTGGGGCCTCTGAGCACAACCGGCCCTCTCCCACTGGAAGACCTCCCCGGCTGCCTCCAAGGCCGGTTTGCAAGCGCTCCCGCCCACTGTTCCCAGCAGGCGTGCACAATGCTCCCAAGCCCGGGAGAAAAGCGCTTCAGGGTGGTGCTCTCTCCGGGCCCTTGCCCCTGAGCCTGGGGGCAAGGCAGGGTGTCCACACACCCAGGACAAGGCAGAACCACATGCACACGTCTGATCTGCCCCCTGCACCGGCAGAGAGCTCGGGGGAGCCAGAGTCTGTCAGGCAGCTGCTGGGCTGGCCGCCTGTGTGGGAAGGGGCAGAGCCGACCTAGGGGCAAGTTGGGCCTCTTGCTCTCCCTGCTGCCCTGAGGCTGCTGGGCCAAAGAGGTCTTGGGCATCCAGCCCCTTGCTGGTCCCTTCCCTCTGACGAGGCCCTCTGAGCTCCAGCACCTTTCAGTGTGGAGACAGCCCCTGCCAGCAACCTCCTCTCCAAGGAGGCCTCAACCGAGGCCTAGGCCCAGGGGAAAGGCACCAGCGGGGATGAGCCTGGGGAGGCGCCCGGGCATGTCTGGACCCAGTCCCCGCAGCCTGCCCCTTGGTGGGGCAGTACCCCCGGAGGCCAGGAAGGTCTGGGCAAGGCTGCCAGGGGCAGGGACACTGCTGGGTCCTGCCCCTGGCCTGTGGGGCGTCTGAGCACAACCGGCACTCTCCCGCTGGAAGACCTCCCCGTCTGCCTCGAAAGGCCGGTTTGCAAGCACTCCCGCCCACTGTTCCCGCCAGGCACGCACAATGCTCCCAAGCCCGGGAGAAAAGCGCTTCGGGGTGGTGCTCTCTCCGGGCCCTTGCCCCTGAGCCTGGGGGCAAGGCATGGGGAACACACTCCCAGGCCAAGGCAGAACCACATGCCCACGTCTGTTCCTGTCCCCTGCACCGGCAGAGAGCTTGGGGGAGCCAGAGTCTGTAAGGCAGCTGCTGGGTTGGCCGCCTGTGTGGGAAGGGGCAGAGCCGCCCTAGGGGCAAGTTGGGCCTCTTGCTCTCCCTGCTGCCCTGAGGCTGCTGGGCCAAAGACGTCTTGGGCATCCAGCCCCTTACTGGTCCCTTCCCTCTGACGAGGCCCTCTGAGCTCCAGCACCTTGCAGTGTGGAGACAGCCCCTGCCAGCAACCTCCTCTCCAAGGAGGCCTCAACCGAGGCCTAGGCCCAGGGGAAAGGCACCAGCGGGGATGAGCCAGGGGAGGCGCCCGAGCATGTCTGGACCCAGTGCCCGCAGCCTGCCCCTTGGTGGGGCAGTACCCCCGGAGGCCAGGAAGGTCTGGGCAAGGCTGGCCAGGGGCAGGGGCCCTGCTGCGTCCTGCCCCTGGCCTGTGGGGCCTCTGAGCACAACCGGCCCTCTCCCACTGGAAGACCTCCCCGGCTGCCTCCAAAGGCCGGTTTGCAAGCGCTCCCGGCCACTGTTACCAGCAGGCGGGCACAATGCTCCTAAGCCCAGAAGAAAAGCGCTTCAGTGGTGGTGCTCTCTCTGGGCCCTTGCCCCTGAGCCTGGGGGCAAGGCAGGGTGTCCACACTCCCAAGCCAAGGCAGAACCACATGCACACGTCTGACCTGCCGCCTGCACCGGCAGAGAGCTCGGGGGAGCCAGAGTCTGTCAGGCAGCTGCTGGGCTGGCCGCCTGTGTGGGAAGTGGCAGAGCCGACCTAGGGGCAAGTTGGGCCTCTTGCTCTCCCTGCTGCCCTGAGGCTGCTGGGCCAAAGAGGTCTTGGGCATCCAGCCCCTTGCTGGTCCCTTCCCTCTGACGAGGCCCTCTGAGCTCCAGCACCTTGCAGTGTGGAGACAGCCCCTGCCAGCAACCTCCTCTCCAAGGAGGCCTCAACCGAGGCCTAGGCCCAGGGGAAAGGCACCAGCGGGGATGAGCCTGGGGAGGCGCCCGGGCATGTCTGGACCCAGTCCCCGCAGCCTGCCCCTTGGTGGGGCAGTACCCCCGAGGCCAGGAAGGTCTGGGCAAGGCTGGCCAGGGGCAGGGGGCCTGCTGGGTCCTGCCCCTGGCCTGTGGGGCCTCTGAGCACAACCGGCCCTCTCCCACTGGAAGAACTCCCCGGCTGCCTCCAAAGGCCAGTTTGCCAACACTCCCGCCCGCTGTTCCCGCCAGGCACGCACAATGCTCCCAAGCCCGGGAGAAAAGCGCTTCGGGGTGGTGCTCTCTCCGGGCCCTTGCCCCTGAGCCTGGGGGCAAGGCAGGGGGAACACACTCCCAGGCCAAGGCAGAACCACATGCACACGTCTGTTCCTGACCCCTGCACCGGCAGAGAGCTGGGGGGAGCCAGAGTCTGTCAGGCAGCTGCTGGGCTGGCCGCCTGTGTGGGAAGGGGCAGAGCCGACCTAGGGGCAAGTTGGGCCTCTTGCTCTCCCTGCTGCCCTGAGGCTGCTGGGCCAAAGAGGTCTTGGGCATCCAGCCCCTTGCTTGTCCCTTCCCTCTGACGAGGCCCTCTGAGCTCCAGCACCTTGCAGTGTGGAGACAGCACCTGCCAGCAATCTCCTCTCCAAGGAGGCCTGAACCGAGGCCTAGGCCCAGGGAAAAGGCACCAGCGGGGTTGAGCCAGGGGAGGCGCCCGGGCATGTCTGGACCCTGTCCCCGCAGCCTGCCCCTTGGTGGGGCAGTACCCCCGGAGGCCTGGAAGGTCTGGGCAAGGCTGGCCAGGGGCAGGGGCCCTGCTGGGTCCTGCCCCTGGCCTGTGGGGCCTCTGAGCACAACCGGCCCTTGCCCACTGGAAGACCTCCCCGGCTGCCTCCAAAGGCCGGTTTGCAAGCACTCCCGGCCACTGTTCCCGCCAGGCGCGCACAATGCTCCCAAGACCGGGAGAAAAGCGCTTCGGGGTGGTGGTCTCTCCGGGCCCCTGGCCCTGAGCCTGGGGGCCAGGCAGGGAATCCACAGTCCCAGGCCAAGGCAGAACCACATGCACACGTCTGTTCCTGCCCCCTCCACCGGCAGAGAGCTGGGGGGAGCCAGAGTCTGTCAGGCAGCTGCTGGGCTGGCCGCCTGTGTGGGAAGGGGCAGAGCCGACCTAGGGGCAAGTTGGGCCTCTTGCTCTCCCTGCTGACCTGAGGCTGCTGGGCCAAAGAGGTCTTGGGCATCCAGCCCCTTGCTGGTCCCTTCCCTCTGACGAGGCCCTCTGAGCTCCAGCACCTTGCAGTGTGGAGACAGCCCCTGCCAGCAACCTCTTCTCCAAGGAGGCCTCAACCGAGGCCTAGGCCCAGGGGAAAGGCACCAGCGGGGATGAGCCAGTGGAGGCGCACGGGCATGTCTGGACCCAGTCCCCGCAGCCTGCCCCTTGGTGGGGCAGTACCCCCGGAGGCCAGGAAGGTCTGGGCAAGGCTGGCCAGGGGCAGGGGCCCTGCTGGGTCCTGCCCCTGGCCTGTGGGGCCTCTGAGCACAACCGGCCCTCTCCCACTGGAAGACCTCCCCGGCTGCCTCCAAAGGCCGGTTTGCCAACACTCCCGCCCGCTGTTCCTGCCAGGCACGCACAATGCTCCCAAGCCCGGGAGAAAAGCGCTTCGGGGTGTTGCCCTCTCCGGGCCCTTGCCCCTGAGCCTGGGGTCCAGGCAGTGGGTCCACACTCCCAGACCAAGGCAGAACCACATGCACACGTCTGTTCCTGACCCCTGCACCGGCAGAGAGCTCGGGGGAGCCAGAGTCTGTCAGGCAGCTGCTGGGTTGGCTGCCTGTGTGGGAAGGGGCAGAGCCGACCTAGGGGCAAGTTGGGCCTCTTCCTCTCCCTGCTGCCCTGAGGCTGCTGGGCCAAAGACGTCTTGGGCATCCAGCCCCTTACTGGTCCCTTCCCTCTGACGAGGCCCTCTGAGCTCCAGCACCTTGCAGTGTGGAGACAGCCCCTGCCAGCAACCTCCTCTCCAAGGAGGCCTCAACCGAGGCCTAGGCCCAGGGGAAAGGCACCAGCGGGGATGAGCCAGTGGAGGCGCAAGGGCATGTCTGGACCCAGTCCCCGCAGCCTGCCCCTTGGTGGGGCAGTACCCCGGGAGGCCAGGAAGGTCTGGGCAAGGCTGCGAGGGGCAGGGGCCCTGCTGGGTCGTGCCTCTGGCCTGTGGGGCCTCTGAGCACAACCGGCACTCTCCCGCTGGAAGACCTCCCCGTCTGCCTCCAAAGGCCGGTTTGCAAGCACTCCCGCCCGCTGTTCCCGCCAGGCAGGCACAATGCTCCCAAGCCCGGGAGAAAAGCGCTTCGGTGTGGTGCTCTCCTCGGGCCCTTGCCCCTGAGCCTGGGGGCCAGGGAGTTGGAACACACTCCCAGGCCAAGGCAGAACGACATGCACACGTCTGTTCCTGCCCCCTACACCGGCAGAGAGCTCGGGGGAGCCAGAGACTGCCAGGCTGCTACTGGGCTGGCTGCCTGTGTGGGACGGGGCAGAGCCGACCTAGGGGCAAGTTGGGCCTCTTCCTCTCCCTGCTGCCCTGAGGCTGCTGGGTCAAAGAGGTCTTGGGCATCCAGCCCTTTGCTGGTCCCTTCCCTCTGACGAGGCCCTCTGAGCTCCAGCACCTTGCAGTGTGGAGACAGCCCCTGCCAGCAACCTCCTCTCCAAGGAGGCCTCAACCGAGACCTAGGACCAGGGGAAAGGCACCAGCGGGGATGAGCCTGAGGAGGCGCCCAGGCATGTCTGGACCCAGTCCCCGCAGCCTGCCCCTTGGTGGGGCAGTACCCCCGGAGGCCAGGAAGGTCTGGGCAAGGCTGGCCAGGGGCAGGGGCCCTGCTGCGTCCTGCCCCTGGCCTGTGGGGCCTCTGAGCACAACCGGCCCTCTCCCACTGGAAGACCTCCCCGGCTGCCTCCAAAGGCCGGTTTGCAAGCGCTCCCGCCCACTGTTCCCAGCAGGCGTGCACAATGCTCCCAAGCCCGGGAGAAAAGCGCTTCAGGGTGGTGCTCTCTCCGGGCCCTTGCCCCTGAGCCTGGGGTCAAGGCACGGTGTCCACACTCCCAGGCCAAGTCAGAACCACATGCCCACGTCTGTTCCTGCCCCCTGCACCGGCAGAGAGCTCGGGGGAGCCAGAGTCTGTCAGGCAGCTGCTGGGCTGGCCGCCTGTGTGGGAAGGGGCAGAGCCGACCTAGGGGCAAGTTGGGCCTCTTCCTCTCCCTGCTGCCCTGAGGCTGCTGGGCCAAAGAGGTCTTGGGCATCCATCCCGTTGCTGGTCCCTTCCCTCTGACGAGGCCCTCTGAGCTCCAGCACCTTGCAGTGTGGAGACAGCCCCTGCCGGCAACCTCCTCTCCAAGGAGGCCTCAACCGAGGCCTAGGCCCAGGGGAAAGGCACCAGCGGGGATGAGCCTGGGGAGGCGCCCGGGCATGTCTGGACCCAGTCCCCGCAGCCTGCCCCTTGGTGGGGCAGTACCACTGGAGGCCAGGAAGGTCTGGGCAAGGCTGACCAGGGGCAGGGGACCTGCTGGGTCCTGCCCCTGGCCTGTGGGGCCTCTGAGCACAACCGGGCCTCTCCCACTGGAAGACCTCCCCGGCTGCCTCCAAAGGCCGTTTTGCACGCACTCCCGCCCACTCTTCCCACCAAGCGCGCACAATGCTCCCAAGCCCGGGAGAAAAGCGCTTCGGGGTGGTGCTCTCTCCGGGCCCTTGCCCCTGAGACTGGGGTCCAGGCAGGGGGTCCACACTCCCAGGCCAAGGCCGAACCACATGCACACGTCTGTTCCTGACCCCTGCACCGGCAGAGAGCTCGGGGGAGCCAGAGTCTGTCAGGCAGCTGCTGGGCTGGCCGCCTTTGTGGGAAGGGGCAGAGCCGACCTAGGGGCAAGTAGGGCCTCTTGCTCTCCCTGCTGCCCTGAGGCTGCTGGGCCAAAGAGGTCTTGGGCATCCAGCCCTTTGCTTGTCCCTTCCCTCTGACGAGGCCCTCTGAGCTCCAGCACCTTGCAGTGTGGAGACAGCCCCTGCCAGCAACCTCCTCTCCAAGGAGGCCTCAACCGAGACCTAGGACCAGGGGAACGGCACCAGCGGGGATGAGCCTGGGGAGGCGCCCAGGCATGTCTGGACCCAGTCCCCGCAGCCTGCCCCTTGGTGGGGCAGTACCCCCGGAGGCCAGGAAGGTCTGGGAAAGGCTGGCCAGGGGCAGGGGACCTGCTGGGTCCTGCCTCTGGCCTGTGGGGCCTCTGAGCACAACCGGCCCTCTCCCACTGGAAGACCTCCCCGGCTGCCTCCAAAGTCCTGTTTGCCAACACTCCCACCCGCTGTTCACGCCAGACTTGCACAATGCTCCCAAGCCCGGGAGAAAAGCGCTTCGGGGTGGTGCTCTCTCCGGGCCCTTGCCCCTGAGCCTGGGGGCAAGGCATGGGGAACACACTCCCAGGCCAAGGCAGAACCACATGCCCACGTCTGTTCCTGTCCCCTGCACCAGCAGAGAGCTTGGGGTAGCCAGAGTCTGTCAGGCAGCTGCTGGGTTGGCCGCCTGTGTGGGAAGGGGCAGAGCCGCCCTAGGGGCAAGTTGGGCCTCTTGCTCTCCCTGCTGCCCTGAGGCTGCTGGGCCAAAGACGTCTTGGGCATCCAGCCCCTTACTGGTCCCTTCCCTCTGACGAGGCCCTCTGAGCTCCAGCACCTTGCAGTGTGGAGACAGCCCCTGCCAGCAACCTCCTCTCCAAGGAGGCCTCAACCGAGGCCTAGGCCCAGGGGAAAGGCACCAGCGGGGATGAGCCTGGGGAGGCGCCCGAGCATGTCTGGACCCAGTCCCCGCAGCCTGCCCCTTGGTGGGGCAGTACCCCCGGAGGCCAGGAAGGTCTGGGAAAGGCTTGCCAGGGGCAGGGGACCTGCTGGGTCCTGCCCCTGGCCTGTGGGGCCTCTGAGCACAACCGGCCCTCTCCCACTGGAAGACCTCCCCGGCTGCCTCCAAAGGCCGGTTTGCAAGCGCTCCCGGCCACTGTTACCAGCAGGCGGGCACAATGCTCCTAAGCCCGGAAGAAAAGCGCTTCAGGGTGGTGCTCTCTCTGGGCCCTTGCCCCTGAGCCTGGGGGCAAGGCAGGGTGTCCACACTCCCAGGCCAAGGCAGAACCACATGCACACGTCTGACCTGCCCCCTGCACCAGCAGAGAGCTCGGGGGAGCCAGAGTCTGTCAGGCAGCTGCTGGGCTGGCCGCCTGTGTGGGAAGTGGCAGAGCCGACCTAGGGGCAAGTTGGGCCTCTTGCTCTCCCTGCTGCCCTGAGGCTGCTGGGCCAAAGACGTCTTGGGCATCCAGCCCCTTGCTGGTCCCTTCCCTCTGACGAGGCCCTCTGAGCTCCAGCACCTTGCAGTGTGGAGACAGCCCCTGCCAGCAACCTCCTCTCCAAGGAGGCCTCAACCGAGGCCTAGGCCCAGGGGAAAGGCACCAGCGGGGATGAGCCTGGGGAGGCGCCCGGGCATGTCTGGACCCAGTCCCCGCAGCCTGCCCCTTGGTGGGGCAGTACCCCCGGAGGCCAGGAAGGTCTGGGCAAGGCTGGCCAGGGGCAGGGGCCCTGCTGGGTCCTGCCCCTGGCTTGTGGGGCCTCTGAGCACAACCGGCCCTCTCCCACTGGAAGAACTCCCCGGCTGCCTCCAAAGGCCAGTTTGCCAACACTCCCGCCCGCTGTTCCCGCCAGGCACGCACAATGCTCCCAAGCCCGGGAGAAAAGCGCTTCGGGGTGGTGCTCTCCTCGGGCCCTTGCCCCTGAGCCTGGGGGCCAGGCAGTTGGTCCACACTCCCAGACCAAGGCAGAACCACATGCACACGTCTGTTCCTGACCCCTGCACCGGCAGATAGCACGGGGGAGCCAGAGTCTGTCAGGCAGCTGCTGGGCTGGCCGCCTGTGTGGGAAGGGGCAGAGCCGACCTAGGGGCAAGTTGGGCCTCTTCCTCTCCCTGCTGCCCTGAGGCTGCTGGGCCAAAGAGGTCTTGGGCATCCAGCCCCTTGCTGGTCCCTTCCCTCTGACGAGGCCCTCTGAGCTCCAGCACCTTGCAGTGTGGAGACAGCCCCTGCCAGCAACATCCTCTCCAAGGAGGCCTCAACCGAGGCCTAGGCCCAGGGGAAAGGCACCAGCGGGGATGAGCCTGGGGAGGCGCCCGGGCATGTCTGGACCCAGTCCCCGCAGCCTGCCCCTTGGTGGGGCAGTACCCCCGGAGGCCAGGAAGAACTGGGCAAGGCTGGCCAGGGGCAGGGGCCCTGCTGGGTCCTCCCCATGGCCTGTGGGGCCTCTGAGCACAACCGGCCCTCTCCCACTGGAAGACCTCCCCGGCTGCCTCCAAAGGCCAGTTTGCCAACACTCCTGCCCGCTCTTCCCGCCAGGCACGCACAATGCTCCCAAGCCCGGGAGAAAAGCGCTTCGGGGTGGTGGTCTCTCCGGGCCCTTGCCCCTGAGCCTGGGGGCCAGGCAGGGGATCCACAGTCCCAGGCCAAGGCACAACAACATGCACACGTCTGTTCCTGCCCCCTCCACCGGCAGAGAGCTGGGGGGAGCCAGAGTCTGTCAGGCAGCTGCTGGGCTGGCCGCCTGTGTGGGAAGGGGCAGAGCCGACCTAGGGGCAAGTTGGGCCTCTTGCTCTCCCTGCTGCCCTGAGGCTGCTGGGCCAAAGAGGTCTTGGGCATCCAGCCCCTTGCTGGTCCCTTCCCTCTGACGAGGCCCTCTGAGCTCCAGCACCTTGCAGTGTGGAGACAGCCCCTGCCAGCAACCTCCTCTCCAAGGAGGCCTCAACCGAGGCCTAGGCCCAGGGGAAAGGCACCAGCGGGGATGAGCCAGTGGAGGCGCACGGGCATATCAGGACCCAGTCCCCGCAGCCTGCCCCTTGGTGGGGCAGTACCCCCGGAGGCCAGGAAGGTCTGGGCAAGGCTGGCCAGGGGCAGGGTCCCTGCTGGGTCCTGCCCCTGGCCTGTGGGGCCTCTGAGCACAACCGGCCCTCTCCCACTGGAAGACCTCCCCGGCTGCCTCCAAAGGCGGGTTTGCCAACACTCCCGCCCGCTGTTCCCGCCAGGCACGCACAACGCTCCCAAGGCCAGGAGAAAAGCGCTTCGGGGTGTTGCTCTCTCCGGGCCCTTGCCCCTGAGCCTGGGGTCCAGGCAGTGGGTCCACACTCCCAGACCAAGGCAGAACCACATGCACACGTCTGTTCCTGACCCCTGCACCGGCAGAGAGCTCGGGGGAGCCAGAGTCTGTCAGGCAGCTGCTGGGTTGGCTGCCTGTGTGGGAAGGGGCAGAGCCGACCTAGGGGCAAGTTGGGCCTCTTGCTCTCCCTGCTGCCCTGAGGCTGCTGGGCCAAAGAGGTCTTGGGCATCCAGCCCCTTGCTGGTCCCTTCGCTCTGACGAGGCCCTCTGATCTCCAGCACCTTGCAGTGTGGAGACAGCCCCTGCCAGCAACCTCCTCTCCAAGGAGGCATCAACCGAGGCCTATGCCCAGGGGAAAGGCACCAGCGGGGATGAGCCTGGGGAGGCGCCCAGGCATGTCTGGACCCAGTCCCCGCAGCCTGCCCCTTGGTGGGGCAGTACCCCCGGAGGCCAGGAAGGTCTGGGCAAGGCTGGCCAGGGGCAGGGGCCCTGCTGGGTCCTGCCCCTGGCCTGTGGGGCCTCTGAGCACAACCGGCCCTCTCCCACTGGAAGACCTCCCCGGCTGCCTCCAAAGGCGGGTTTGCCAACACTCCCGCCCGCTGTTCCCGCCAGGCACGCACAACGCTCCCAAGGCCAGGAGAAAAGCGCTTCGGGGTGGTGCTCTCTCCGGGCCCTTGCCCCTGAGCCTGGGGTCCAGGCAGTGGGTCCACACTCCCAGACCAAGGCAGAACCACATGCACACGTCTGTTCCTGACCCCTGCACCGGCAGAGAGCTCGGGGGAGCCACAGTCTGTCAGGCAGCTGCTGGGTTGGCTGCATGTGTGGAAAGGGGCATAGCCGACCTAGGGGCAAGTTGGGCCTCTTGCTCTCCCTGCTTCCCTGAGGCTGCTGGGCCAAAGAGGTCTTGGGCATCCAGCCCCTTGCTGGTCCCTTCCCTCTGACGAGGCCCTCTGATCTCCAGCACCTTGCAGTGTGGAGACAGCCCCTGCCAGCAACCTCCTCTCCAAGGAGGCATCAACCGAGGCCTATGCCCAGGGGAAAGGCACCAGCGGGGATGAGCCTGGGGAGGCGCCCAGGCATGTCTGGACCCAGTCCCCGCAGCCTGCCCCTTGGTGGGGCAGTACCCCCGGAGGCCAGGAAGGTCTGGGCAAGGCTGGCCAGGGGCAGGGGCCCTTCTGGGTCCTGCCCCTGGCCTGTGGGGCCTCTGAGCACAACCGGCCCTCTCCCACTGGAAGAACTCCCCGGCTGACTCCAAAGGCCAGTTTGCCAACACTCCCGCCCGCTGTTCCCGCCAGGCACGCACAATGCTCCCAAGCCCGGGAGAAAAGCACTTCGGGGTGGTGCTCTCCTCGGGCCCTTGCCCCTGAGCCTGGGGGCCAGGCAGTTGGTCCACACTCCCAGACCAAGGCAGAACCACATGCACACGTCTGTTCCTGACCCCTGCACCGGCAGAGAGCTCGGGGGAGCCAGAGTCTGTCAGGCAGCTGCTGGGCTGGCCGCCTGTGTGGGAAGGGGCAGAGCCGACCTAGGGGCAAGTTGGGCCTCTTGCTCTCCCTGCTGCCCTGAGGCTGCTGGGCCAAAGAGGTCTTGGGCATCCAGACCCTTGCTGGTCCCTTCCCTCTGACGAGGCCCTCTGAGCTCTAGCACCTTGCAGTGTGGAGACAGCCCCTGCCAGCAACATCCTCTCCAAGGAGGCCTCAACCGAGGCCTAGGCCCAGGGGAAAGGCACCAGCGGGGATGAGCCTGGGGAGGCGCCCGGGCATGTCTGGACCCAGTCCCCGCAGCCTGCCCCTTGGTGGGGCAGTACCCCCGGAGGCCAGGAAGATCTGGGCAAGGCTGGCCAGGGGCAGGGGCCCTGCTGGGTCCTCCCCATGGCCTGTGGGGCCTCTGAGCACAACCGGCCCTCTCCCACTGGAAGACCTCCCCGGCTGCCTCCAAAGGCCAGTTTGCCAACACTCCTGCCCGCTCTTCCCGCCAGGCACGCACAATGCTCCCAAGCCCGGGAGAAAAGCGCTTCGGGGTGGTGCTCTCTCCGGGCCCTTGCCCCTGAGCCTGTGGGCAAGGCAGGGGGAACACACTCCCAGACCAAGGCAGAACCACATGCACACGTCTCTTCCTGACCCCTGAACCGGCAGAGAGCTCGGGGGAGCCAGAGTCTCTCAGGCAGGTGCTGGGCTGGCCGCCTGTGTGGGAAGGGGCAGAGCCGCCCTAGGGGCAAGTTGGGCCTCTTGCTCTCCCTGCTGCCCTGAGGCTGCAGGGCCAAAGACGTCTTGGGCATCCAGCCCCTTACTGGTCCCTTCCCTCTGACGAGGCCCTCTGAGCTCCAGCACCTTGCAGTGTGGAGACAGCCCCTGCCAGCAATCTCCTCTCCAAGGAGGCCTCAACCGAGGCCTAGGCCCAGGGGAAAGGCACCAGCGGGGTTGAGCCAGGGGAGGCGCCCGGGCATGTCTGGACCCTGTCCCCGCAGCCTGCCCCTTGGTTGGGCAGTACCCCCGGAGGCCAGGAAGGTCTGGGCAAGGCTGGCCAGGGGCAGGGGCCCTGCTGGGTCCTGCCCCTGGCCTGTGGGGCCTCTGAGCACAACCGGCCCTCTCCCACTGGAAGACCTCCCCGGCTGCCTCCAAAGGCCGGTTTGCAAGCACTCCCACCCACTGTTCCCGCCAGGCGCGCACAATGCTCCCAAGCCCGGGAGAAAAGCGCTTCGGGGTGGTGGTCTCTCCGGGCCCTTGCCCCTGAGCCTGGGGGCCAGGCAGGGGGTCCACAGTCCCAGGCCAAGGCACAACAACATGCACACGTCTGTTCCTGCCCCCTCCACCGGCAGAGAGCTGGGGGGAGCCAGAGTCTGTCAGGCAGCTGCTGGGCTGGCCGCCTGTGTGGGAAGGGGCAGAGCCGACCTAGGGGCAAGTTGGGCCTCTTGCTCTCCCTGCTGCCCTGAGGCTGCTGGGACAAAGACGTCTTGGGCATCCAGCCCCTTGCTGGTCCCTTCCCTCTGACGAGGCCCTCTGAGCTCCAGCACCTTGCAGTGTGGAGACAGCCCCTGCCAGCAACCTCCTCTCCAAGGAGGCCTCAACCGAGGCCTAGGCACAGGGGAAAGGCACCAGCGGGGATGAGCCTGGGGAGGCGCCCGGGCATGTCTGGACCCAGTCCCCGCAGCCTGCCCCTTGGTGGGGCAGTACCCCCGGAGGCCAGGAAGGTCTGGGCAAGGCTGGCCAGGGGCAGGGTCCCTGCTGGGTCCTGCCCCTGGCCTGTGGGGCCTCTGAGCACAACCGGCCCTCTCCCACTGGAAGACCTCCCCGGCTGCCTCCAAAGGCGGGTTTGCCAACACTCCCGCCCGCTGTTCCGCCAGGCACGCACAACGCTCCCAAGGACAGGAGAAAAGCGCTTCGGGGTGTTGCTCTCTCCGGGCCCTTGCCCCTGAGCCTGGGGTCCAGGCAGTGGGTCCACACTCCCAGACCAAGGCAGAACTACATGCACACGTCTGTTCCTGACCCCTGCACCGGCAGAGAGCTCGGGGGAGCCAGAGTCTGTCAGGCAGCTGCTGGGTTGGCTGCCTATGTGGGAAGGGGCAGAGCCGACCTAGGGGCAAGTTGGGCCTCTTGCTCTCCCTGCTGCCCTGAGGCTGCTGGGCCAAAGAGGTCTTGGGCATCCAGCCCCTTGCTGGTCCCTTCCCGCTGACGAGGCCCTCTGAGCTCCAGCACCTTGCAGTGTGGAGACAGCCCCTGCCAGCAACCTCCTCTCCAAGGAGGCCTCAACCGAGACCTAGGACCAGGGGAAAGGCACCAGCGGGGATGAGCCTGAGGAGGCGCCCAGGCATGTCTGGACCCAGTCCCCGCAGCCTGCCCCTTGGTGGGGCAGTACCCCCGGAGGCCAGGAAGGTCTGGGCAAGGCTGGCCAGGGGCAGGGGCCCTGCTGCGTCCTGCCCCTGGCCTGTGGGGCCTCTGAGCACAACCGGCCCTCTCCCACTGGAAGACCTCCCCGGCTGCCTCCAAAGGCCGGTTTGCAAGCGCTCCCGCCCACTGTTCCCAGCAGGCGTGCACAATGCTCCCAAGCCCGGGAGAAAAGCGCTTCAGGGTGGTGCTCTCTCCGGGCCCTTGCCCCTGAGCCTGGGGTCAAGGCACGGTGTCCACACTCCCAGGCCAAGTCAGAACCACATGCCCACGTCTGTTCCTGCCCCCTGCACCGGCAGAGAGCTCGGGGGAGCCAGAGTCTGTCAGGCAGCTGCTGGGCTGGCCGCCTGTGTGGGAAGGGGCAGAGCCGACCTAGGGGCAAGTTGGGCCTCTTCCTCTCCCTGCTGCCCTGAGGCTGCTGGGCCAAAGAGGTCTTGGGCATCCATCCCGTTGCTGGTCCCTTCCCTCTGACGAGGCCCTCTGAGATCCAGCACCTTGCAGTGTGGAGACAGCCCCTGCCGGCAACCTCCTCTCCAAGGAGGCCTCAACCGAGGCCTAGGCCCAGGGGAAAGGCACCAGCGGGGATGAGCCTGGGGAGGCGCCCGGGCATGTCTGGACCCAGTCCCCGCAGCCTGCCCCTTGGTGGGGCAGTACCACTGGAGGCCAGGAAGGTCTGGGCAAGGCTGACCAGGGGCAGGGGACCTGCTGGGTCCTGCCCCTGGCCTGTGGGGCCTCTGAGCACAACCGGGCCTCTCCCACTGGAAGACCTCCCCGGCTGCCTCCAAAGGCCGTTTTGCACGCACTCCCGCCCACTCTTCCCACCAAGCGCGCACAATGCTCCCAAGCCCGGGAGAAAAGCGCTTCGGGGTGGTGCTCTCTCCGGGCCCTTGCCCCTGAGACTGGGGTCCAGGCAGGGGGTCCACACTCCCAGGCCAAGGCCGAACCACATGCACACGTCTGTTCCTGACCCCTGCACCGGCAGAGAGCTCGGGGGAGCCAGAGTCTGTCAGGCAGCTGCTGGGCTGGCCGCCTTTGTGGGAAGGGGCAGAGCCGACCTAGGGGCAAGTAGGGCCTCTTGCTCTCCCTGCTGCCCTGAGGCTGCTGGGCCAAAGAGGTCTTGGGCATCCAGCCCTTTGCTTGTCCCTTCCCTCTGACGAGGCCCTCTGAGCTCCAGCACCTTGCAGTGTGGAGACAGCCCCTGCCAGCAACCTCCTCTCCAAGGAGGCCTCAACCGAGACCTAGGACCAGGGGAACGGCACCAGCGGGGATGAGCCTGGGGAGGCGCCCAGGCATGTCTGGACCCAGTCCCCGCAGCCTGCCCCTTGGTGGGGCAGTACCCCCGGAGGCCAGGAAGGTCTGGGAAAGGCTGGCCAGGGGCAGGGGACCTGCTGGGTCCTGCCCCTGGCCTGTGGGGCCTCTGAGCACAACCGGCCCTCTCCCACTGGAAGACCTCCCCGGCTGCCTCCAAAGTCCTGTTTGCCAACACTCCCACCCGCTGTTCACGCCAGACTTGCACAATGCTCCCAAGCCCGGGAGAAAAGCGCTTCGGGGTGGTGCTCTCTCCGGGCCCTTGCCCCTGAGCCTGGGGGCAAGGCATGGGGAACACACTCCCAGGCCAAGGCAGAACCACATGCCCACGTCTGTTCCTGTCCCCTGCACCAGCAGAGAGCTTGGGGTAGCCAGAGTCTGTCAGGCAGCTGCTGGGTTGGCCGCCTGTGTGGGAAGGGGCAGAGCCGCCCTAGGGGCAAGTTGGGCCTCTTGCTCTCCCTGCTGCCCTGAGGCTGCTGGGCCAAAGACGTCTTGGGCATCCAGCCCCTTACTGGTCCCTTCCCTCTGACGAGGCCCTCTGAGCTCCAGCACCTTGCAGTGTGGAGACAGCCCCTGCCAGCAACCTCCTCTCCAAGGAGGCCTCAACCGAGGCCTAGGCCCAGGGGAAAGGCACCAGCGGGGATGAGCCTGGGGAGGCGCCCGAGCATGTCTGGACCCAGTCCCCGCAGCCTGCCCCTTGGTGGGGCAGTACCCCCGGAGGCCAGGAAGGTCTGGGAAAGGCTTGCCAGGGGCAGGGGACCTGCTGGGTCCTGCCCCTGGCCTGTGGGGCCTCTGAGCACAACCGGCCCTCTCCCACTGGAAGACCTCCCCGGCTGCCTCCAAAGGCCGGTTTGCAAGCGCTCCCGGCCACTGTTACCAGCAGGCGGGCACAATGCTCCTAAGCCCGGAAGAAAAGCGCTTCAGGGTGGTGCTCTCTCTGGGCCCTTGCCCCTGAGCCTGGGGGCAAGGCAGGGTGTCCACACTCCCAGGCCAAGGCAGAACCACATGCACACGTCTGACCTGCCCCCTGCACCAGCAGAGAGCTCGGGGGAGCCAGAGTCTGTCAGGCAGCTGCTGGGCTGGCCGCCTGTGTGGGAAGTGGCAGAGCCGACCTAGGGGCAAGTTGGGCCTCTTGCTCTCCCTGCTGCCCTGAGGCTGCTGGGCCAAAGACGTCTTGGGCATCCAGCCCCTTGCTGGTCCCTTCCCTCTGACGAGGCCCTCTGAGCTCCAGCACCTTGCAGTGTGGAGACAGCCCCTGCCAGCAACCTCCTCTCCAAGGAGGCCTCAACCGAGGCCTAGGCCCAGGGGAAAGGCACCAGCGGGGATGAGCCTGGGGAGGCGCCCGGGCATGTCTGGACCCAGTCCCCGCAGCCTGCCCCTTGGTGGGGCAGTACCCCCGGAGGCCAGGAAGGTCTGGGCAAGGCTGGCCAGGGGCAGGGGCCCTGCTGGGTCCTGCCCCTGGCTTGTGGGGCCTCTGAGCACAACCGGCCCTCTCCCACTGGAAGAACTCCCCGGCTGCCTCCAAAGGCCAGTTTGCCAACACTCCCGCCCGCTGTTCCCGCCAGGCACGCACAATGCTCCCAAGCCCGGGAGAAAAGCGCTTCGGGGTGGTGCTCTCCTCGGGCCCTTGCCCCTGAGCCTGGGGGCCAGGCAGTTGGTCCACACTCCCAGACCAAGGCAGAACCACATGCACACGTCTGTTCCTGACCCCTGCACCGGCAGATAGCACGGGGGAGCCAGAGTCTGTCAGGCAGCTGCTGGGCTGGCCGCCTGTGTGGGAAGGGGCAGAGCCGACCTAGGGGCAAGTTGGGCCTCTTCCTCTCCCTGCTGCCCTGAGGCTGCTGGGCCAAAGAGGTCTTGGGCATCCAGCCCCTTGCTGGTCCCTTCCCTCTGACGAGGCCCTCTGAGCTCCAGCACCTTGCAGTGTGGAGACAGCCCCTGCCAGCAACATCCTCTCCAAGGAGGCCTCAACCGAGGCCTAGGCCCAGGGGAAAGGCACCAGCGGGGATGAGCCTGGGGAGGCGCCCGGGCATGTCTGGACCCAGTCCCCGCAGCCTGCCCCTTGGTGGGGCAGTACCCCCGGAGGCCAGGAAGAACTGGGCAAGGCTGGCCAGGGGCAGGGGCCCTGCTGGGTCCTCCCCATGGCCTGTGGGGCCTCTGAGCACAACCGGCCCTCTCCCACTGGAAGACCTCCCCGGCTGCCTCCAAAGGCCAGTTTGCCAACACTCCTGCCCGCTCTTCCCGCCAGGCACGCACAATGCTCCCAAGCCCGGGAGAAAAGCGCTTCGGGGTGGTGGTCTCTCCGGGCCCTTGCCCCTGAGCCTGGGGGCCAGGCAGGGGATCCACAGTCCCAGGCCAAGGCACAACAACATGCACACGTCTGTTCCTGCCCCCTCCACCGGCAGAGAGCTGGGGGGAGCCAGAGTCTGTCAGGCAGCTGCTGGGCTGGCCGCCTGTGTGGGAAGGGGCAGAGCCGACCTAGGGGCAAGTTGGGCCTCTTGCTCTCCCTGCTGCCCTGAGGCTGCTGGGCCAAAGAGGTCTTGGGCATCCAGCCCCTTGCTGGTCCCTTCCCTCTGACGAGGCCCTCTGAGCTCCAGCACCTTGCAGTGTGGAGACAGCCCCTGCCAGCAACCTCCTCTCCAAGGAGGCCTCAACCGAGGCCTAGGCCCAGGGGAAAGGCACCAGCGGGGATGAGCCAGTGGAGGCGCACGGGCATATCAGGACCCAGTCCCCGCAGCCTGCCCCTTGGTGGGGCAGTACCCCCGGAGGCCAGGAAGGTCTGGGCAAGGCTGGCCAGGGGCAGGGTCCCTGCTGGGTCCTGCCCCTGGCCTGTGGGGCCTCTGAGCACAACCGGCCCTCTCCCACTGGAAGACCTCCCCGGCTGCCTCCAAAGGCGGGTTTGCCAACACTCCCGCCCGCTGTTCCCGCCAGGCACGCACAACGCTCCCAAGGCCAGGAGAAAAGCGCTTCGGGGTGTTGCTCTCTCCGGGCCCTTGCCCCTGAGCCTGGGGTCCAGGCAGTGGGTCCACACTCCCAGACCAAGGCAGAACCACATGCACACGTCTGTTCCTGACCCCTGCACCGGCAGAGAGCTCGGGGGAGCCAGAGTCTGTCAGGCAGCTGCTGGGTTGGCTGCCTGTGTGGGAAGGGGCAGAGCCGACCTAGGGGCAAGTTGGGCCTCTTGCTCTCCCTGCTGCCCTGAGGCTGCTGGGCCAAAGAGGTCTTGGGCATCCAGCCCCTTGCTGGTCCCTTCGCTCTGACGAGGCCCTCTGATCTCCAGCACCTTGCAGTGTGGAGACAGCCCCTGCCAGCAACCTCCTCTCCAAGGAGGCATCAACCGAGGCCTATGCCCAGGGGAAAGGCACCAGCGGGGATGAGCCTGGGGAGGCGCCCAGGCATGTCTGGACCCAGTCCCCGCAGCCTGCCCCTTGGTGGGGCAGTACCCCCGGAGGCCAGGAAGGTCTGGGCAAGGCTGGCCAGGGGCAGGGGCCCTGCTGGGTCCTGCCCCTGGCCTGTGGGGCCTCTGAGCACAACCGGCCCTCTCCCACTGGAAGACCTCCCCGGCTGCCTCCAAAGGCGGGTTTGCCAACACTCCCGCCCGCTGTTCCCGCCAGGCACGCACAACGCTCCCAAGGCCAGGAGAAAAGCGCTTCGGGGTGTTGCTCTCTCCGGGCCCTTGCCCCTGAGCCTGGGGTCCAGGCAGTGGGTCCACACTCCCAGACCAAGGCAGAACCACATGCACACGTCTGTTCCTGACCCCTGCACCGGCAGAGAGCTCGGGGGAGCCACAGTCTGTCAGGCAGCTGCTGGGTTGGCTGCATGTGTGGAAAGGGGCATAGCCGACCTAGGGGCAAGTTGGGCCTCTTGCTCTCCCTGCTTCCCTGAGGCTGCTGGGCCAAAGAGGTCTTGGGCATCCAGCCCCTTGCTGGTCCCTTCCCTCTGACGAGGCCCTCTGATCTCCAGCACCTTGCAGTGTGGAGACAGCCCCTGCCAGCAACCTCCTCTCCAAGGAGGCATCAACCGAGGCCTATGCCCAGGGGAAAGGCACCAGCGGGGATGAGCCTGGGGAGGCGCCCAGGCATGTCTGGACCCAGTCCCCGCAGCCTGCCCCTTGGTGGGGCAGTACCCCCGGAGGCCAGGAAGGTCTGGGCAAGGCTGGCCAGGGGCAGGGGCCCTTCTGGGTCCTGCCCCTGGCCTGTGGGGCCTCTGAGCACAACCGGCCCTCTCCCACTGGAAGAACTCCCCGGCTGACTCCAAAGGCCAGTTTGCCAACACTCCCGCCCGCTGTTCCCGCCAGGCACGCACAATGCTCCCAAGCCCGGGAGAAAAGCACTTCGGGGTGGTGCTCTCCTCGGGCCCTTGCCCCTGAGCCTGGGGGCCAGGCAGTTGGTCCACACTCCCAGACCAAGGCAGAACCACATGCACACGTCTGTTCCTGACCCCTGCACCGGCAGAGAGCTCGGGGGAGCCAGAGTCTGTCAGGCAGCTGCTGGGCTGGCCGCCTGTGTGGGAAGGGGCAGAGCCGACCTAGGGGCAAGTTGGGCCTCTTGCTCTCCCTGCTGCCCTGAGGCTGCTGGGCCAAAGAGGTCTTGGGCATCCAGACCCTTGCTGGTCCCTTCCCTCTGACGAGGCCCTCTGAGCTCTAGCACCTTGCAGTGTGGAGACAGCCCCTGCCAGCAACATCCTCTCCAAGGAGGCCTCAACCGAGGCCTAGGCCCAGGGGAAAGGCACCAGCGGGGATGAGCCTGGGGAGGCGCCCGGGCATGTCTGGACCCAGTCCCCGCAGCCTGCCCCTTGGTGGGGCAGTACCCCCGGAGGCCAGGAAGATCTGGGCAAGGCTGGCCAGGGGCAGGGGCCCTGCTGGGTCCTCCCCATGGCCTGTGGGGCCTCTGAGCACAACCGGCCCTCTCCCACTGGAAGACCTCCCCGGCTGCCTCCAAAGGCCAGTTTGCCAACACTCCTGCCCGCTCTTCCCGCCAGGCACGCACAATGCTCCCAAGCCCGGGAGAAAAGCGCTTCGGGGTGGTGCTCTCTCCGGGCCCTTGCCCCTGAGCCTGTGGGCAAGGCAGGGGGAACACACTCCCAGACCAAGGCAGAACCACATGCACACGTCTCTTCCTGACCCCTGAACCGGCAGAGAGCTCGGGGGAGCCAGAGTCTCTCAGGCAGGTGCTGGGCTGGCCGCCTGTGTGGGAAGGGGCAGAGCCGCCCTAGGGGCAAGTTGGGCCTCTTGCTCTCCCTGCTGCCCTGAGGCTGCAGGGCCAAAGACGTCTTGGGCATCCAGCCCCTTACTGGTCCCTTCCCTCTGACGAGGCCCTCTGAGCTCCAGCACCTTGCAGTGTGGAGACAGCCCCTGCCAGCAATCTCCTCTCCAAGGAGGCCTCAACCGAGGCCTAGGCCCAGGGGAAAGGCACCAGCGGGGTTGAGCCAGGGGAGGCGCCCGGGCATGTCTGGACCCTGTCCCCGCAGCCTGCCCCTTGGTTGGGCAGTACCCCCGGAGGCCAGGAAGGTCTGGGCAAGGCTGGCCAGGGGCAGGGGCCCTGCTGGGTCCTGCCCCTGGCCTGTGGGGCCTCTGAGCACAACCGGCCCTCTCCCACTGGAAGACCTCCCCGGCTGCCTCCAAAGGCCGGTTTGCAAGCACTCCCACCCACTGTTCCCGCCAGGCGCGCACAATGCTCCCAAGCCCGGGAGAAAAGCGCTTCGGGGTGGTGGTCTCTCCGGGCCCTTGCCCCTGAGCCTGGGGGCCAGGCAGGGGGTCCACAGTCCCAGGCCAAGGCACAACAACATGCACACGTCTGTTCCTGCCCCCTCCACCGGCAGAGAGCTGGGGGGAGCCAGAGTCTGTCAGGCAGCTGCTGGGCTGGCCGCCTGTGTGGGAAGGGGCAGAGCCGACCTAGGGGCAAGTTGGGCCTCTTGCTCTCCCTGCTGCCCTGAGGCTGCTGGGACAAAGACGTCTTGGGCATCCAGCCCCTTGCTGGTCCCTTCCCTCTGACGAGGCCCTCTGAGCTCCAGCACCTTGCAGTGTGGAGACAGCCCCTGCCAGCAACCTCCTCTCCAAGGAGGCCTCAACCGAGGCCTAGGCACAGGGGAAAGGCACCAGCGGGGATGAGCCTGGGGAGGCGCCCGGGCATGTCTGGACCCAGTCCCCGCAGCCTGCCCCTTGGTGGGGCAGTACCCCCGGAGGCCAGGAAGGTCTGGGCAAGGCTGGCCAGGGGCAGGGTCCCTGCTGGGTCCTGCCCCTGGCCTGTGGGGCCTCTGAGCACAACCGGCCCTCTCCCACTGGAAGACCTCCCCGGCTGCCTCCAAAGGCGGGTTTGCCAACACTCCCGCCCGCTGTTCCGCCAGGCACGCACAACGCTCCCAAGGACAGGAGAAAAGCGCTTCGGGGTGTTGCTCTCTCCGGGCCCTTGCCCCTGAGCCTGGGGTCCAGGCAGTGGGTCCACACTCCCAGACCAAGGCAGAACTACATGCACACGTCTGTTCCTGACCCCTGCACCGGCAGAGAGCTCGGGGGAGCGAGAGTCTGTCAGGCAGCTGCTGGGTTGGCTGCCTATGTGGGAAGGGGCAGAGCCGACCTAGGGGCAAGTTGGGCCTCTTGCTCTCCCTGCTGCCCTGAGGCTGCTGGGCCAAAGAGGTCTTGGGCATCCAGCCCCTTGCTGGTCCCTTCCCGCTGACGAGGCCCTCTGAGCTCCAGCACCTTGCAGTGTGGAGACAGCCCCTGCCAGCAACCTCCTCTCCAAGGAGGCATCAACCGAGGCCTAGGCCTAGGGGAAAGGCACCAGCGGGGATGAGCCTGGGGAGGCGCCCGGGCATGTCTGGACCCAGTCCCCGCAGCCTGCCCCTTGGTGGGGCAGTACCCCCGGAGGCCAGGAAGAACTGGGCAAGGCTGGCCAGGGGCAGGGGCCCTGCTGGGTCCTCCCCATGGCCTGTGGGGCCTCTGAGCACAACCGGCCCTCTCCCACTGGAAGACCTCCCCGGCTGCCTCCAAAGGCCAGTTTGCCAACACTCCTGCCCGCTCTTCCCGCCAGGCACGCACAATGCTCCCAAGCCCGGGAGAAAAGCGCTTCGGGGTGGTGGTCTCTCCGGGCCCTTGCCCCTGAGCCTGGGGGCCAGGCAGGGGATCCACAGTCCCAGGCCAAGGCACAACAACATGCACACGTCTGTTCCTGCCCCCTCCACCGGCAGAGAGCTGGGGGGAGCCAGAGTCTGTCAGGCAGCTGCTGGGCTGGCTGCCTGTGTGGGAAGGGGCAGAGCCGACCTAGGGGCAAGTTGGGCCTCTTGCTCTCCCTGCTGCCCTGAGGCTGCTGGGCCAAAGAGGTCTTGGGCATCCAGCCCCTTGCTGGTCCCTTCCCTCTGACGAGGCCCTCTGAGCTCCAGCACCTTGCAGTGTGGAGACAGCCCCTGCCAGCAACCTCCTCTCCAAGGAGGCCTCAACCTAGGCCTAGGCCCAGGGGAAAGGCACCAGCGGGGATGAGCCAGTGGAGGCGCACGGGCATATCAGGACCCAGTCCCCGCAGCCTGCCCCTTGGTGGGGCAGTACCCCCGGAGGCCAGGAAGGTCTGGGCAAGGCTGGCCAGGGGCAGGGTCCCTGCTGGGTCCTGCCCCTGGCCTGTGGGGCCTCTGAGCACAACCGGCCCTCTCCCACTGGAAGACCTCCCCGGCTGCCTCCAAAGGCGGGTTTGCCAACACTCCCGCCCGCTGTTCCCGCCAGGCACGCACAACGCTCCCAAGGCCAGGAGAAAAGCGCTTCGGGGTGTTGCTCTCTCCGGGCCCTTGCCCGTGAGCCTGGGGTCCAGGCAGTGGGTCCACACTCCCAGACCAAGGCAGAACCACATGCACACGTCTGTTCCTGACCTCTGCACCGGCAGAGAGCTCGGGGGAGCCACAGTCTGTCAGGCAGCTGCTGGGTTGGCTGCATGTGTGGGAAGGGGCAGAGCCGACCTAGGGGCAAGTTGGGCCTCTTGCTCTCCCTGCTGCCCTGAGGCTGCTGGGCCAAAGAGGTCTTGGGCATCCAGCCCCTTGCTGGTCCCTTCCCTCTGACGAGGCCCTCTGATCTCCAGCACCTTGCAGTGTGGAGACAGCCCCTGCCAGCAACCTCCTCTCCAAGGAGGCATCAACCGAGGCCTATGCCCAGGGGAAAGGCACCAGCGGGGATGAGCCTGGGGAGGCGCCCAGGCATGTCTGGACCCAGTCCCCGCAGCCTGCCCCTTGGTGGGGCAGTACCCCCGGAGGCCAGGAAGGTCTGGGCAAGGCTGGCCAGGGGCAGGGGCCCTTCTGGGTCCTGCCCCTGGCCTGTGGGGCCTCTGAGCACAACCGGCCCTCTCCCACTGGAAGAACTCCCCGGCTGACTCCAAAGGCCAGTTTGCCAACACTCCCGCCCGCTGTTCCCGCCAGGCACGCACAATGCTCCCAAGCCCGGGAGAAAAGCACTTCGGGGTGGTGCTCTCCTCGGGCCCTTGCCCCTGAGCCTGGGGGCCAGGCAGTTGGTCCACACTCCCAGACCAAGGCAGAACCACATGCACACGTCTGTTCCTGACCCCTGCACCGGCAGAGAGCTCGGGGGAGCCAGAGTCTGTCAGGCAGCTGCTGGGCTGGCCGCCTGTGTGGGAAGGGGCAGAGCCGACCTAGGGGCAAGTTGGGCCTCTTGCTCTCCCTGCTGCCCTGAGGCTGCTGGGCCAAAGAGGTCTTGGGCATCCAGCCACTTGCTGGTCCCTTCCCTCTGACGAGGCCCTCTGAACTCTAGCACCTTGCAGTGTGGAGACAGCCCCTGCCAGCAACATCCTCTCCAAGGAGGCCTCAACCGAGGCCTAGGCCCAGGGGAAAGGCACCAGCGGGGATGAGCCTGGGGAGGCGCCCGGGCATGTCTGGACCCAGTCCCCGCAGCCTGCCCCTTGGTGGGGCAGTACCCCCGGAGGCCAGGAAGATCTGGGCAAGGCTGGCCAGGGGCAGGGGCCCTGCTGGGTCCTCCCCATGGCCTGTGGGGCCTCTGAGCACAACCGGCCCTCTCCCACTGGAAGACCTCCCCGGCTGCCTCCAAAGGCCAGTTTGCCAACACTCCTGCCCGCTCTTCCCGCCAGGCACGCACAATGCTCCCAAGCCCGGGAGAAAAGCGCTTCGGGGTGGTGCTCTCTCCGGGCCCTTGCCCCTGAGCCTGTGGGCAAGGCAGGGGGAACACACTCCCAGACCAAGGCAGAACCACATGCACACGTCTCTTCCTGACCCCTGAACCGGCAGAGAGCTCGGGGGAGCCAGAGTCTCTCAGGCAGGTGCTGGGCTGGCCTCCTGTGTGGGAAGGGGCAGAGCCGCCCTAGGGGCAAGTTGGGCCTCTTGCTCTCCCTGCTGCCCTGAGGCTGCAGGGCCAAAGACGTCTTGGGCATCCAGCCCCTTACTGGTCCCTTCCCTCTGACGAGGCCCTCTGAGCTCCAGCACCTTGCAGTGTGGAGACAGCCCCTGCCAGCAATCTCCTCTCCAAGGAGGCCTCAACCGAGGCCTAGGCCCAGGGGAAAGGCACCAGCGGGGTTGAGCCAGGGGAGGCGCCCGGGCATGTCTGGACCCTGTCCCCGCAGCCTGCCCCTTGGTTGGGCAGTACCCCCGGAGGCCAGGAAGGTCTGGGCAAGGCTGGCCAGGGGCAGGGGCCCTGCTGGGTCCTGCCCCTGGCCTGTGGGGCCTCTGAGCACAACCGGCCCTCTCCCACTGGAAGACCTCCCCGGCTGCCTCCAAAGGCCGGTTTGCAAGCACTCCCACCCACTGTTCCCGCCAGGCGCGCACAATGCTCCCAAGCCCGGGAGAAAAGCGCTTCGGGGTGGTGGTCTCTCCGGGCCCTTGCCCCTGAGCCTGGGGGCCAGGCAGGGGGTCCACAGTCCCAGGCCAAGGCACAACAACATGCACACGTCTGTTCCTGCCCCCTCCACCGGCAGAGAGCTGGGGGGAGCCAGAGTCTGTCAGGCAGCTGCTGGGCTGGCCGCCTGTGTGGGAAGGGGCAGAGCCGACCTAGGGGCAAGTTGGGCCTCTTGCTCTCCCTGCTGCCCTGAGGCTGCTGGGACAAAGACGTCTTGGGCATCCAGCCCCTTGCTGGTCCCTTCCCTCTGACGAGGCCCTCTGAGCTCCAGCACCTTGCAGTGTGGAGACAGCCCCTGCCAGCAACCTCCTCTCCAAGGAGGCCTCAACCGAGGCCTAGGCACAGGGGAAAGGCACCAGCGGGGATGAGCCTGGGGAGGCGCCCGGGCATGTCTGGACCCAGTCCCCGCAGCCTGCCCCTTGGTGGGGCAGTACCCCCGGAGGCCAGGAAGGTCTGGGCAAGGCTGGCCAGGGGCAGGGTCCCTGCTGGGTCCTGCCCCTGGCCTGTGGGGCCTCTGAGCACAACCGGCCCTCTCCCACTGGAAGACCTCCCCGGCTGCCTCCAAAGGCGGGTTTGCCAACACTCCCGCCCGCTGTTCCGCCAGGCACGCACAACGCTCCCAAGGCCAGGAGAAAAGCGCTTCGGGGTGTTGCTCTCTCCGGGCCCTTGCCCCTGAGCCTGGGGTCCAGGCAGTGGGTCCACACTCCCAGACCAAGGCAGAACTACATGCACACGTCTGTTCCTGACCCCTGCACCGGCAGAGAGCTCGGGGGAGCCAGAGTCTGTCAGGCAGCTGCTGGGTTGGCTGCCTATGTGGGAAGGGGCAGAGCCGACCTAGGGGCAAGTTGGGCCTCTTGCTCTCCCTGCTGCCCTGAGGCTGCTGGGCCAAAGAGGTCTTGGGCATCCAGCCCCTTGCTGGTCCCTTCCCGCTGACGAGGCCTTCTGAGCTCCAGCACCTTGCAGTGTGGAGACAGCCCCTGCCAGCAACCTCCTCTCCAAGGAGGCATCAACCGAGGCCTAGGCCCAGGGGAAAGGCACCAGCGGGGATGAGCCTGGGGAGGCGCCCGGGCATGTCTGGACCCAGTCCCCGCAGCCTGCCCCTTGGTGGGGCAGTACCCCCGGAGGCCAGGAAGGTCTGGGCAAGGCTGGCCAGGGGCAGGGGACCTGCTGGGTCCTGCCCCTGGCCTGTGAGGCCTCTGAGCACAACCGGCACTCTCCCACTGGAAGACCTCCACGGCTGCCTCCAAAGTCCTGTTTGCAAACACTCCCGCCCGCTGTTCACGCCAGGCTCGCACAATGCTCCCAAGCCCGTGAGGAAAGCGCTTCGGGGTGGTGCTCTCTCCGGGCCCTTGCCCCTGAGCCTGGGGGCAAGGCAGGGGGAACACACTCTCAGGCCAAGGCAGAACCACATGCCCACGTCTGTTCCTGTCCCCTTCACCGGCAGAGAGCTTGGGGGAGCCAGAGTCTGTCAGGCAGCTGCTGGGTTGGCCGCCTGTGTGGGAAGGGGCAGAGCCGCCCTAGGGGCAAGTTGGGCCTCTTGCTCTCCCTGCTGCCCTGAGGCTGCTGGGCCAAAGAGGTCTTGGGCATCCAGCCCCTTACTGGTCCCTTCCCTCTGACGAGGCCCTCTGAGCTCCAGCACCTTGCAGTGTGGAGACAGCCCCTGCCAGCAACCTCCTCTCCAAGGAGGCCTCAACCGAGGCCTAGGCACAGGGGAAAGGCACCAGCGGGGATGAGCCTGGGGAGGCGCCCGGGCATGTCTGGACCCAGGCCCCGCAGCCTGCCCCTTGGTGGGGCAGTACCCCCGGAGGCCAGGAAGGTCTGGGCAAGGCTGGCCAGGGGCAGGGGCCCTGCTGCGTCCTGCCCCTGGCCTGTGGGGCCTCTGAGCACAACCGGCCCTCTCCCACTGGAAGACCTCCCCGGCTGCCTCCAAAGGCCGGTTTGCAAGCGCTCCCGCCCACTGTTCCCAGCAGGCGTGCACAATGCTCCCAAGCCCGGGAGAAAAGCGCTTCAGGGTGGTGCTCTCTCCGGGCCCTTGCCCCTGAGCCTGGGGGCAAGGCAGGGTGTCCACACTCCCAGAACAAGGCAGAACCACATGCACACGTCTGATCTGCCCCCTGCACCGGCAGAGAGCTCGGGGGAGCCAGAGTCTGTCAGGCAGCTGCTGGGCTGGCCGCCTGTGTGGGAAGGGGCAGGGCCAACCTAGGGGCAAGTTGGGCCTCTTGCTCTCCCTGCTGCCCTGAGGCTGCTGGGCCAAAGAGGTCTTGGGCATCCAGCCCCTTGCTGGTCCCTTCCCTCTGACGAGGCCCTCTGAGCTCCAGCACCTTGCAGTGTGGAGACAGCCCCTCCCAGCAACCTCCTCTCCAAGGAGGCCTCAACCGAGGCCTAGGCCCAGGGGAAAGGCACCAGCGGGGATGAGCCTGGGGAGGCGCCCGGGGATGTCTGGACCCAGTCCCCGCAGCCTGCCCCTTGGTGGGGCAGTACCCCCGGAGGCCAGGAAGGTCTCGGCAAGGCTGCCAGGGGCAGGGACACTGCTGGGTCCTGCCCCTGGCCTGTGGGGCGTCTGAGCACAACCGGCACTCTCCCGCTGGAAGACCTCCCCGTCTGCCTCGAAAGGCCGGTTTGCAAGCACTCCCGCCCGCTGTTCCCGCCAGGCACGCACAACGCTCCCAAGGCCAGGAGAAAAGCGCTTCGGGGTGTTGCTCTCTCCGGGCCCTTGCCCCTGAGCCTGGGGTCCAGGCAGTGGGTCCACACTCCCAGGCCAAGGCAGAACCACATGCCCACGTCTGTTCCTGTCCCCTGCACCGGCAGAGAGCTTGGGGGAGCCAGAGTCTGTCAGGCAGGTGCTGGGCTGGCCGCCTGTGTGGGAAGGGGCAGAGCCGCCCTAGGGGCAAGTTGGGCCTCTTGCTCTCCCTGCTGCCCTGAGGCTGCTGGGCCAAAGACGTCTTGGGCATCCAGCCCCTTGCTGGTCCCTTCCCTCTGATGAGGCCCTCTGAGCTCCAGCACCTTGCAGTGTGGAGACAGCCCCTGCCAGCAACCTCCTCTCCAAGGAGGCCTCAACCGAGGCCTAGGCCTAGGGGAAAGGCACCAGCGGGGATGAGCCTGGGGAGGCGCCCGGCCATGTCTGGACCCAGTCCCCGCAGCCTGCCCCTTGGTGGGGCAGTACCACCGGAAGCCAGGAAGGTCTCGGCAAGGCTGCCAGGGGCAGGGACACTGCTGGGTCCTGCCTCTGGCCTGTTGGGCGTCTGAGCACAACCGGCACTCTCCCGCTGGAAGACCTCCCCGTCTGCCTCCAAAAGACGGTTTGCAAGCACTCCCACCCGCTGTTCCCCCAGGCACGCACAATGCTCCCAAGCCCGGGAGAAAAGCGCTTCGGGGTGGTGCTCTCTCCGGGCCCTTGCCCCTGAGCCTGGGGCCAGGCAGGGGGAACACACTCCCAGGCCAATGGAGAACGACATGCACACGTCTGTTCCTGCCCCCTACACCGGCAGAGAGCTCGGGGGAGCCAGAGACTGCCAGGCTGCGGCTGGGCTGGCTGCCTGTGTGGGACGGGGCAGAGCCGACCTAGGGGCAAGTTGGGCCTCTTGCTCTCCCTGCTGCCCTGAGGCTGCTGGGTCAAAGAGGTCTTGGGCATCCAGCCCTTTGCTGGTGCCTTCCCTCTGACGAGGCCCTCTGAGCTCCAGCACCTTGCAGTGTGGAGACAGCCCCTGCCAGCAACCTCCTCTCCAAAGAGGCCTCAACCGAGGACTACACCCAGGGGAAAGGCACCAGCGGGGATGATCCTGGGGAGGCGCACGGACATGTCTGGACCCAGTCTCCGCAGCCTGCCCCTTGGTGGGGCAGTACCCCCGGAGGCCAGGAAGGTCTACGCAAGTCTGGCCAGGGGCAGGGGCCCTGCTGGGTCCTGACCCTGGCCTGTGGGGCCTCTGAGCACAACCGGCCCTCTCCCACTGGAAGACCTCCCCGGCTGCCTCCAAAGTCCTGTTTGCAAACACTCCCGCCCGCTGTTCACGTCAGGCTCGCACAATGCTCCCAAGCCCGGGAGAAAAGGACTTCGGAGTGGTGCTCTCTCCGGGCCCTTGCCCTTGAGCCTGGGGGCAAGGCAGGGGGAACACACTCCCAGGCCAAGGCAGAACCACATGCCCACGTCTGTTCCTGTCCCCTGCACCGGCAGAGAGCTTGGGGGAGCCAGAGTCTGTCAGGCAGGTGCTGGGTTGGCCGCCTCTGTGGGAAGGGGCAGAGCCGACCTAGGGGCAAGTTGGGCCTCTTGCTCTCCCTGCTGCCCTGAGGCTGCTGGGACAAAGACGTCTTGGGCATCCAGCCCCTCGCTGGTCCCTTCACTCTGACGAGGCCCTCTGAGCTCCAGCACCTTGCAGTGTGGAGACAGCTCCTGCCAGCAACCTCCTCTCCAAGGAGGCCTCAACCGAGGCCTAGGCCCAGGGGAAAGGCACCAGAGGGGATGAGCCAGGGGAGGCGCCCGAGCATGTCTGGACCCAGTTCCCGCAGCCTGCCCCTTGGTGGGGCAGTACCCCCGGAGGCCAGGAAGGGCTGGGCAAGGCTGGCCAGGGGCAGGGGCCCTGCTGGTTCCTGCCCCTGGCCTGTGGGGCCTCTGAGCACAACCGGCCCTCTCCCACTGATAGACCTCCCCTGCTGCCTCCAAAGGCCGGTTTGCAAGCGCACCCGCCCACTGTTCCCAGCAGGCGTGCACAATGCTCCTAAGCCCGGGAGAAAAGCGCTTCAGGGTGGTGCTCTCTCTGGGCCCTTGCCCCTGAGCCTGGGGGCAAGGCAGGGTGTCCACACTCCCAGGCCAAGGCAGAACCACATGCACACGTCTGATCTGCCCCCTGCACCGGCAGAGAGCTCGGGGGAGCCAGAGTCTGTCAGGCAGCTGCTGGGCTGGCCGCCTGTGTGGGAAGTGGCAGAGCCGACCTATGGGCAAGTTGGGCCTCTTGCCCTCCCTGCTGCCCTGAGGCTGCTGGGCCAAAGAGGTC
Organism: Dama dama; assembly: GCF_033118175.1. Lineage (NCBI taxonomy): Eukaryota > Metazoa > Chordata > Mammalia > Artiodactyla > Cervidae > Dama > Dama dama. The sequence goes on along the minus strand of NW_026870998.1, from coordinate 92,095 downwards.
TTGGGCATCCAACCCCTTGCTGGTCCCTTCCCTCTGACGAGGCCCTCTGAGCTCCAGCACCTTGCAGTGTGGAGACAGCCCCTGCCAGCAACCTCCTCTCCAAGGAGGCCTCAACCGAGGCCTAGGCCCAGGGGAAAGGCACCAGCGGGGATGAGCCTGGGGAGGCGCCCGGGCATGTCTGGACCCAGTCCCCGCAGCCTGCCCCTTGGTGGGGCAGTACCCCCGGAGGCGAGGAAGGTCTGGGAAAGGCTGGCCAGGAGCAGGGGACCTGCTGCGTCCTGCCCCTGGCCTGTGGGGCCTCTGAGCACAACCGGCCCTCTCCCACTGGAAGACTTCCCCGGCTGCCTCCAAAGGCCGGTTTGCAAACACTCCCGCCCGCTGTTCCCGCCAGGCACACACTATTCTCCCAAGCCCGGGAGAAAAGCGCTTCGGGGTGTTGCTCTCTCCGGGCCCTTGCCCCTGAGCGTGGGGGCGAGGCAGTGGGTCTACACTCCCAGACCAACGCAGAACCACATGCACACGTCTGTTCCTGACCCCTGCACCGGCAGAGAGCTCGGGGGAGCCAGAGTCTGTCAGGCAGCTGCTGGGCTGGCCACCTGTGTGGGAAGGGGCAGAGCCGACCTAGGGGCAAGTTGGGCCTCTTCCTCTCCCTGCTGCCCTGAGGCTGCTGGGCTAAAGAGGTCTTGGGCATCCAGCCCCTTGCTGGTCCCTTCCCTCTGACGAGGCCCTCTGAGCTCCAGCACCTTGCAGTGTGGAGACAGCCCCTGCCAGAAACCTCCTCTCCAAGGAGGCCTCAACCGAGGCCTAGGCCCAGGGGAAAGGCACCAGCGGGGATGAGCCTGGGGAGGCGCCCGGCCATGTCTGGACCCAGTCCCCGCAGCCTGCCCCTTGTTGGGGCAGTACCCCCGGAGGCCAGGAGGGTCTGGGCAAGGCTGCCAGGGGCAGCGACACTGCTGGGTCCTGCCCCTGGCCTGTGGGGCCTCTGAGAACAACTGGCACTCTCCCGCTGGAAGACCTCCCCGGCTGCCTCCAAAGGCTGGTTTGCAAGCACTCAATCCCGCTGTTCACGCCAGCTGCGCACAATGCTCCCAAGCCCGGGAGAAAAGCATTTTGGGGTGGTGCTCACTCCGGGCTTTGGAAGACCTCCCCGGCTGCCTCCAAGGCCGGTTTGCAAGCACTTCTGCCTGCTGTTCCCGCCACCCGCGCACAATGCTCCCAAGCCCGGGAGAAAAGCGTTTCGGGGTGGTGTTCTCTCTGGACCCAAGAAACACCTCCCGGGCTGCCCCCAAATGCCGGTTTGCAAGCACTCCCACTCACTGTTCCCGCCATCCGTGCAAATGCTCCAAGCCCAGGAGAAAAGCCCTTCAGGGTGGTGCTCTCTCCCGGCCCTTGGAAGACCTCCCCGGCTGCCTCCAAAGGCTGGATTTCAAGTACTCCCTCCCGCTGTCCCGCCAGCCGCACACAATGCTCCCAATCATGGGAGAAAAGCGCTTCGGGGTGGTGCTCTCTACGGGCCCTTGGAAGACCTCCCCGTTTGTCTCCAAAGGCCGGTTTGCAAGCACTCATGCCCGCTGTTCCCGCCAGCCGCGCACAATGCTCCCAAGCCTAGGAGAAAAGCGCTTCGGGGTGGTGCTCTCTCCCGGCCCTTGGAAGACCTCCCCGGCTGCCTCCAAAGGCCGGTTTGCAAGCACTCAATCCCGCTGTTCCCGCCAGCCGCGCACAATGCTCCCAAGCCCGGGAGAAAAGCGCTTCGGGGTGGTGCTCTCTCCCGGCCCTTGGAAGACCTCCCCGGCTGCCTCCAAAGGCTGGTTTTCAAGAACTCCCTCCCGCTGACCCGCCAGCCGCACACAATGCTCCCAAGCCCGGGAGAAAAGCATTTTGAGGTGGTCTCTCTCCGGGCCCTTGGAAGACTCCCCGGCTGCCTCTAAAGGCCGGTTTGCAAGCACTCATGTCCTCTGTTCCCGTCAGCCGCGAACAATGCTCCCAATTCCGTGAGAAAAGTGCTTCGGGATGGTGCTCTCTCCGGGCCCTTGGAAGACCTCCCAAGCTGCCTCCAAAGGCCGGTTTGCAAGCACTCCCGCCCGCTGTTCCCGCCAGCCTCGCACAATGCTCCCAAGCCCGGGAGAAAAGCGCTTCGGGGTGGTGTTCTCTCCGTGCCAATGGAGGACCTCCCTGGCTGCCCCCAAAGGCCGGTTTGCAAGCACTCCCACTCGCTGTTCCCGCCAGCCACGCACAATCCTCCAAAACCCCGGAGAAAAGCGCTTCGGGGTGGTGTTCTCTCCGTGCCCATGGAAGACCTCCCGGGGTGCCCCCAAAGGCCGGTTTGGAAGCACTCCGACTCGCTGTTCCCGCCATCCGCGCACAATGCTCCCAAGCCCGGGAGAAAAGCATTTTGGGGTGGTGCTCACACCGGGCCCTGGAAGACCTCCCCGGCTGCCTCCAAAGGACGGTTTTCAAGCACTCCTGCCTGCTGTTCCCGCCACCCGCGCAAAATGCTCCCAAGCCCGGGAGAAAAGCGCTTCGGGGTGGTGCTCTCTACAGGCCCTTGGAAGACCTCCCCGGCTGCCTCCAAAGGCCGGTTTGCAAGGACTCCTTCCTGCTGTTCCCGCCAGCCACGCACAATGCTCCCAAGCCCGGGAGAAAAGCATTTTGGGGTGGTGCTCACTGCGGGCCCTTGGAAGACCTCCCCGGCTGCCTCCAATGGCCAGTTTGCAAGCACTCATGTCCGCTGTTCCCACCAGCCGCGCACAATGCTCCCAAGCCCGGGAGAAAAGCTTTTTGGGGTGGTGCTCACTCCGGGCCCTGGAAGACCTCCCCGGCTGCCTCCAAAGGCCATTTTTCAAGCACTCCTGCCTGCTGTTCCCGCCACCTGCGCACAATGCTCCCAAGCCCGGGAGAAAAGCGCTTCGGGGTGGTGCTCTCTACAGGCCCTTGGAAGACCTCCCCGGTTGCCTCCAAAGGCCGGTTTGCAAGGACTCCTTCCTGCTGTTCCCGCCAGCCACGCACAAAGCTCCCAAGCCCGGGAGAGAAGCATTTTGGGGTGGTGCTTTCTACAGGCCCTTGGAAGACCTCCCCGGCTGCCTCCAGTGGCCAGTTTGCAAGCACTCATGCCCGCTGTTCCCACCAGCCGCGCACAATGCTCCCAAGCCCGGGAGAAAAGCTTTTTGGGGTGGTGCTCACACCGGGCCCTGGAAGACCTCCCCGGCTGCCTGCAAAGGCCGGTTTTCAAGCACTCCTGCCTGCTGTTCCTGCCACCCGCGCACAATACTCCCAAGCCCGGGAGAAAAGTGCTTCGGGGTGGTGCTCTCTACAGGCCCTTGGAAGACCTCCCCCGCTGCCTCCAAAGGCCGGTTTGCAAGGACTCCTTCCTGCTGTTCCCGCCAGCCACGCACAATGCTCCCAAGCCCGGGAGAAAAGTGCTTCGGGGTGGTGCTCACTCCGGGCCCTTGGAAGACCTCCCCGGCTGCCTCCAAAGGCTAGTTTGCAAGCAGTCCTGCCTGCTGTTCCCGCCAGCCGCGCACAATGCTCCCAAGCCCGGGAGAAAAGCGCTTCGGGGTGGTGCTCTCTCCGGGCCCTTGGAAGACGTCCCCGGCTGCCTCCAAAGGCCGGTTTGCAAGCACTCATGCCCGTTGTTCCCACCAGCCGCGCACAATGCTCCCAAGCCCGGGAGAAAAGCATTTTGGGGTGGTGCTCACTCCGGGCCCTTGGAAGACCTCCCCGGCTGCCTCCAAAGGCCAGTTTGCAAGCAGTCCTGCCTGCTGTTCCCGCCAGCCGCGCACAATGTTCCCAAGCCCGGGAGAAAAGCGCTTCGGGGTGGTGCTCTCTCCGGGCACTTTCAAGACCTCCCCGGCTGCCTCCAAAGGCCGGTTTGTAAGTACTCATTCCCGCTGCTTCCGCCAGCCACGCACAATGCTCCCAAGCCCGGGAGAAAAGCATTTTGGGGTGGTGCTCTCTCCGGGCCCTTGGAAGACCTCCCGGGCTGCCTCCAAAGGCCGGTTTGCAAGCATTCATGTCCGTTGTTCCCGACAGCCGCGCACAATGCTCCCAAGCCCGAGAGAAAAGCATTTAGGGGTGGTGATCAGTCCGGCCCTTGGAAGACCTCCCCGGCTGCCTCCAAAGGACAGTTTGCAAGCACTCATGCCCGCTGTTCCCGCCAGCCGCGCACAATGCTCCCAAGACCGTGAGAAAAGCGCTTCGGGTGGTGTTCTCTCAGGGACCATGGAGGACCTCCCCGGCTGCCCCCAAAGGCCGGTTTGCAAGCATTCCCACTCGCTGTTCCCGCCAGGCACACACAATGTTCCAAAACACCGGAGAAAAGCGCTTCGGGGTGGTGGTCTCTCCGGGCCCCTGCCCCTGAGCCTGGGGGCCAGGCAGGGGATCCACAGTCCCAGGCCAAGGCAGAACCACATGCACACGTCTGTTCCTGCCCCCTCCACCGGCAGAGAGCTGGGGCGAGCCAGAGTCTGTCAGGCAGCTGCTGGGCTGGCCGCCTGTGTGGGAAGGGGCAGAGCCGACCTAGGGGCAAGTTGGGCCTCTTGCTCTCCCTGCTGCCCTGAGGCTGCTGGGCCAAAGAGGTCTTGGGCATCCAGCCCCTTGCTGGTCCCTTCCCTCTGACGAGGCCCTCTGAGCTCCAGCACCTTGCAGTGTGGAGACAGCCCCTGCCAGCAACCTCCTCTCCAAGGAGGCCTCAACCGAGGCCTAGGCCCAGGGGAAAGGCACCAGCGGAGATGAGCCAGTGGAGGCGCACGGGCATGTCTGGACCCAGTCCCCGCAGCCTGCCCCTTGGTGGGGCAGTACCCCCGGAGGCCAGGAAGGTCTGGGCAAGGCTGCGAGGGGCAGGGGCCCTGCTGGGACGTGCCCCTGGCCTGTGGGGCGTCTGAGCACAACCGGCACTCTCCCGCTGGAAGACCTCCCCGGCTGCCTCCAAAGGCCGGTTTGCAAGCACTCCCGCCCGCTGTTCCCGCCAGGCACGCACAATGCTCCCAAGCCCGGGAGAAAAGCGCTTCAGGGTGGTGCTCTCTCCGGGCCCTTGCCCCTGAGCCTGGGGGCCAGGCAGTTGGAACACACTCCCAGGCCAATGCAGAACGACATGCACACGTCTGTTCCTGCCCCCTACACCGGCAGAGAGCTCGGGGGAGCCAGAGACTGCCAGGCTGCTGCTGGGCTGGCTGCCAGTGTGGGACGGGGCAGAGCCGACCTAGGGGCAAGTTGGGCCTCTTGCTCTCCCTGCTGCCCTGAGGCTGCTGGGTCAAAGAGGTCTTGGGCATCCAACCCTTTGCTGGTCCCTTCCCTCTGACGAGGCCCTCTGAGCTCCAGCACCTTGCAGTGTGGAGACAGCCCCTGCCAGCAACCTCCTCTCCAAAGAGGCCTCAACCGAGGCCTACGCCCAGGGGAAAAGCACCAGTGGGGATGATCCTGGGGAGGCGCACGGACATGTCTGGACCCAGTCCCCGCAGCCTGCCCCTTGGTGGGGCAGTACCCCCGGAGGCCAGGAAGGTCTGGGCAAGGCTGGCCAGGGGCAGGGTCCCTGCTGGGTCCTGCCCCTGGCCTGTGAGGCCTCTGAGCACAACCGGCCCTCTCCCACTGGAAGACCTCCCCAGCTGCCTCCAAAGTCCTGTTTGCAAACACTCCCGCCCGCTGTTCACGCCAGGCTCGCACAATGCTCCCAAGCCCGGGAGAAAAGCGCTTCGGGGTGGTGCTCTCTCCGGGCCCTTGCCCCTGAGCCTGGGGGCCAGGCAGTGGGTCCACACTCCCAGACCAAGGCAGAACCACCTGCACACGTCTGTTCCTGACCCCTGCACCGGCAGAGAGCTCGGGGGAGCCAGAGTCTGTCAGGCAGCTGCTGGGCTGGCCGCCTGTGTGGGAAGGGGCAGAGCCGACCTAGGGGCAAGTTGGGCCTCTTGCTCTCCCTGCTGCCCTGAGGCTGCTGGGCCAAAGAGGTCTTGGGCATCCAGCCCCTTGCTGGTCCCTTCCCGCTGACGAGGCCCTCTGAGCTCCAGCACCTTGCAGTGTGGAGACAGCCCCTGCCAGCAACCTCCTCTCCAATGAGGCCTCAACCGAGGCCTAGGCCCAGGGGAAAGGCACCAGCGGGGATGAGCCTGGGGAGGCGCCCGGGCATGTCTGGACCCAGTCCCCGCAGCCTGCCCCTTGGTGGGGCAGTACCCCCGGAGGCCAGGAAGGTCTGGGCAAGGCTGGCCAGGGGCAGGGGCCCTGCTGGGTCCTGCCCCTGGCCTGTGGGGCCTCTGAGCACAACCGGCCCTCTCCCACTGGAAGAACTCCCCGGCTCCCTCCAAAGGCCAGTTTGCCAACACTCCCGCCCGCTGTTCCCGCCAGGCACGCACAATGCTCCCAAGCCCGGGAGAAAAGCGCTTCGGGGTGGTTCTCTCCTCGGGCCCTTGCCCCTGAGCCTGGGGTCCAGGCAGTTGGTACACACTCCCAGACCAAGGCAGAACCACATGCACACGTCTGTTCCTGACCCCTGCACCGGCAGAGAGTTCGGGGGAGCCAGAGTCTGTCAGGCAGGTGCTGGGCTGGCCGCCTGTGTGGGAAGGGGCAGAGCCGACCTAGGGGCAAGTTGGGCCTCTTCCTCTCCCTGCTGCCCTGAGGCTGCTGGGCCAAAGAGGTCTTGGGCATCCAGCCCCTTGCTGGTCCCTTCCCTCTGACGAGGCCCTCTGAGGTCCAGCACCTTGCAGTGTGGAGACAGCACCTGCCAGCAACATCCTCTCCAAGGAGGCCTCAACCGAGGCCTAGGCCCAGGGGAAAGGCACCAGCGGGGATGAGCCTGGGGAGGCGCCCGGGCATGTCTGGACCCAGTCCCCACAGCCTGCCCCTGGTGGGGCAGTACCCCCGGAGGCCAGGAAGATCTGGGCAAGGCTGGCCAGGGGCAGGGGCCCTGCTGGGTCCTCCCCATGGCCTGTGGGGCCTCTGAGCACAACCGGCCCTCTCCCACTGGAAGACCTCCCCGGCTGCCTCCAAAGGCCGGTTTGCAAGCACTCCCGCCCACTGTTCCCGCCAGGCGCGCACAATGCTCCCAAGCCCGGGAGAAAAGCGCTTCGGGGTGGTGGTCTCTCCGGGCCCTTGCCCCTGAGCCTGTGGGCAGGCAGGGGGATCACACTCCCAGACCAAGGCAGAAACACATGCACACGTCTGTTCCTGTCCCCTGCACCGGCAGAGAGCTCGGGAGAGCCAGAGTCTCTCAGGCAGGTGCTGGGCTGGCCGCCTGTGTGGGAAGGGGCAGAGCCGACCTAGGGGCAAGTTGGGCCTCTTGCTCTCCCTGCTGCCCTGAGGCTGCAGGGCCAAAGACGTCTTGGGCATCCAGCCCCTTACTGGTCCCTTCCCTCTGACGAGGCCCTCTGAGCTCCAGCACCTTGCAGTGTGGAGACAGCCCCTGCCAGCAATCTCCTCTCCAAGGAGGCCTCAACCGAGGCCTAGGCCCAGGGGAAAGGCACCAGCGGGGTTGAGCCAGGGGAGGCGCCCGGGCATGTCTGGACCCTGTCCCCGCAGCCTGCCCCTTGGTGGGGCAGTACCCCCGGAGGCCAGGAAGATCTGGGCAAGGCTGGCCAGGGGCAGGGGCCCTGCTGGGTCCTGCCCCTGGCCTGTGGGGCCTCTGAGCACAACCGGCCCTCTCCCACTGGAAGACCTCCCCGGCTGCCTCCAAAGGCCGGTTTGCAAGCACTCCCGCCCACAGTTCCCGCCAGGCGCGCACAATGCTCCCAAGCCTGGGAGAAAAGCGCTTCGGGGTGGTGGTCTCTCCGGGCCCTTGCCCCTGAGCCTGGGGGCCAGGCAGGGGGTCCACAGTCCCAGGCCAAGGCACAACAACATGCACACGTCTGTTCCTGCCCCCTCCACCGGCAGAGAGCTGGGGGGAGCCAGAGTCTGTCAGGCAGCTGCTGGGCTGGCCGCCTGTGTGGGAAGGGGCAGAGACGACCTAGGGGCAAGTTGGGCCTCTTGCTCTCCCTGCTGCCCTGAGGCTGCTGGGCCAAAGAGGTCTTGGGCATCCAGCCCCTTGCTGGTCCCTTCCCTCTGACGAGGCCCTCTGAGCTCCAGCACCTTGCAGTGTGGAGACAGACCCTGCCAGCAACCTCCTCTCCAAGGAGGCCTCAACCGAGGCCTAGGCCCAGGGGAAAGGCACCAGCGGGGATGAGCCAGTGGAGGCGCACGGGCATATCAGGACCCAGTCCCCGCAGCCTGCCCCTTGGTGGGGCAGTACCCCCGGAGGCCAGGAAGGTCTGGGCAATGCTGGCCAGGGGCAGGGTCCCTGCTGGGTCCTGCCCCTGGCCTGTGGGGCCTCTGAGCACAACCGGCCCTCTCCCACTGGAAGACCTCCCCGGCTGCCTTCAAAGGCGGGTTTGCCAACACTCCCGCCCGCTGTTCCCGCCAGGCACGCACAACGCTCCCAAGGCCAGGAGAAAAGCGCTTCGGGGTGTTGCTCTCTCCGGGCCCTTGCCCCTGAGCCTGGGGTCCAGGCAATGGGTCCACACTCCCAGACCAAGGCAGAACCACATGCACACGTCTGTTCCTGACCCCTGAACCGGCAGAGAGCTCGGGGGAGCCAGAGTCTATCAGGCAGCTGCTGGGTTGGCTGCCTGTGTGGGAAGGGGCAGAGCCGACCTAGGGGCAAGTTGGGCCTCTTGCTCTCCCTGCTGCCCTGAGGCTGCTGGGCCAAAGAGGTCTTGGGCATCCAGCCCCTTGCTGGTCCCTTCCCTCTGACGAGGCCCTCTGAGTTCCAGCACCTTGCAGTGTGGAGACAGCACCTGCCAGCAACCTCCTCTCCAAGGAGGCATCAACCGAGGCCTATGCCCAGGGGAAAGGCACCAGCGGGGATGAGCCTGGGGAGGCGCCCGGGCATGTCTGGACCCAGTCCCCGCAGCCTGCCCCTTGGTGGGGCAGTACCCCCGGAGGCCAGGAAGGTCTGGGCAAGGCTGGCCAGGGGCAGGGGACCTGCTGGGTCCTGCCCCTGGCCTGTGAGGCCTCTGAGCACAACCGGCCCTCTCCCACTGGAAGACCTCCACGGCTGCCTCCAAAGTCCTGTTTGCAAACACTCCCGCCCGCTGTTCACGCCAGGCTCGCACAATGCTCCCAAGCCCGGGAGAAAAGCGCTTCGGGGTGGTGCTCTCTCCGGGCCCTTGCCCCTAAGCCTCCGGGCCAGGCAGGGGGAACACACTCCCAGGCCAAGACAGAACGACATGAACACGTCTGTTCCTGCCCCCTACACCGGCAGAGAGCTCGGGGGAGCCAGAGTCTCTCAGGCAGGTGCTGGGCTGGCCGCCTGTGTGGGAAGGGGCAGAGCCGACCTAGGGGCAAGTTGGGCCTCTTGCTCTCCCTGTTGCCCTGAGGCTGCTGGGCCAAAGACGTCTTGGGCATCCAGCCCTTTGCTGGTCCCTTCCCTCTGACGAGGCCCTCTGAGCTCCAGCACCTTGCAGTGTGGAGACAACACCTGCCAGCAATCTCCTCTCCAAGGAGGCCTCAACCGAGGCCTAGGCCCAGGGGAAAGGCACCAGCGGGGATGAGCCTGGGGAGGCGCCCGGGCATGTCTGGACCCAGTCCCCGCAGCCTGCCCCTTGGTGGGGCAGTACCCCTGGAGGCCAGGAAGGTCTGGGCAAGTCTGACCAGGGGCAGGGGACCTGCTGGGTCCTGCCCCTGGCCTGTGGGGCCTCTGAGCACAACCGGCCCTCTCCCACTGGAAGACCTCCCCGGCTGCCTCCAAAGGCCGTTTTGCACGCACTCCCGCCCACTGTTCCCACCAAGCGCGCACAATGCTCCCAAGCCCGGGAGAAAAGCGCTTCGGGGTGGTGCTCTCTCCGGGCCCTTGCCCCTGAGCCTGGGGGCCAGGCAGGGGGTCCACAGTCCCAGGCCAAGGCAGAACCACATGCACACGTCTGTTCCTGACCCCTGCACCGGCAGAGAGCTCGGGGGAGCCAGAGTCTGTCACGCAGCTGCTGGGCTGGCCGCCTTTGTGGGAAGGGGCAGAGCCGACCTAGGGGCAAGTTGGGCCTCTTCCTCTCCCTGCTGCCCTGAGGCTGCTGGGCCAAAGAGGTCTTGGGCATCCAGCCCTTTGCTTGTCCCTTCACTCTGACGAGGCCCTCTGAGCTCCAGCACCTTGCAGTGTGGAGACAGCCCCTGCCAGCAACCTCCTCTCCAAGGAGGCCTCAACCGAGACCTAGGACCAGGGGAAAGGCACCAGCGGGGATGAGCCTGGGGAGGCGCCCGGGCATGTCTGGACCCAGTCCCCGCAGCCTGCCCCTTGGTGGGGCAGTACCCCCGGAGGCCAGGAAGGTCTGGGAAAGGCTGGCCAGGGGCAGGGGACCTGCTGGGTCCTGCCCCTGGCCTGTGGGGCCTCTGAGCACAACCGGCCCTCTCCCACTGGAAGACCTCCCCGGCTGCCTCCAAAGTCCTGTTTGCCAACACTCCCACCCGCTGTTCACGCCAGACTTGCACAATGCTCCCAAGCCCGGGAGAAAAGCGCTTCGGGGTGGTGCTCTCTCTGGGCCCTTGCCCCTGAGCCTGGGGGCAAGGCAGGGTGTCCACACTCCCAGGCCAAGGCAGAACCACATGCACACGTCTGATCTGCCCCCTGCACCGGCAGAGAGCTCGGGGGAGCCAGAGTCTGTCAGGCAGCTGCTGGGCTGGCCGCCTGTGTGGGAAGTGGCAGAGCCGACCTAGGGGCAAGTTGGGCCTCTTGCTCTCCCTGCTGCCCTGAGGCTGCTGGGCCATAGAGGTCTTGGGCATCCAGCCCCTTGCTGGTCCCTTCCCTCTGACGAGGCCCTCTGAGCTCCAGCACCTTGCAGTGTGGAGACAGCCCCTGCCAGCAACCTCCTCTCCAAGGAGGCCTCAACCGAGGCCTAGGCCCAGGGGAAAGGCACCAGCGGGGATGAGCCTGGGGAGGCGCCCGGGCATGTCTGGACCCAGTCCCCGCAGCCTGCCCCTTGGTGGGGCAGTACCCCCGGAGGCCAGGAAGGTCTGGGCAAGGCTGGCCAGGGGCAGGGGCCCTGCTGGGTCCTGCCCCTGGCCTGTGGGGCCTCTGAGCACAACCGGCCCTCTCCCACTGGAAGAACTCCCCGGCTCCCTCCAAAGGCCAGTTTGCCAACACTCCCGCCCGCTGTTCCCGCCAGGCACGCACAATGCTCCCAAGCCCGGGAGAAAAGCGCTTCGGGGTGGTGCTCTCCTCGGGCCCTTGCCCCTGAGCCTGGGGTCCAGGCAGTGGGTCCACACTCCCAGACCAAGGCAGAACCACATGCACACGTGTGTTCCTGACCCCTGAACCGGCAGAGAGCTCGGGGGAGCCAGAGTCTATCAGGCAGCTGCTGGGTTGGCTGCCTTTGTGGGAAAGGGCAGAGCCGACCAAGGGGCAAGTTGGGCCTCTTGCTCTCCCTGCTGCCCTGAGGCTGCTGGGCCAAAGAGGTCTTGGGCATCCAGCCCCTTGCTGGTCCCTTCCCGCTGACGAGGCCCTCTGAGCTCCAGCACCTTGCAGTGTGGAGACAGCCCCTGCCAGCAACCTCCTCTCCAAGGAGGCATCAACCGAGGCCTATGCCCAGGGGAAAGGCACCAGCGGGGATGAGCCTGGGGAGGCGCCCAGGCATGTCTGGACCCAGTCCCCGCAGCCTGCCCCTTGGTGGGGCAGTACCCCCGGAGGCCAGGAAGGTCTGGGCAAGGCTGGCCAGGGGCAGGGGACCTGCTGGGTCCTGCCCCTGGCCTGTGAGGCCTCTGAGCACAACCGGCACTCTCCCACTGGAAGACCTCCACGGCTGCCTCCAAAGTCCTGTTTGCAAACACTCCCGCCCGCTGTTCACGCCAGGCTCGCACAATGCTCCCAAGCCCGGGAGAAAAGCGCTTCGGGGTGGTGCTCTCTCCGGGCCCTTGCCCCTGAGCCTGGGGGCAAGGCAGGGGGAACACACTCCCAGGCCAAGGCAGAACCACATGCCCACGTCTGTTCCTGTCCCCTGCAGGGGCAGAGAGCTTGGGGGAGCCAGAGTCTGTCAGGCAGCTGCTGAGTTGGCCGCCTTTGTGGGAAGGGGCAGAGCCGCCCTAGGGGCAAGTTGGGCCTCTTGCTCTCCCTGCTGCCCTGAGGCTGCTGGGCCAAAGACGTCTTGGGCATCCAGCCCCTTACTGGTCCCTTCCCTCTGACGAGGCCCTCTGAGCTCCAGCACCTTGCAGTGTGGAGACAGCCCCTGCCAGCAACCTCCTCTCCAAGGAGGCCTCAACCGAGGCCTAGGCCCAGGGGAAAGGCACCAGCGGGGATGAGCCTGGGGAGGCGCCCGGGCATGTCTGGACCCAGGCCCCGCAGCCTGCCCCTTGGTGGGGCAGTACCCCCGGAGGCCAGGAAGCTCTGGGCAAGGCTGGCCAGGGGCAGGGGCCCTGCTGCGTCCTGCCCCTGGCCTGTGGGGCCTCTGAGCACAACCGGCCCTCTCCCACTGGAAGACCTCCCCGGCTGCCTCCAAAGGCCGGTTTGCAAGCGCTCCCGCCCACTGTTCCCAGCAGGCGTGCACAATGCTCCCAAGCCCGGGAGAAAAGCGCTTCAGGGTGGTGCTCTCTCCGGGCCCTTGCCCCTGAGACTGGGGCAAGGCAGGGTGTCCACACTCCCAGGACAAGGCAGAACCACATGCACACGTCTGATCTGCCCCCTGCACCGGCAGAGAGCTCGGGGGAGCCAGAGTCTGTCAGGCAGCTGCTGGGCTGGCCGCCTGTGTGGGAAGGGGCAGAGCCGACCTAGGGGCAAGTTGGGCCTCTTGCTCTCCCTGCTGCACTGAGGCTGCTGGGCCAAAGAGGTCTTGGGCATCCAGCCCTTTGCTGGTCCTTTCCCTCTGACGAGGCCCTCTGAGCTCCAGCACCTTGCAGTGTGCAGACAGCCCCTGCCGGCAACCTCCTCTCCAAGGAGGCCTCAACCGAGGCCTAGGCCCAGGGGAAAGGCACCAGCGGGGATGAGCCTGGGGAGGCGCCCGGGCATGTCTGGACCCAGGCCCCGCAGCCTGCCCCTTGGTGGGGTAGTACCCCCAGAGGCCAGGAAGGTCTGGGCAAGGCTGCCAGAGGCAGGGACACTGCTGGGTCCTGCCCCTGGCCTGTGGGGCCTCTGAGAACAACTGGCACTCTCCCGCTGGAAGACCTCCCCGGCTGCCTCCAAAGGCTGGTTTGCAAGCACTCAATCCCGCTGTTCACGCCAGCTGCGCACAATGCTCCCAAGCCCGGGAGAAAAGCATTTTGGGGTGGTGCTCACTCCGGGCTTTGGAAGACCTCCCCGGCTGCCTCCAAGGCCGGTTTGCAAGCACTTCTGCCTGCTGTTCCCGCCACCCGCGCACAATGCTCCCAAGCCCGGGAGAAAAGCGTTTCGGGGTGGTGTTCTCTCTGGACCCAAGAAAGACCTCCCGGGCTGCCCCCAAATGCCGGTTTGCAAGCACTCCCACTCACTGTTCCCGCCATCCATGCAAATGCTACAAGCCCAGGAGAAAAGCCCTTCAGGGTGGTGCTCTCTCCCGGCCCTTGGAAGACCTCCCCAGCTGCCTCCAAAGGCTGGATTTCAAGTACTCCCTCCCGCTGTCCCGCCAGCCGCACACAATGCTCCCAATCACGGGAGAAAAGCGCTTCGGGGTGGTGCTCTCTACGGGCCCTTGGAAGACCTCCCCGTTTGTCTCCAAAGGCCGGTTTGCAAGCACTCATGCCCGCTGTTCCCGCCAGCCGCGCACAATGCTCCCAAGCCTAGGAGAAAAGCGCTTCGGGGTGGTGCTCTCTCCCGGCCCTTGGAAGACCTCCCCGGCTGCCTCCAAAGGCCGGTTTGCAAGCACTCAATCCCGCTGTTCCCGCCAGCCGCGCACAATGCTCCCAAGCCCGGGAGAAAAGCGCTTCGGGGTGGTGCTCTCTCCTGGCCCTTGGAAGACCTCCCCGGCTGCCTCCAAAGGCTGGTTTTCAAGAACTCCCTCCCGCTGACCCGCCAGCCGCACACAATGCTCCCAAGCCCGGGAGAAAAGCATTTTGAGGTGGTCTCTCTCCGGGCCCTTGGAAGACTCCCCGGCTGCCTCTAAAGGCCGGTTTGCAAGCACTCATGTCCTCTGTTCCCGACAGCCGCGAACAATGCTCCCAATTCCGTGAGAAAAGTGCTTCGGGATGGTGCTCTCTCCGGGCCCTTGGAAGACCTCCCAAGCTGCCTCCAAAGGCCGGTTTGCAAGCACTCCCGCCCGCTGTTCCCGCCAGCCTCGCACAATGCTCCCAAGCCCGGGAGAAAAGCGCTTCGGGGTGGTGTTCTCTCCGTGCCAATGGAGGACCTCCCTGGCTGCCCCCAAAGGCCGGTTTGCAAGCACTCCCACTCGCTGTTCCCGCCAGCCACGCACAATCCTCCAAAACCCCGGAGAAAAGCGCTTCGGGATGGTGTTCTCTCCGTGCCCATGGAAGACCTCCCGGGGTGCCCCCAAAGGCCGGTTTGGAAGCACTCCGACTCGCTGTTCCCGCCATCCGCGCACAATGCTCCCAAGCCCGGGAGAAAAGCATTTTGGGGTGGTGCTCACACCGGGCCCTGGAAGACCTCCCCGGCTGCCTCCAAAGGACGGTTTTCAAGCACTCCTGCCTGCTGTTCCCGCCACCCATGCACAATGCTCCCAAGCCCGGGAGAAAAGCGCTTCGGGGTGGTGCTCTCTACAGGCCCTTGGAAGACCTCCCCGGCTGCCTCCAAAGGCCGGTTTGCAAGGACTCCTTCCTGCTGTTCCCGCCATCCGCGCACAATGCTCCCAAGCCCGGGAGAAAAGCATTTTGGGGTGGTGCTCACACCGGGCCCTGGAAGACCTCCCCGGCTGCCTCCAAAGGACGGTTTTCAAGCACTCCTGCCTGCTGTTCCCGCCACCCGCGCAAAATGCTCCCAAGCCCGGGAGAAAAGCGCTTCGGGGTGGTGCTCTCTACAGGCCCTTGGAAGACCTCCCCGGCTGCCTCCAAAGGCCGGTTTGCAAGGACTCCTTCCTGCTGTTCCCGCCAGCCACGCACAATGCTCCCAAGCCCGGGAGAAAAGCATTTTGGGGTGGTGCTCACACCGGGCCCTGGAAGACCTCCCCAGCTGCCTGCAAAGTCCGGTTTTCAAGCACTCCTGCCTGCTGTTCCCGCCAGCCGCGCACAATGCTCCCAAGCCCGGGAGAAAAGCTTTTTGGGGTGGTGCTCACACCGGGCCCTGGAAGACCTCCCCGGCTGCCTCCAAATGACGGTTTTCAAGCACTCCTGCCTGCTGTTCCCGCCACCTGCGCACAATGCTCCCAAGCCCGGGAGAAAAGCGCTTCGGGGTGGTGCTCTCTACAGGCCCTTGGAAGACCTCCCCGGCTGCCTCCAAAGGCCGGTTTGCAAGGACTCCTTCCTGCTGTTCCCGCCAGCCAAGCACAATGCTCCCAAGCCCGGGAGAGAAGCATTTTGGGGTGGTGCTCTCTACAGGCCCTTGGAAGACCTCCCCGGCTGCCTCCAGTGGCCAGTTTGCAAGTACTCATGCCCGCTGTTCCCACCAGCCGCGCACAATGCTCCCAAGCCCGGGAGAAAAGCTTTTTGGGGTGGTGCTCACACCGGGCCCTGGAAGACCTCCCCGGCTGCCTGCAAAGGCCGGTTTTCAAGCACTCCTGCCTGCTGTTCCTGCCACCCGCGCACAATACTCCCAAGCCCGGGAGAAAAGCTCTTCGGGGTGGTGCTCTCTACAGGCCCTTGGAAGACCTCCCCCGCTGCCTCCAAAGGCCGGTTTGCAAGGACTCCTTCCTGCTGTTCCCGCCAGCCACGCACAATGCTCCCAAGCCCGGGAGAAAAGTGCTTCGGGGTGGTGATCTCTCCGGGCCCTTGGAAGTCGTCCCCGGCTGCCTCCAAAGGCCGGTTTGCAAGCACTCATGCCCGTTGTTCCCACCAGCCGCGCACAATGCTCCCAAGCCCGGGAGAAAAGCATTTTGGGGTGGTGCTCTCTCCGGGCCCTTGGAAGACGTCCCCGGCTGCCTCCAAAGGCCGGTTTGCAAGCACTCATGCCCGTTGTTCCCACCAGCCGCGCACAATGCTCCCAAGCCCGGGAGAAAAGCGCTTTGGGGTGGTGCTCTCTCCGGGCCCTTGGAAGACGTCCCCGGCTGCCTCCAAAGGCCGGTTTGCAAGCACTCATGCCCGTTGTTCCCACCAGCCGCGCACAATGCTCCCAAGCCCGGGAGAAAAGCATTTTGGGGTGGTGCTCACTCCGGGCCCTTGGAAGACCTCCCCGGCTGCCTCCAAAGGCCAGTTTGCAAGCAGTCCTGCCTGCTGTTCCCGCCAGCCGCGCACAATGTTCCCAAGCCCGGGAGAAAAGCGCTTCGGGGTGGTGCTCTCTCCGGGCACTTTCAAGACCTCCCCGGCTGCCTCCAAAGGCCGGTTTGTAAGTACTCATTCCCGCTGCTTCCGCCAGCCACGCACAATGCTCCCAAGCCCGGGAGAAAAGCATTTTGGGGTGGTGCTCTCTCCGGGCCCTTGGAAGACCTCCCGGGCTGCCTCCAAAGGCCAGTTTGCAAGCATTCATGTCCGTTGTTCCCGACAGCCGCGCACAATGCTCCCAAGCCCGAGAGAAAAGCATTTTGGGTGGTGATCAGTCCGGCCCTTGGAAGACCTCCCCGGCTGCCTCCAAAGGACAGTTTGCAAGCACTCATGCCCGCTGTTTCCCGCCAGCCGCGCACAATGCTCCCAAGACCGTGAGAAAAGCGCTTCGGGGTGGTGTTCTCTCAGGGACCATGGAGGACCTCCCCGGCTGCCCCCAAAGGGCCGGTTTGCAAGCATTCCCACTCGCTGTTCCCGCCAGGCACACACAATGTTCCAAAACCCCGGGAGAAAAGCGCTTCGGGGTGGTGGTCTCTCCGGGCCCCTGCCCCTGAGCCTGGGGCCAGGCAGGGGATCCCACAGTCCCAGGCCAAGGCAGAACCACATGCACACGTCTGTTCCTGCCCCCTCCAGCGGCAGAGAGCAGGGGGGAGCCAGAGTCTGTCAGGCAGCTGCTGGGCTGGCCGCCTGTGTGGGAAGGGGCAGAGCCGACCTAGGGGCAAGTTGGGCCTCTTGCTCTCCCTGCTGCCCTGAGGCTGCTGGGCCAAAGAGGTCTTGGGCATCCAGCCCCTTGCTGGTCCCTTCCCTCTGACGAGGCCCTCTGAGCTCCAGCACCTTGCAGTGTGGAGACAGCCCCTGCCAGCAACCTCCTCTCCAAGGAGGCCTCAACCGAGGCCTAGGCCCAGGGGAAAGGCAACTCAGCGGAGATGAGCCAGTGGAGGCGCACGGGCATGTCTGGACCCAGTCCCCGCAGCCTGCCCCTTGGTGGGGCAGTACCCCCGGAGGCCAGGAAGGTCTGGGCAAGGCTGCGAGGGGCAGGGGCCCTGCTGGGTCGTGCCCCTGGCCTGTGGGGCGTCTGAGCAAAACCGGCACTCTCCCGCTGGAAGACCTTCCCGTCTGCCTCCAAAGGCCGGTTTGCAAGCACTCCCGCCCGCTGTTCCCCGCCAGGCACGCACAATGCTCCCAAGCCCGGGAGAAAAGCACTTCGGGGTGGTGCTCTCTCCGGGCCCTTGCCCCTGAGCCTGGGGGCCAGGCAGTTGGAACACACTCCCAGGCCAATGCAGAACGACATGCACACGTCTGTTCCTGCCCCCTACACCGGCAGAGAGCTCGGGGGAGCCAGAGACTGCCAGGCTGCTGCTGGGCTGGCCGCCTGTGTGGGACGGGGCAGAGCCGACCTAGGGGCAAGTTGGGCCTCTTGCTCTCCCTGCTGCCCTGAGGCTGCTGGGTCAAAGAGGTCTTGGGCATCCAGCCCTTTGCTGGTCCCTTCCCTCTGACGAGGCCCTCTGAGCTCCAGCACCTTGCAGTGTGGAGACAGCCCCTGCCAGCAACCTCCTCTCCAAAGAGGCCTCAACCGAGGCCTACGCCCAGGGGAAAAGCACCAGCGGGGATGATCCTGGGGAGGCGCACGGACATGTCTGGACCCAGTCCCCGCAGCCTGCCCCTTGGTGGGGCAGTGCCCCCGGAGGCCAGGAAGGTCTGGGCAAGGCTGGCCAGGGGCAGGGGCCCTGCTGGGTCCTGCCCCTGGCCTGTGAGGCCTCTGAGCACAACCGGCCCTCTCCCACTGGAAGACCTCCCCAGCTGCCTCCAAAGTCCTGTTTGCAAACACTCCCGCCCGCTGTTCACGCCAGGCTCGCACAATGCTCCCAAGCCCGGGAGAAAAGCGCTTCGGGGGTGGTGCTCTCTCCGGGCCCTTGCCCCTGAGCCTGGGGGCCAGGCAGTGGGTCCACACTCCCAGACCAAGGCAGAACCACATGCACACGTCTGTTCCTGACCCCTGCACCGGCAGAGAGCTCTGGGGAGCCAGAGTCTGTCAGGCAGGTGCTGGGCTGGCCGCCTGTGTGGGAAGGGGCAGAGCCGACCTAGGGGCAAGTTGGGCCTCTTCCTCTCCCTGCTGCCATGAGGCTGCTGGGCCAAAGAGGTCTTGGGCATCCAGCCCCTTGCTGGTCCCTTCACTCTGACGAGGCCCTCTGAGCTCCAGCACCTTGCAGTGTGGAGACAGCCCCTGCCAGCAACCTCCTCTCCAATGAGGCCTCAACCGAGGCCTAGGCCCAGGGGAAAGACACCAGCGGGGATGAGCCTGGGGAGGCGCCCGGGCATGTCTGGACCCAGTCCCCGCAGCCTGCCCCTTGGTGGGACAGCACCCCCGGAGGCCAGGAAGGTCTGTGCAAGGCTGCCAGTGGCAGGGACAGTGCTGGGTCCTGCCCCTGGCCTGTTGGACGTCTGAGCACAACCGGCACTCTCGCGCTGGAAGACCTCCCCGTCTGCCTCCAAAGGCCGGTTTGCAAGCACTCCCGCCCGCTGTTCCCGCCAGGCACGCACAATGCTCCCAAGCCCGGGAGAAAAGCGCTTCGGGGTGGTGCTCTCTCCGGGCCCTTGCCCCTAAGCCTGCGGGCCAGGCAGGGGGAACACACTCCCAGGCCAAGACAGAACGACATGAACACGTCTGATCCTGCCACCTACACCGGCAGAGAGCTCGGGGGAGCCAGAGTCTCCCAGGCAGGTGCTGGGCTGGCCGCCTGTGTGGGAAGGGGCAGAGCCGACCTAGGGGCAAGTTGGGCCTCTTGCTCTCCCTGCTGCCCTGAGGCTGCTGGGCCAAAGACGTCTTGGGCATCCAGCCCTTTGCTGGTCCCTTCCCTCGGACGAGGCCCTCTGAGCTCCAGCACCTTGCAGTGTGGAGACAGCACCTGCCAGCAATCTCCTCTCCAAGGAGGCCTCAACCGAGGCCTAGGCCCAGGGGAAAAGCACCAGCCGGGATGAGCCTGGGGAGGCGCCCGGGCATGTCTGGACCCAGTCCCCGCAGCCTGCCCCTTGGTGGGGCAGTACCCCTGGAGGCCAGGAAGGTCTGGGCAAGTCTGACCAGGGGCAGGGGACCTGCTGGGTCCTGCCCCTGGCCTGTGGGGCCTCTGAGCACAACCGGGCCCTCTCCCACTGGAAGACCTCCCCGGCTGCCTCCAAAGGCCGTTTTGCACGCACTCCCGCCCATTGTTCCCACCAAGTGCGCACAATGCTCCCAAGCCCGGGAGAAAAGCGCTTTGGGGTGGTGCTCTTTCCGGGTCCTTGCCCCTGAGCCTGGGGGCCAGGCAGGGGGAACACACTCCCAGGCCAAGGCAGAACCACATGCACACGTCTGTTCCTGACCCCTGCACCGGCAGAGAGCTCGGGGGAGCCAGAGTCTGTCAGGCAGCTGCTGGGCTGGCCGCCTTTGTGGGAAGGGGCAGAGCCGACCTAGGGGCAAGTTGGGCCTCTTGCTCTCCCTGCTGCCCTGAGGCTGCTGGGCCAAAGAGGTCTTGGACATCCAGCCCTTTGCTTGTCCCTTCCCTCTGACGAGGCCCTCTGAGCTCCAGCACCTTGCAGTGTGGAGACAGCCCCTGCCAGCAACCTCCTCTCCAAGGAGGCCTCAACCGAGACCTAGGACCAGGGGAAAGGCACCAGCGGGGATGAGCCTGGGGAGGCGCCCGGGCATGTCTGGACCCAGTCCCCGCAGCCTGCCCCTTGGTGGGGCAGTACCCCCGGAGGCCAGGAAGGTCTGGGAAAGGCTGGCCAGGGGCAGGGGACCTACTGGGTCCTGCCCCTGGCCTGTGGGGCCTCTGAGCACAACCGGCCCTCTCCCACTGGAAGACCTCCCCGGCTGCCTCCAAAGTCCTGTTTGCCAACACTCCCACCCGCTGTTCACGCCAGACTTGCACAATGCTCCTAAGCCCGGGAGAAAAGCGCTTCGGGGTGGTGCTCTCTCCGGGCCCTTGCCCCTGAGCCTGGGGGCAAGGCATGGGGAACACACTCCCAGGCCAAGGCAGAACCACATGCCCACGTCTGTTCCTGTCCCCTGCACCGGCAGAGAGCTTGGGGGAGCCAGAGTCTGTCAGGCAGCTGCTGGGTTGGCCGCCTGTGTGGGAAGGGGCAGAGCCGCCCTAGGGGCAAGTTGGGCCTCTTGCTCTCCCTGCTGCCCTGAGGCTGCTGGGCCAAAGACGTCTTGGGCATCCAGCCCCTTACTGGTCCCTTCCCTCTGACGAGGCCCTCTGAGCTCCAGCACCTTGCAGTGTGGAGACAGCCCCTGCCAGCAACCTCCTCTCCAAGGAGGCCTCAACCGAGGCCTAGGCCCAGGGGAAAGGCACCAGCGGGGATGAGCCAGGGGAGGCGCCCGAGCATGTCTGGACCCAGTCCCCGCAGCCTGCCCCTTGGTGGGGCAGTACCCCCGGAGGCCAGGAAGGTCTGGGTAAGGCTGGCCAGGGGCAGGGGCCCTGCTGGGTCCTGCCCCTGGCCTGTGGGGCCTCTGAGCACAACCGGCCCTCTCCCACTGGAAGACCTCCCCGGCTGCCTCCAAAGGCCGGTTTGCAAGCGCTCCCGGCCACTGTTACCAGCAGGCGGGCACAATGCGCCTAAGCCCGGAAGAAAAGCGGTTCAGGGTGGTGCTCTCTCTGGGCCCTTGCCCCTGAGCCTGGGGGAAAGGCAGGGTGTCCACACTAACAGGCCAAGGCAGAACCACATGCACACGTCTGTTCCTGCCCCCTGCACCGGCAGAGAGCTCGGGGGAGCCAGAGACTGTCAGGCAGCTGCTGGGCTGGCCGCCTGTGTGGGAAGTGGCAGAGCCGACCTAGGGGCAAGTTGGGCCTCTTGCTCTCCCTGCTGCCCTGAGGCTGCTGGGCCATAGAGGTCTTGGGCATCCAGCCCCTTGCTGGTCCCTTTCCTCTGACGAGGCCCTCTGAGCTCCAGCACCTTGCAGTGTGGAGACAGCCCCTGCCAGCAACCTCCTCTCCAAGGAGGCCTCAACCGAGGCCTAGGCCCAGGGGAAAGGCACCAGCGGGGATGAGCCTGGGGAGGCGCCCGGGCATGTCTGGACCCAGTCCCCGCAGCCTGCCCCTTGGTGGGGCAGTACCCCCGGAGGCCAGGAAGGTCTGGGCAAGGCTGTCCAGGGGCAGGGGCCCTGCTGGGTCCTGCCCCTGGCCTGTGGGGCCTCTGAGCACAACCGGCCCCTCTCCCACTGGAAGAACTCCCCGGCTCCCTCCAAAGGCCAGTTTGCCAACACTCCCGCCCGCTGTTCCCGCCAGGCACGCACAATGCTCCCAAGCCCGGGAGAAAAGCGCTTCGGGGTGGTGCTCTCCTCGGGCCCTTGCCCCTGAGCCTGGGGGCCAGGCAGTTGGTCCACACTCCCAGACCAAGGCAGAACCACATGCACACGTCTGTTCCTGACCCCTGCACCGGCAGAGAGTTCGGGGGAGCCAGAGTCTGTCAGGCAGCTGCTGGGCTGGCCGCCTGTGTGGGAAGGGGCAGAGCCGACCTAGGGGCAAGTTGGGCCTCTTCCTCTCCCTGCTGCCCTGAGGCTGCTGGGCCAAAGAGGTCTTGGGCATCCAGCCCCTTGCTGGTCCCTTCCCTCTGACGAGGCCCTCTGAGCTCCAGCACCTTGCAGTGTGGAGACAGCCCCTGCCAGCAACATCCTCTCCAAGGAGGCCTCAACCGAGGCCTAGGCCCAGGGGAAAGGCACCAGCGGGGATGAGCCTGGGGAGGCGCCCGGGCATGTCTGGACCCAGTCCCCGCAGCCTGCCCCTTGGTGGGGCAGTACCCCCGGAGGCCAGGAAGATCTGGGCAAGGCTGGCCAGGGGCAGGGGCCCTGCTGGGTCCTCCCCATGGCCTGTGGGGCCTCTGAGCACAACCGGCCCTCTCCCACTGGAAGACCTCCCCGGCTGCCTCCAAAGGCCGGTTTGCAAGCACTCCCGCCCACTGTTCCCGCCAGGCGCGCACAATGCTCCCAAGCCCGGGAGAAAAGCGCTTCGGGGTGGTGCTCTCTCCGGGCCCTTGCCCCTGAGCCTGTGGGCAAGGCAGGGGGAACACACTCCCAGACCAAGGCAGAAACACATGCACACGTCTGTTCCTGTCCCCTGCACCGGCAGAGAGCTCGGGGGAGCCAGAGTCTCTCAGGCAGGTGCTGGGCTGGCCGCCTGTGTGGGAAGGGGCAGAGCCGACCTAGGGGCAAGTTGGGCCTCTTGCTCTCCCTGCTGCCCTGAGGCTGCTGGGCCAAAGAGGTCTTGAGCATCCAGCCCCTTGCTGGTCCCTTCCCTCTGACGAGGCCCTCTGAGCTCCAGCACCTTGCAGTGTGGAGACAGACCCTGCCAGCAACCTCCTCTCCAAGGAGGCCTCAACCGAGGCCTAGGCCCAGGGGAAAGGCACCAGCGGGGATGAGCCAGTGGAGGGGCCCGGGCATGTCTGGACCCAGTCCCCGCAGCCTGCCCCTTGGTGGGGCAGTACCCCCGGAGGCCAGGAAGGTCTGGGCAAGGCTGGCCAGGGGCAGGGTCCCTGCTGGGTCCTGCCCCTGGCCTGTGGGGCCTCTGAGCACAACCGGCCCTCTCCCACTGGAAGACCTCCCCGGCTGCCTTCAAAGGCGGGTTTGCCAACACTCCCGCCCGCTGTTCCCGCCAGGCACGCACAACGCTCCCAAGGCCAGGAGAAAAGCGCTTCGGGGTGTTGCTCTCTCCGGGCCCTTGCCCCTGAGCCTGGGGTCCAGGCAGTGGGTCCACACTCCCAGACCAAGGCAGAACCACATGCACACGTCTGTTCCTGACCCCTGAACCGGCAGAGAGCTTGGGGGAGCCAGAGTCTGTCAGGCAGCTGCTGAGTTGGCCGCCTGTGTGGGAAGGAGCAGAGCCGCCCTAGGGGCAAGTTGGGCCTCTTGCTCTCCCTGCTGCCCTGAGGCTGCTGGGCCAAAGACCTCTTGGGCATCCAGCCCCTTACTGGTCCCTTCCCTCTGACGAGGCCCTCTGAGCTCCAGCACCTTGCAGTGTGGAGACAGCCCCTGCCAGCAACCTCCTCTCCAAGGAGGCCTCAACCGAGGCCTAGGCCCAGAGGAAAGGCACCAGCGGGGATGAGCCTGGGGAGGCGCCCGGGCATGTCTGGACACAGGCCCCGCAGCCTGCCCCTTGGTGGGGCAGTACCCCCCGGAGGCCAGGAAGGTCTGGGCAAGGCTGGCCAGGGACAGGGGCCCTGCTGCGTCCTGCCCCTGGCCTGTGGGGCCTCTGAGCACAACTGGCCCTCTCCCACTGGAAGACCTCCCCGGCTGCCTCCAAAGGCCGGTTTGCAAGCGCTCCCGCCCACTGTTCCCAGCAGGCGTGCACAATGCTCCCAAGCCCGGGAGAAAAGCGCTTCAGGGTGGTGCTCTCTCCGGGCCCTTGCCCCTGAGCCTGGGGGCAAGGCAGGGTGTCCACACTCCCAGGACAAGGCAGAACCACATGCACACGTCTGATCTGCCCCCTGCACCGGGAGAGCTCGGGGGAGCCAGAGTCTGTCAGGCAGCTGCTGGGCTGGCCGCCTGTGTGGGAAGGGGCAGAGCCGACCTAGGGGCAAGTTGGGCCTCTTGCTCTCCCTGCTGCCCTGAGGCTGCTGGGCCAAAGAGGTCTTGGGCATCCAGCCCCTTGCTGGTCCCTTCCCTCGGACGAGGCCCTCTGAGCTCCAGCACCTTGCAGTGTGGAGACAGCCCCTGCCAGCAACCTCCTCTCCAAGGAGTCCTCAACCGAGGCCTAGGCCCAGGGGAATGGCACCAGCGGGGATGAGCCTGGGGAGGCGCCCGGGCATGTCTGGACCCAGTCCCCGCAGCCTGCCCCTTGGTGGGGCAGTACCCCCGGAGGCCAGGAAGGTCTGGGCAAGGCTGCCAGGGGCAGGGACACTGCTGGGTCCTGCCCCTGGCCTGTGGGGCGTCTGAGCACAACCGGCACTCTCCCGCTGGAAGACCTCCCCGTCTGCCTCGAAAGGCCGGTTTGCAAGCACTCCCGCCCGCTGTTCCCGCCAGGCACGCACAATGCTCCCAAGCCCGGGAGAAAAGCGCTTCGGGGTGGTGCTCTCACCGGGCCCTTGCCCCTGAGCCTGGGGGCCAGGCAGGGGGAACACACTCCCAGGCCATGGCAGAACGACATGCACACGTCTGTTCCTGCCCCCTACACCGGCAGAGAGCTCGGGGGAGCCAGAGACTGCCAGGCTGCTGCTGGGCTGGCCGCCTGTGTGGGACGGGGCAGAGCCGACCTAGGGGCAAGTTGGGCCTCTTGCTCTCCCTGCTGCCCTGAGGCTGCTGGGTCAAAGAGGTCTTGTGCATCCAGCCCTTTGCTGGTCCCTTCCCTCTGACGAGGCCCTCTGATCTCCAGCACCTTGCAGTGTGGAGACAGCCCCTGCCAGCAACCTCCTCTCCAAGGAGGCCTCAACCGAGGCCTAGGCCCAGGGGAAAGGCACCAGCGGGGATGAGCCTGGGGAGGCGCCCGGGGATGTCTGGACCCAGTCCCCGCAGCCTGCCCCTTGGTGGGGCAGTACCCCCGGAGGCCAGGAAGGTCTGGGCAAGGCTGGCCAGGGTCAGGGGCCCTGCTGGGTCCTGCCCCTGGCCTGTGGGGCCTCTGAGCACAACCGGCCCTCTCCCACTGGAAGACCTCCCCGGCTGCCTCCAAAGTCCTGTTTGCTAACACTCCCACACGCTGTTCACGCCAGGCTCGCACAATGCTCCCAAGCCCGGGAGAAAAGCGCATTGGGGTGGTTCTCTCTCCGGGCCCTTGCCCCTGAGCCTGGGGGCAAGGCACGGGGAACACACTCCCTGGCCAAGGCAGAACCACATGCCCACGTCTGTTCCTGTCCCCTGCACCGGCAGAGAGCTTGGGGGAGCCAGAGTCTGGCAGGCAGCTGCTGGGTTGGCCGCCTGTGTGGGAAGGGGCAGAGCCGACCTAGGGGCAAGTTGGGCCTCTTGCTCTCCCTGCTGCCCTGAGGCTGCTGGGCCAAAGACGTCTTGGGCATCCAGCCCTTTGCTGGTCCCTTCCCTCTGACGAGGCCCTCTGAGCTCCAGCACCTTGCAGTGTGGAGACAGCCCCTGCCAGCAACCTCCTCTCCAAGGAGGCCTCAACCGAGGCCTAGGCCCAGGGGAAAGGCACCAGCGGGGATGAGCCAGGGGAGGCGCCCGAGCATGTCTGGACCCAGTCCCCGCAGCCTGCCCCTTGGTGGGGCAGTACCCCCGGAGGCCAGGAAGGTCTGGGCAAGGCTGGCCAGGGGCAGGGGCCCTGCTGCGTCCTGCCCCTGGCCTGTGGGGCCTCTGAGCACAACCGGCCCTCTCCCACTGGAAGACCTCCCCGGCTGCCTCCAAAGGCCGGTTTGCAAGCGCTCCCGCCCACTGTTCCCAGCAGGCGTGCACAATGCTCCCAAGCCCGGGAGAAAAGCGCGTCAGGGTGGTGCTCTCTCCGGGCCCTTGCCCCTGAGCCTGGGGGCCAGGCAGTGGGTCCACACTCCCAGACCAAGGCAGAACCACATGCACACGTCTGTTCCTGACCCCTGCACCGGCAGAGAGCTCTGGGTAGCCAGAGTCTGTCAGGCAGGTGCTGGGCTGGCCGCCTGTGTGGGAAGGGTTAGAGCCGACCTAGGGGCAAGTTGGGCCTCTTCCTCTCCCTGCTGCCCTGAGGCTGTTGGGCCAAAGAGGTCTTGGGCATCCAGCCCCTTGCTGGTCCCTTCCCTCTGACGAGTCCCTCTGAGCTCCAGCACCTTGCAGTGTGGAGACAGCCCCTGCCAGCAACCTCCTCTCCAATGAGGCCTCAACCGAGGCCTAGGCCTAGGGGAAAGACACCAGTGGGGATGAGCCTGGGGAGGCGCCCGGGCATGTCTGGACCCAGTCCCCGCAGCCTGCCCCTTGGTGGGGCAGTACCCCCGGAGGCCATGAAGGTCTGTGCAAGGCTGCCAGGGGCAGGGACAGTGCTGGGTCCTGCCCCTGGCCTGTTGGACGTCTGAGCACAACCGGCACTCTCGCGCTGGAAGACCTCCCCGTCTGCCTCCAAAGGCCGGTTTGCAAGCACTCCCGCCCGCTGTTCCCGCCAGGCACGCACAATGCTCCCAAGCCCGGGAGAAAAGCGCTTCGGGGTGGTGCTCTCTCCGGGCCCTTGCCCCTAAGCCTGCGGGCCAGGCAGGGGGAACACACTCCCAGGCCAAGACAGAACGACATGAACACGTCTGTTCCTGCCCCCTACACCGGCAGAGAGCTCGGGGGAGCCAGAGTCTCCCAGGCAGGTGCTGGGCTGGCCGCCTGTGTGGGAAGGGGCAGAGCCGACCTAGGGTCAAGTTGGGCCTCTTGCTCTCCCTGCTGCCCTGAGGCTGCTGGGCCAAAGACGTCTTGGGCATCCAGCCCTTTGCTGGTCCCTTCCCTCGGACGAGGCCCTCTGAGCTCCAGCACCTTGCAGTGTGGAGACAGCACCTGCCAGCAATCTCCTCTCCAAGGAGGCCTCAACCGAGGCCTAGGCCCAGGGGAAAAGCACCAGCCGGGATGAGCCTGGGGAGGCGCCCGGGCATGTCTGGACCCAGTCCCCGCAGCCTGCCCCTTGGTGGGGCAGTACCCCTGGAGGCCAGGAAGGTCTGGGCAAGTCTGACCAGGGGCAGGGGACCTGCTGGGTCCTGCCCCTGGCCTGTGGGGCCTCTGAGCACAACCGGCCCTCTCCCACTGGAAGACCTCCCCGGCTGCCTCCAAAGGCCGTTTTGCACGCACTCCCGCCCATTGTTCCCACCAAGTGCGCACAATGCTCCCAAGCCCGGGAGAAAAGCGCTTTGGGGTGGTGCTCTTTCCGGGTCCTTGCCCCTGAGCCTGGGGGCCAGGCAGGGGGAACACACTCCCAGGCCAAGGCAGAACCACATGCACACGTCTGTTCCTGACCCCTGCACCGGCAGAGAGCTCGGGGGAGCCAGAGTCTGTCAGGCAGCTGCTGGGCTGGCCGCCTTTGTGGGAAGGGGCAGAGCCGACCTAGGGGCAAGTTGGGCCTCTTGCTCTCCCTGCTGCCCTGAGGCTGCTGGGCCAAAGAGGTCTTGGACATCCAGCCCTTTGCTTGTCCCTTCCCTCTGACGAGGCCCTCTGAGCTCCAGCACCTTGCAGTGTGGAGACAGCCCCTGCCAGCAACCTCCTCTCCAAGGAGGCCTCAACCGAGACCTAGGACCAGGGGAAAGGCACCAGCGGGGATGAGCCTGGGGAGGCGCCCGGGCATGTCTGGACCCAGTCCCCGCAGCCTGCCCCTTGGTGGGGCAGTACCCCCGGAGGCCAGGAAGGTCTGGGAAAGGCTGGCCAGGGGCAGGGGACCTACTGGGTCCTGCCCCTGGCCTGTGGGGCCTCTGAGCACAACCGGCCCTCTCCCACTGGAAGACCTCCCCGGCTGCCTCCAAAGTCCTGTTTGCCAACACTCCCACCCGCTGTTCACGCCAGACTTGCACAATGCTCCCAAGCCCGGGAGAAAAGCGCTTCGGGGTGGTGCTCTCTCCGGGCCCTTGCCCCTGAGCCTGGGGGCAAGGCATGGGGAACACACTCCCAGGCCAAGGCAGAACCACATGCCCACGTCTGTTCCTGTCCCCTGCACCGGCAGAGAGCTTGGGGGAGCCAGAGTCTGTCAGGCAGCTGCTGGGTTGGCCGCCTGTGTGGGAAGGGGCAGAGCCGCCCTAGGGGCAAGTTGGGCCTCTTGCTCTCCCTGCTGCCCTGAGGCTGCTGGGCCAAAGACGTCTTGGGCATCCAGCCCCTTACTGGTCCCTTCCCTCTGACGAGGCCCTCTGAGCTCCAGCACCTTGCAGTGTGGAGACAGCCCCTGCCAGCAACGTCCTCTCCAAGGAGGCCTCAACCGAGGCCTAGGCCCAGGGGAAAGGCACCAGCGGGGATGAGCCAGGGGAGGCGCCCGAGCATGTCTGGACCCAGTCCCCGCAGCCTGCCCCTTGGTGGGGCAGTACCCCCGGAGGCCAGGAAGGTCTGGGTAAGGCTGGCCAGGGGCAGGGGCCCTGCTGGGTCCTGCCCCTGGCCTGTGGGGCCTCTGAGCACAACCGGCCCTCTCCCACTGGAAGACCTCCCCGGCTGCCTCCAAAGGCCGGTTTGCAAGCGCTCCCGGCCACTGTTACCAGCAGGCGGGCACAATGCGCCTAAGCCCGGAAGAAAAGCGCTTCAGGGTGGTGCTCTCTCTGGGCCCTTGCCCCTGAGCCTGGGGGCAAGGCAGGGTGTCCACACTCCCAGGCCAAGGCAGAACCACATGCACACGTCTGATCTGCCCCCTGCACCGGCAGAGAGCTCGGGGGAGCCAGAGTCTGTCAGGCAGCTGCTGGGCTGGCCGCCTGTGTGGGAAGTGGCAGAGCCGACCTAGGGGCAAGTTGGGCCTCTTGCTCTCCCTGCTGCCCTGAGGCTGCTGGGCCATAGAGGTCTTGGGCATCCAGCCCCTTGCTGGTCCCTTCCCTCTGACGAGGCCCTCTGAGCTCCAGCACCTTGCAGTGTGGAGACAGCCCCTGCCAGCAACCTCCTCTCCAAGGAGGCCTCAACCGAGGCCTAGGCCCAGGGGAAAGGCACCAGCGGGGATGCGCCTGGGGAGGCGCCCGGGCATGTCTGGACCCAGTCCCCGCAGCCTGCCCCTTGGTGGGGCAGTACCCCCGGAGGCCAGGAAGATCTGGGCAAGGCTGGCCAGGGCCAGGGGCCCTGCTGGGTCCTCCCCATGGCCTGTGGAGCCTCTGAGCACAACCGGCCCTCTCCCACTGGAAGACCTCCCCGGCTGCCTCCAAAGGCCGGTTTGCAAGCACTCCCGCCCACTGTTCCCGCCAGGCGCGCACAATGCTCCCAAGCCCGGGAGAAAAGCGCATTGGGGTGGTTCTCTCTCCGGGCCCTTGCCCCTGAGCCTGGGGGCAAGGCACGGGGAACACACTCCCTGGCCAAGGCAGAACCACATGCCCTCGTCTGTTCCTGTCCCCTGCACCGGCAGAGAGCTTGGGGGAGCCAGAGTCTGACAGGCAGCTGCTGGGTTGGCCGCCTGTGTGGGAAGGGGCAGAGCCGACCTAGGGGCAAGTTGGGCCTCTTGCTCTCCCTGCTGCCCTGAGGCTGCTGGGACAAAGACGTCTTGGGCATCCAGCCCCTTACTGGTCCCTTCCCTCTGACGAGGCCCTCTGAGCTCCAGCACCTTGCAGTGTGGAGACAGCCCCTGCCAGCAACCTCCTCTCCAAGGAGGCCTCAACCGAGGCCTAGGCCCAGGGGAAAGGCACCAGCGGGGATGAGCCAGGGGAGGCGCCCTAGCATGTCTGGACCCAGTCCCCGCAGCCTGCCCCTTGGTGGGGCAGTACCCCCGGAGGCCAGGAAGGTCTGGGCAAGGCTGGCCAGGGGCAGGGGCCCTGCTGCGTCCTGCCCCTGGCCTGTGGGGCCTCTGAGCACAACCGGCCCTCTCCCACTGGAAGACCTCCCCGGCTGCCTCCAAAGGCCGGTTTGCAAGCGCTCCCGCCCACTGTTCCCAGCAGGCGTGCACAATGCTCCCAAGCCCGGGAGAAAAGCGCTTCAGGGTGGTGCTCTCTCTGGGCCCTTGCCCCTGAGCCTGGGGTCAAGGCACGGTGTCCACACTCCCAGGCCAAGTCAGAACCACATGCACACGTCTGTTCCTGCCCCCTGCACCGGCAGAGAGCTCGGGGGAGCCAGAGTCTGTCAGGCATCTGCTGGGCTGGCCGCCTGTGTGGGAAGTGGCAGAGCCGACCTAGGGGCAAGTTGGGCCTCTTGCCCTCCCTGCTGCCCTGAGGCTGCTGGGCCAAAGAGGTCTTGGGCATCCAACCCCTTGCTGGTCCCTTCCCTCTGACGAGGCCCTCTGAGCTCCAGCACCTTGCAGTGTGGAGACAGCCCCTGCCAGCAACCTCCTCTCCAAGGAGGCCTAAACCGAGGCCTAGGCCCAGGGGAAAGGCACCAGCGGGGATGAGCCTGGGGAGGCGCCCGGGCATGTATGGACCCAGTCCCCGCAGCCTGCCCCTTGGTGGGGCAGTACCCCCGGAGGCGAGGAAGGTCTGGGAAAGGCTGGCCAGGGGCAGGGGACCTGCTGGGTCCTGCCCCTGGCCTGTGGGGCCTCTGAGCACAACCGGCCCTCTCCCACTGGAAGACCTCCCCAGCTGCCTCCAAAGGCCGGTTTGCAAGCACTCCCGCCCACTGTTCCAACCAAGGGCGCACAACGCTCCCAAGCCCGGGAGAAAATCGCCTCGGGGTGGTGCTCTCTCCGGGCCCTTTCCCCTGAGCCTGAGGGCCAGGCAGGGTGTCCACACTCCCAGGCCAAGGCAGAACGACATGCACACGTCTGTTCCTGCCCCATGCACCGGCAGAGAGCTCGGGGGAGCCAAAGTCTGTCAGGCAGCTGCTGGGCTGGCGGCCTGTGTGGGAAGGGGCAGAGCCGACCTAGGGGCAAGTTGGGCCTCTTGCTCTCCCTGATGCCCTGAGGCTGCTGGGTCAAAGAGATCTTGGGCATCCAGCCCCTTGCTTGTCCCTTCCCTCTGACGAGGCCCTCTGAGCTCCAGCACCTTGCAGTGTGGAGACAGCCCCTGCCAGCAACCTCCTCTCCAAGGAGGCCTCAACCGAGGCCTAGGCCCAGGGGAAAGGCACCAGCGGGGATGAGCCTGGGGAGGCGCCCGGGCATGTCTGGACCCAGTCCACGCAGCCTGCCCCTTGGTGGGGCAGTACCCCCGGAAGCCAGTAAGGTCTGGGCAAGGCTGGCCACGGGCAGGGGCCGTGCTGGGTCCTGCCCCTGGCCTGTGGGGCCTCTGAGCACAACCGGCCCTCTCCCACTGGAAGACTTCCCCGGCTGCCTCCAAAGGCCGGTTTGCCAACACTCCCGCCCGCTGTTCCCGCCAGGCACGCACAATTCTCCCAAGCCCGGGAGAAAAGCGCTTCGGGGTGGTGCTCTCTCTGGGCCCTTGCCCCTGAGCGTGGGGGCGAAGCAGTGGGTCCACACTCCCAGACCAACACAGAACCACATGCACACGTCTGTTCCTGACCCCTGCACCGGCAGAGAGCTCGGGGGAGCCAGAGTCTGTCAGGCAGCTGCTGGGCTGGCCGCCTGTGTGGGAAGGGGCAGAGCCGACCTAGGGGCAAGTTGGGCCTCTTCCTCTCCCTGCTGCCCTGAGGCTGCTGGGCCAAAGAGGTCTTGGGCATCCAGCCCCTTGCTGGTCCCTTCCCTCTGACGAGGCCGTCTGAGCTCCAGCACCTTGCAGTGTGGAGACAGCCCCTGCCAGCAACCTCCTCTCCAAGGAGGCCTCAACCGAGGCCTAGGCCCAGGGGAAAGGCACCAGCGGGGATGAGCCTGGGGAGGCGCCCGGCCATGTCTGGACCCAGTCCCCGCAGCCTGCCCCTTGGTGGGGCAGTACCCCCGGAGGCCAGGAGGGTCTGGGCAAGGCTGCCAGGGGCAGGGACACTGCTGGGTCCTGCCCCTGGCCTGTGGGGCGTCTGAGCACAACCGGCCCTCTCCCGCTGGAAGACCTCCCCGGCTGCCTCCAAAGGCCGGTTTGCAAGCACTCCCGCCCGCTGTTCCCGCCAGGCACGCACAATGCTCCCAAGCCCGGGAGAAAAGCGCTTCGGGGTGGTGCTCTCTCCGGGCCCTTGCCCTTGAGCCTGGGGGACAGGCAGGGGGAACACACTCCCAGGCCAAGGCAGAACGACATGCACACGTCTGTTCCTGCCCCCTACACCGGCAGAGAGTTCGGGGGAGCCAGAGACTGCCAGGCTGCTGCTGGGCTGGCTGCCTGTGTGGGACGGGGTAGAGCCGACCTAGGGGCAAGTTGGGCCTCTTGCTCTCCCTGCTGCCCTGAGGCTGCTGGGTCAAAGAGGTCTTGGGCATCCAGCCCTTTGCTGGTCCTTTCCCTCTGACGAGGCCCTCTGAGCTCCAGCACCTTGCAGTGTGCAGACAGCCCCTGCCGGCAACCTCCTCTCCAAGGAGGCCTCAACCGAGGCCTAGGCCCAGGGGAAAGGCACCAGCGGGGATGAGCCTGGGGAGGCGCCCGGGCATGTCTGGACCCAGGCCCCGCAGCCTGCCCCTTGGTGGGGTAGTACCCCCGGAGGCCAGGAAGGTCTGGGCAAGGCTGCCAGAGGCAGGGACACTGCTGGGTCCTGCCCCTGGCCTGTGGGGCCTCTGAGAACAACTGGCACTCTCCCGCTGGAAGACCTCCCCGGCTGCCTCCAAAGGCCGGTTTGCAAGCACTCCCGCCCACTGTTCCCGCCAGGCGCGCACAATGCTCCCAAGCCCGGGAGAAAAGCGCTTCGGTGTGGTGGTCTCTCCGGGCCCTTGCCCCTGAGCCTGGGGGCCAGGCAGGGGGTCCACAGTCCCAGGCCAAGGCACAACAACATGCACACGTCTGTTCCTGCCCCCTCCACCGGCAGAGAGCTGGGGGGAGCCAGAGTCTGTCAGGCAGCTGCTGGGCTGGCCGCCTGTGTGGGAAGGGGCAGAGCCGACCTAGGGGCAAGTTGGGCCTCTTGCTCTCCCTGCTGCCCTGAGGCTGCTGGGCCAAAGAGGTCTTGGGCATCCAGCCCCTTGCTGGTCCCTTCCCGCTGACGAGGCCCTCTGAGCTCCAGCACCTTGCAGTGTGGAGACAGCCCCTGCCAGCAACCTCCTCTCCAAGGAGGCATCAACCGAGGCCTATGCCCAGGGGAAAGGCACCAGCGGGGATGAGCCTGGGGAGGCGCCCAGGCATGTCTGGACCCAGTCCCCGCAGCCTGCCCCTTGGTGGGGCAGTACCCCCGGAGGCCAGGAAGGTCTGGGCAAGGCTGGCCAGGGGCAGGGGACCTGCTGGGTCCTGCCCCTGGCCTGTGAGGCCTCTGAGCACAACCGGCCCTCTCCCACTGGAAGACCTCCACGGCTGCCTCCAAAGTCCTGTTTGCAAACACTCCCGCCCGCTGTTCACGCCAGGCTCGCACAATGCTCCCAGGCCCGGGAGAAAAGCGCTTCGGGGTGGTGCTCTCTCCGGGCCCTTGCCCCTGAGCCTGGGGGCAAGGCAGGGGGAACACACTCCCAGGCCAAGGCAGAACCACATGCCCACGTCTGTTCCTGTCCCCTGCACCGGCAGAGAGCTTGGGGGAGCCAGAGTCTGTCAGGCAGCTGCTGAGTTGGCCGCCTGTGTGGGAAGGGGCAGAGCCGCCCTAGGGGCAAGTTGGGCCTCTTGCTCTCCCTGCTGCCCTGAGGCTGCTGGGCCAAAGACGTCTTGGGCATCCAGCCCCTTGCTGGTCCCTTCCCTCTGACGAGGCCCTCTGAGCTCCAGCACCTTGCAGTGTGGAGACAGCCCCTGCCAGCAACCTCCTCTCCAAGGAGGCCTCAACCGAGGCCTAGGCCCAGGGGAAAGGCACCAGCGGGGATGAGCCTGGGGAGGCGCCCGGGCATGTCTGGACCCAGGCCCCGCAGCCTGCCCCTTGGTGGGGCAGTACCCCCGGAGGCCAGGAAGGTCTGGGCAAGGCTGGCCAGGGGCAGGGGCCCTGCTGCGTCCTGCCCCTGGCCTGTGGGGCCTCTGAGCACAACCGGCCCTCTCCCACTGGAAGACCTCCCCGGCTGCCTCCAAAGGCCGGTTTGCAAGCGCTCCCGCCCACTGTTCCCAGCAGGCGTGCACAATGCTCCCAAGCCCGGGAGAAAAGCGCTTCAGGGTGGTGCTCTCTCCGGGCCCTTGCCCCTGAGCCTGGGGCAAGGCAGGGTGTCCACACTCCCAGGACAAGGCAGAACCACATGCACACGTCTGATCTGCCCCCTGCACCGGCAGAGAGCTCGGGGGAGCCAGAGTCTGTCAGGCAGCTGCTGGGCTGGCCGCCTGTGTGGGAAGGGGCAGAGCCGACCTAGGGGCAAGTTGGGCCTCTTGCTCTCCCTGCTGCACTGAGGCTGCTGGGCCAAAGAGGTCTTGGGCATCCAGCCCCTTGCTGGTCCCTTCCCTCTGACGAGGCCCTCTGAGCTCCAGCACCTTGCAGTGTGGAGACAGCCCCTGCCAGCAACCTCCTCTCCAAGGAGGCCTCAACTGAGGCCTAGGCCCAGGGGAAAGGCACCAGCGGGGATGAGCCTGGGGAGGTGCCCGGCCATGTCTGGACCCAGTCCCCGCAGCCTGCCCCTTGGTGGGGCAGTACCCCCGGAGGCCAGGAGGGTCTGGGCAAGGCTGCCAGGGGCAGGGACACTGCTGGGTCCTGCCCCTGGCCTGTGGGGCGTCTGAGCACAACCGGCCCTCTCCCGCTGGAAGACCTCCCCGGCTGCCTCCAAAGGCCGGTTTGCAAGCACTCCCGCCCGCTGTTCCCGCCAGGCACGCACAATGCTCCCAAGCCCGGGAGAAAAGCACTTCGGGGTGGTGCTCTCTCCGGGCCCTTGCCCCTGAGCCTGGGGGACAGGCAGGGGGAACACACTCCCAGGCCAAGGCAGAACGACATGCACACGTCTGTTCCTGCCCCCTACACCGGCAGAGAGTTCGGGGGAGCCAGAGACTGCCAGGCTGCTGCTGGGCTGGCTGCCTGTGTGGGACGGGGTAGAGCCGACCTAGGGGCAAGTTGGGCCTCTTGCTCTCCCTGCTGCCCTGAGGCTGCTGGGTCAAAGAGGTCTTGGGCATCCAGCCCTTTGCTGGTCCTTTCCCTCTGACGAGGCCCTCTGAGCTCCAGCACCTTGCAGTGTGCAGACAGCCCCTGCCGGCAACCTCCTCTCCAAGGAGGCCTCAACTGAGGCCTAGGCCCAGGGGAAAGGCACCAGCGGGGATGAGCCTGGGGAGGCGCCCGGGCAAGTCTGGACCCAGGCCCCGCAGCCTGCCCCTTGGTGGGGTAGTACCCCCGGAGGCCAGGAAGGTCTGGGCAAGGCTGCCAGAGGCAGGGACACTGCTGGGTCCTGCCCCTGGCCTGTGGGGCCTCTGAGAACAACTGGCATTCTCCCGCTGGAAGACCTCCCCGGCTGCCTCCAAAGGCTGGTTTGCAAGCACTCAATCCCGCTGTTCACGCCAGCTGCGCACAATGCTCCCAAGCCCGGGAGAAAAGCATTTTGAGGTGGTGCTCACTCCGGGCTTTGGAAGACCTCCCCGGCTGCCTCCAAGGCCGGTTTGCAAGCACTTCTGCCTGCTGTTCCCGCCACCCGCGCACAATGCTCCCAAGCCCGGGAGAAAAGCGTTTCGGGGTGGTGTTCTCTCTGGACCCAAGAAAGACCTCCCGGGCTGCCCCCAAATGCCGGTTTGCAAGCACTCCCACTCACTGTTCCCGCCATCCGTGCAAATGCTCCAAGCCCAGGAGAAAAGCCCTTCAGGGTGGTGCTCTCTCCCGGCCCTTGGAAGACCTCCCCGGCTGCCTCCAAAGGCTGGATTTCAAGTAGTCCCTCCCGCTGTCCCGCCAGCCGCACACAATGCTCCCAATCACGGGAGAAAAGCGCTTCGGGGTGGTGCTCTCTACGGGCCCTTGGAAGACCTCCCCGTTTGTCTCCAAAGGCCGGTTTGCAAGCACTCATGCCCGCTGTTCCCGCCAGCCGCGCACAATGCTCCCAAGCCTAGGAGAAAAGCGCTTCGGGGTGGTGCTCTCTCCCGGCCCTTGGAAGACCTCCCCGGCTGCCTCCAAAGGCCGGTTTGCAAGCACTCAATCCCGCTGTTCCCGCCAGCTGCGCACAATGCTCCCAAGCCCGGGAGAAAAGCGCTTCGGGGTGGTGCTCTCTCCCGGCCCTTGGAAGACCTCCCCGGCTGCCTCCAAAGGCTGGTTTTCAAGAACTCCCTCCCGCTGACCCGCCAGCCGCACACAATGCTCCCAAGCCCGGGAGAAAAGCATTTTGAGGTGGTCTCTCTCCGGGCCCTTGGAAGACTCCCCGGCTGCCTCTAAAGGCCGGTTTGCAAGCACTCATGTCCTCTGTTCCCGACAGCCGCGAACAATGCTCCCAATTCCGTGAGAAAAGTGCTTCGGGATGGTGCTCTCTCCGGGCCCTTGGAAGACCTCCCAAGCTGCCTCCAAAGGCCGGTTTGCAAGCACTCCCGCCCGCTGTTCCCGCCAGCCTCGCACAATGCTCCCAAGCCCGGGAGAAAAGCGCTTCGGGGTGGTGTTCTCTCCGTGCCAATGGAGGACCTCCCTGGCTGCCCCCAAAGGCCGGTTTGCAAGCACGCCCACTCGCTGTTCCCGCCAGCCACGCACAATCCTCCAAAACCCCGGAGAAAAGCGCTTCGGGGTGGTGCTCTCTACAGGCCCTTGGAAGACCTCCCCGGCTGCCTCCAAAGGCCGGTTTGCAAGGACTCCTTCCTGCTGTTCCCGCCATCCGCGCACAATGCTCCCAAGCCCGGGAGAAAAGCATTTTGGGGTGGTGCTCACACCGGGCCCTGGAAGACCTCCCCGGCTGCCTCCAAAGGACGGTTTTCAAGCACTCCTGCCTGCTGTTCCCGCCACCCGCGCAGAATGCTCCCAAGCGCGGGAGAAAGCGCTTCGGGGTGGTGCTCTCTACAGGCCCTTGGAAGACCTCCCCGGCTGCCTCCAAAGGCCGGTTTGCAAGGACTCCTTCCTGCTGTTCCCACCAGCCACGCACAATGCTCCCAAGCCCGGGAGAAAAGCATTTTGGGGTGGTGCTCACTCCGGGCCCTTGGAAGACCTCCCCGGCTGCCTCCAATGGCCAGTTTGCAAGCACTCATGTCCGCTGTTCCCACCAGCCGCGCACAATGCTCCCAAGCCCGGGAGAAAAGCTTTTTGGGGTGGTGCTCACACCGGGCCCTGGAAGACCTCCCCAGCTGCCTGCAAAGGCCGGTTTTCAAGCACTCCTGCCTGCTGTTCCCGCCAGCCGCGCACAATGCTCCCAAGCCCGGGAGAAAAGCTTTTTGGGGTGGTGCTCACACCGGGCCCTGGAAGACCTCCCCGGCTGCCTCCAAAGGACGGTTTTCAAGCACTCCTGCCTGCTGTTCCCGCCACCTGCGCACAATGCTCCCAAGCCCGGGAGAAAAGCGCTTCGGGGTGGTGCTCTCTACAGGCCCTTGGAAGACCTCCCCGGCTGCCTCCAAAGGCCGGTTTGCAAGGACTCCTTCCTGCTGTTCCCGCCAGCCACGCACAATGCTCCCAAGCCCGGGAGAGAAGCATTTTGGGGTGGTGCTCTCTACAGGCCCTTGGAAGACCTCCCCGGCTGCCTCCAGTGGCCAGTTTGCAAGCACTCATGCCCGCTGTTCCCACCAGCCGCGCACAATGCTCCCAAGCCCGGGAGAAAAGCTTTTTGGGGTGGTGCTCACACCGGGCCCTGGAAGACCTCCCCGGCTGCCTTCAAAGGCCGGTTTTCAAGCACTCCTGCCTGCTGTTCCTGCCACCCGCGCACAATACTCCCAAGCCCGGGAGAAAAGTGCTTCGGGGTGGTGCTCTCTACAGGCCCTTGGAAGACCTCCCCCGCTGCCTCCAAAGGCCGGTTTGCAAGGACTCCTTCCTGCTGTTCCCGCCAGCCACGCACAGTGCTCCCAAGCCCGGGAGAAAAGTGCTTCGGGGTGGTGATCTCTCCGGGCCCTTGGAAGTCGTCCCCGGCTGCCTCCAAAGGCCGGTTTGCAAGCACTCATGCCCGTTGTTCCCACCAGCCGCGCACAATGCTCCCAAGCCCGGGAGAAAAGCGTT
Source organism: Dama dama (assembly GCF_033118175.1). NCBI lineage: Eukaryota > Metazoa > Chordata > Mammalia > Artiodactyla > Cervidae > Dama > Dama dama. The sequence goes on along the minus strand of NW_026870998.1, from coordinate 54,300 downwards.
TTGGGGTGGTGCTCTCTCCGGGCCCTTGGAAGACGTCCCCGGCTGCCTCCAAAGGCCGGTTTGCAAGCACTCATGCCCGTTGTTCCCACCAGCCGCGCACAATGCTCCCAAGCCCGGGAGAAAAGCGCTTTGGGGTGGTGCTCTCTCCGGGCCCTTGGAAGACGTCCCCGGCTGCCTCCAAAGGCCGGTTTGCAAGCACTCATGCCCGTTGTTCCCACCAGCCGCGCACAATGCTCCCAAGCCCGGGAGAAAAGCATTTTGGGGTGGTGCTCACTCCGGGCCCTTGGAAGACCTCCCCGGCTGCCTCCAAAGGCCAGTTTGCAAGCAGTCCTGCCTGCTGTTCCCGCCAGCCGCGCACAATGTTCCCAAGCCCGGGAGAAAAGCGCTTCGGGGTGGTGCTCTCTCCGGGCACTTTCAAGACCTCCCCGGATGCCTCCAAAGGCCGGTTTGTAAGTACTCATTCCCGCTGCTTCCGCCAGCCACGCACAATGCTCCCAAGCCCGGGAGAAAAGCATTTTGGGGTGGTGCTCTCTCCGGGCCCTTGGAAGACCTCCCGGGCTGCCTCCAAAGGCCAGTTTGCAAGCATTCATGTCCGTTGTTCCCGACAGCCGCGCACAATGCTCCCAAGCCCGAGAGAAAAGCATTTGGGGTGGTGATCAGTCCGGCCCTTGGAAGACCTCCCCGGCTGCCTCCAAAGGACAGTTTGCAAGCACTCATGCCCGCTGTCCCCGCCAGCCGCGCACAATGCTCCCAAGACCGTGAGAAAAGCGCTTCGGGGTGGTGTTCTCTCAGGGACCATGGAGGACCTCCCCGGCTGCCCCCAAAGGCCGGTTTGCAAGCATTCCCACTCGCTGTTCCCGCCAGGCACACACAATGTTCCAAAACCCCGGAGAAAAGCGCTTCGGGGTGGTGGTCTCTCCGGGCCCCTGCCCCTGAGCCTGGGGGCCAGGCAGGGGATCCACAGTCCCAGGCCAAGGCAGAACCACATGCACACGTCTGTTCCTGCCCCCTCCACCGGCAGAGAGCTGGGGGGAGCCAGAGTCTGTCAGGCAGCTGCTGGGCTGGCCGCCTGTGTGGGAAGGGGCAGAGCCGACCTAGGGGCAAGTTGGGCCTCTTGCTCTCCCTGCTGCCCTGAGGCTGCTGTGCCAAAGAGGTCTTGGGCATCCAGCCCCTTGCTGGTCCGTTCCCTCTGACGAGGCCCTCTGAGCTCCAGCACCTTGCAGTGTGGAGACAGCCCCTGCCAGCAACCTCCTCTCCAAGGAGGCCTCAACCGAGGCCTAGGCCCAGGGGAAAGGCACCAGCGGAGATGAGCCAGTGGAGGCGCACGGGCATGTCTGGACCCAGTCCCCGCAGCCTGCCCCTTGGTGGGGCAGTACCCCCGGAGGCCAGGAAGGTCTGGGCAAGGCTGCGAGGGGCAGGGTCCCTGCTGGGTCGTGCCCCTGGCCTGTGGGGCGTCTGAGCACAACCGGCACTCTCCCGCTGGAAGACCTCCCCGTCTGCCTCCAAAGGCCGGTTTGCAAGCACTCCCGCCCGCTGTTCCCGCCAGGCATGCACAACGCTCCCAAGCCCGGGAGAAAAGCGCTTCGGGGTGGTGCTCTCTCCGGGCCCTTGCCCCTGAGCCTGGGGGCCAGGCAGTTGGAACACACTCCCAGGCCAATGCAGAACGACATGCACACGTCTGTTCCTGTCCCCTGCACCAGCAGAGAGCTCGGGGGAGCCAGAGTCTCTCAGGCAGGTGCTGGGCTGGCCGCCTGTGTGGGAAGGGGCAGAGCCGACCTAGGGGCAAGTTGGGCCTCTTGCTCTCCCTGCTGCCCTGAGGCTGCAGGGCCAAAGACGTCTTGGGCATCCAGCCCCTTACTGGTCCCTTCCCTCTGACGAGGCCCTCTGAGCTCCAGCACCTTGCAGTGTGGAGACAGCCCCTGCCAGCCATCTCCTCTCCAAGGAGGCCTCAACCGAGGCCTAGGCCCAGGGGAAAGGCACCAGCGGGGTTGAGCCTGGGGAGGCGCCCGGGCATGTCTGGACCCTGTCCCCGCAGCCTGCCCCTTGGTGGGGCAGTACCCCCGGAGGCCAGGAAGGTCTGGGCAAGGCTGGCCAGGGGCAGGGGCCCTGCTGGGTCCTGCACCTGGCCTGTGGGGCCTCTGAGCACAACCGGCCCTCTCCCACTGGAAGACCTCCCCGGCTGCCTCCAAAGTCCTGTTTGCAAGCACTCCCGCCCACTGTTCCCGCCAGGCGAGCACATTGCTCCCAAGCCCGGGAGAAAAGCGCTTCGGGGTGGTGGTCTCTCCGGGCCCTTGCCCCTGAGCCTGGGGGCCAGGCAGGGGATCCACAGTCCCAGGCCAAGGCACAACAACATGCACACGTCTGTTCCTGCCCCCTCCACCGGCAGAGAGCTGGGGGGAGCCAGAGTCTGTCAGGCAGCTGCTGGGCTGGCCGCCTGTGTGGGGAGGGGCAGAGCCGACCTAGGGGCAAGTTGGGCCTCTTGCTCTCCCTGCTGCCCTGAGGCTGCTGGGCCAAAGAGGTCTTGGGCATCCAGCCCCTTGCTGGTCCCTTCCCTCTGACGAGGCCCTCTGAGCTCCAGCACCTTGCAGTGTGGAGACAGCCCCTGCCAGCAACCTCCTCTCCAAGGAGGCCTCAACCGAGGCCTAGGCACAGGGGAAAGGCACCAGCGGGGATGAGCCAGTGGAGGCGCACGGGCATATCAGGACCCAGTCCCTGCAGCCTGCCCCTTGGTGGGGCAGTACCCCCGGAGGCCAGGAAGGTCTGGGCAAGGCTGGCCAGGGGCAGGGTCCCTGCTGGGTCCTGCCCCTGGCCTGTGGGGCCTCTGAGCACAACCGGCCCTCTCCCACTGGAAGACCTCCCCGGCTGCCTCCAAAGGCGGGTTTGCCAACACTCCCGCCCGCTGTTCCGCCAGGCACGCACAACGCTCCCAAGGCCAGGAGAAAAGCGCTTCGGGGTGTTGCTCTCTCCGGGCCCTTGCCCCTGAGCCTGGGGTCCAGGCAGTGGGTCCACACTCCCAGACCAAGGCAGAACCACATGCACACGTCTGTTCCTGACCCCTGCACCGGCAGAGAGCTCGGGGGAGCCAGAATCTGTCAGGCAGCTGCTGGGTTGGCTGCCTGTGTGGGAAGGGGCAGAGCCGACCTAGGGGCAAGTTGGGCCTCTTGCTCTCCCTGCTGCCCTGAGGCTGCTGGGCCAAAGAGGTCTTGGGCATCCAGCCCCTTGCTGGTCCCTTCCCGCTGACGAGGCCCTCTGAGCTCCAGCACCTTGCAGTGTGGAGACAGCCCCTGCCAGCAACCTCCTCTCCAAGGAGGCCTCAACCGAGGCCTAGGCCCAGGGGAAAGGCACCAGCGGGGATGAGCCTGGGGAGGCGCCCAGGCATGTCTGGACCCAGTCCCCGCAGCCTGCCCCTTGGTGGGGCAGTACCCCCGGAGGCCAGGAAGGTCTGGGTAAGACTGGCCAGGGGCAGGGGCCCTGCTGGGTCCTGCCCCTGGCCTGTGGGGCCTCTGAGCACAACCGGCCCTCTCCCACTGGAAGACCTCCCCGGCTGCCTCCAAAGGCCGGTTTGCAAGCACTCCCGCCCACTGTTCCCGCCAGGCGCGCACAATGCTCCCAAGCCCGGGAGAAAAGCGCTTCGGGGTGGTGGTCTCTCCGGGCCCCTGCCCCTGAGCCTGGGGGCCAGGCAGGGGATCCACAGTCCCAGGCCAAGGCAGAACCACATGCACACGTCTGTTCCTGCCCCCTCCACCGGCAGAGAGCTGGGGGGAGCCAGAGTCTGTCAGGCAGCTGCTGGGCTGGCCGCCTGTGTGGGAAGGGGCAGAGCCGACCTAGGGGCAAGTTGGGCCTCTTGCTCTCCCTGCTGCCCTGAGGCTGCTGGGCCAAAGAGGTCTTGGGCATCCAGCCCCTTGCTGGTCCCTTCCCTCTGACGAGGCCCTCTGAGCTCCAGCACCTTGCAGTGTGGAGACAGCCCCTGCCAGCAACCTCTTCTCCAAGGAGGCCTCAACCGAGGCCTAGGCCCAGGGGAAAGGCACCAGCGGGGATGAGCCAGTGGAGGCGCACGGGCATGTCTGGACCCAGTCCCCGCAGCCTGCCCCTTGGTGGGGCAGTACCCCCGGAGGCCAGGAAGGTCTGGGCAAGGCTGGCCAGGGGCAGGGGCCCTGCTGGGTCCTGCCCCTGGCCTGTGGGGCCTCTGAGCACAACCGGCCCTCTCCCACTGGAAGACCTCCCCGGCTGCCTCCAAAGGCCGGTTTGCCAACACTCCCGCCCGCTGTTCCCGCCAGGCACGCACAATGCTCCCAAGCCCGGGAGAAAAGCGCTTCGGGGTGTTGCTCTCTCCGGGCCCTTGCCCCTGAGCCTGGGGTCCAGGCAGTGTGTCCACACTCCCAGACCAAGGCAAAACCACATGCACACGTCTGTTCCTGACCCCTGCACCGGCAGAGCGCTCGGGGGAGCCACAGTCTGTCAGGCAGCTGCTGGGTTGGCTGCCTGTGTGGGAAGGGGCAGAGCCGACCTAGGGGCAAGTTGGGCCTCTTCCTCTCCCTGCTGCCCTGAGGCTGCTGGGCCAAAGAGGTCTTGGGCATCCAGCCCCTTGCTGGTCCCTTCCCTCTGACGAGGCCCTCTGAGCTCCAGCACCTTGCAGTGTGGAGACAGCCCCTGCCAGCAACCTCCTCTCCAAGGAGGCCTCAACCGAGGCCTAGGACCAGGGGAAAGGCACCAGCGGAGATGAGCCTGGGGAGGCGCCCGGGCATGTCTGGACCCAGTCCCCGCAGCCTGCCCTTTGTTGGGACAGTAACCCCGGAGTCCAGGAGGGTCTGGGCAAGGCTGCCAGGGGCAGGGACACTGCTGGGTCCTGCCCCTGGCCTGTGGGGCGTCTGAGCACAACCGGCACTCTCCCGCTGGAAGACCTCCCTGGCTGCCTCCAAAGGCCGGTTTGCAAGCACTCCCGCGCGCTGTTCCCGCCAGGCACGCACAATGCTACCAAGCACGAGAGAAAAGCGCTTCGGGGTGGTGCTCTCTCCGGACCCTTGCCCCTGAGCCTGGGGGACAGGCAGGGGGAACACACTCCAAGGCCAAGGCAGAACGACATGCACACGTCTGTTCCTGCCCCCTACACCGGCAGAGAGATCGGGGGAGCCAGAGACTGCCAGGCTGCTGCTGGGCTGGCTGCCTGTCTGGGACGGGGCAGAGCCGACCTAGGGGCAAGTTGGGCCTCTTGCTCTCCCTGCTGCCCTGAGGCTGCTGGGTCAAAGAGGTCTTGGGCATCCAGCCCTTTGCTGGTCCCTTCCCTCTGACGAGGCCCTCTGAGCTCCAGCACCTTGCAGTGTGGAGACAGCCCCTGCCAGCAACCTCCTCTCCAAAGAGGCCTCAACCGAGGCCTACGCCCAGGGGAAAGGCACCAGCGGGGATGATCCTGGGGAGGCGCACGGACATGTCTGGACCCAGTCACCGCAGCCTGCCCCTTGGTGGGGCAGTACCCCCGGAGGCCAGGAAGGTCTGGGCAAGGCTGGCCAGGGGCAGGGGCCCTGCTGGGTCCTGCCCCTGGCCTGTGGGGCCTCTGAGCCCAACCCCCCCTCTCCCACTGGAAGACCTCCCCGGCTGCCTCCAAAGGCCGGTTTGCAAGCGCTCCCGCCCACTGTTCCCAGCAGGCGTGGACAATGCTCCCAAGCCCGGGAGAAAAGCGCTTCAGGGTGGTGCTCTCTCTGGGCCCTTGCCCCTGAGCCTGGGGGCAAGGAAGGGTGTCCACACTCCCAGGCCAAGGCAGAACCACATGCACACGTCTGTTCCTGACCCCTGCACCGGCAGAGAGCTCGGGGGAGCCAGAGTCTGTCAGGCAGCTGCTGGGCTGGCCGCCTGTGTGGGAAGGGGCAGAGCCGACCTAGGGGCAAGTTGGGCCTCTTCCTCTCCCTGCTGCCCTGAGGCTGCTGGGCCAAAGAGGTCTTGGGCATCCAGCCCCTTGCTGGTCCCTTCCCTCTGACGAGGCCCTCTGAGCTCCAGCACCTTGCAGTGTGGAGACAGCCCCTGCCAGCAACCTCCTCTCCAAGGAGGCCTCAACCGAGGCCTAGGCCCAGGGGAAAGGCACCAGCGGGGTTGAGCCAGGGGAGGCGCCCGGGCATGTCTGGACCCTGTCCCCGCAGCCTGCCCCTTGGTGGGGCAGTACCCCCGGAGGCCAGGAAGGTCTGGGCAAGGCTGGCCAGGGGCAGGGGCCCTGCTGGGTCCTGCCCCTGGCCTGTGGGGCCTCTGAGCACAACCGGCCCTTGCCCACTGGAAGACCTCCCCGGCTGCCTCCAAAGGCCGGTTTGCAAGCCCTCCCGCCCACTGTTCCCGCCAGGTGCGCACAATGCTCCCAAGCCCGGGAGAAAAGCGCTTCGGGGTGGTGGTCTCTCCGGGCCCCTGCCCCTGAGCCTGGGGGCCAGGCAGGGGATCCACAGTCCCAGGCCAAGGCAGAACCACATGCACACGTCTGTTCCTGCCCCCTCCACCGGCAGAGAGCTGGGGGGAGCCAGAGTCTGTCAGGCAGCTGCTGGGCTGGCCGCCTGTGTGGGAAGGGGCAGAGCCGACCTAGGGGCAAGTTGGGCCTCTTGCTCTCCCTGCTGCCCTGAGGCTGCTGGGCCAAAGAGGTCTTGGGCATCCAGCCCCTTGCTGGTCCCTTCCCTCTGACGAGGCCCTCTGAGCTCCAGCACCTTGCAGTGTGGAGACAGCCCCTGCCAGCAACCTCCTCTCCAAGGAGGCCTCAACCGAGGCCTAGGCCCAGGGGAAAGGCACCAGCGGGGATGAGCCAGTGGAGGCGCACGGGCATGTCTGGACCCAGTCCCCGCAGCCTGCCCCTTGGTGGGGCAGTACCCCCGGAGGCCAGGAAGGTCTGGGCAAGGCTGGCCAGGGGCAGGGGCCCTGCTGGGTCCTGCCCCTGGGCTGTGGGGCCTCTGAGCACAACCGGCCCTCTCCCACTGGAAGACCTCCCCGGCTGCCTCCAAAGGCCGGTTTGCCAACACTCCCGCCCGCTGTTCCCGCCAGGCACGCACAATGCTCCCAAGCCCGGGAGAAAAGCGCTTCGGGGTGTTGCCCTCTCCGGACCCTTGCCCCTGAGCCTTGGGTCCAGGCAGTGGGTCCACACTCCCAGACCAAGGCAGAACCACATGCACTCGTCTGTTCCTGACCCCTGCACCGACAGAGAGCTCGGGGGAGCCAGAGTCTGTCAGGCAGCTGCTGGGTTGGCTGCCTGTGTGGGAAGGGGCAGAGCCGACCTAGGGGCAAGTTGGGCCTCTTCCTCTCCCTGCTGCCCTGAGGCTGCTGGGCCAAAGACGTCTTGGGCATCCAGCCCCTTACTGGTCCCTTCCCTCTGACGAGGCCCTCTGAGCTCCAGCACCTTGCAGTGTGGAGACAGCCCCTGCCAGCAACCTCCTCTCCAAGGAGGCCTCAACCGAGGCCTAGGCCCAGGGGAAAGGCACCAGCGGGGATGAGCCAGTGGAGGCGCAAGGGCATGTCTGGACCCAGTCCCCGCAGCCTGCCCCTTGGTGGGGCAGTACCCCCGGAGGCCAGGAAGGTCTGGGCAAGGCTGCGAGGGGCAGGGGCCCTGCTGGGTCGTGCCACTGGCCTGTGGGGCGTCTGAGCACAACCGGCACTCTCCCGCTGGAAGACCTCCCCGTCTGCCTCCAAAGGCCGGTTTGCAAGCACTCCCGCCCGCTGTTCCCGCCAGGCAGGCACAATGCTCCCAAGCCCGGGAGAAAAGCGCTTCGGGGTGGTGTTCTCCTCGGGCCCTTGCCCCTGAGCCTGGGGGCCAGGCAGTTGGAACACACTCCCAGGCCAAGGCAGAACGACATGCACACGTCTGTTCCTGCCCCCTAAACCGGCAGAGAGCTCGGGGGAGCCAGAGACTGCCAGGCTGCTGCTGGGCTGGCTGCCTGTGTGGGACGGGGCAGAGCCGACCTAGGGGCAAGTTGGGCCTCTTGCTCTCCCTGCTGCCCTGAGGCTGCTGGGTCAAAGAGGTCTTGGGCATCCAGCCCTTTGCTGGTCCCTTCCCTCTGACGAGGCCCTCTGAGCTCCAGCACCTTGCAGTGTGGAGACAGCCCCTGCCAGCAACCTCCTCTCCAAAGAGGCCTCAACCGAGGCCTACGCCCAGGGGAAAAGCACCAGCGGGGATGATCCTGGGGAGGCGCACGGACATGTCTGGACCCAGTCCCCGCAGCCTGCCCCTTGGTGGGGCAGTACCCCCGGAGGCCAGGAAGGTCTGGGCAAGGCTGGCCAGGGGCAGGGGCCCTGCTGTGTCCTGCCCCTGGCCTGTGAGGCCTCTGAGCACAACCGGCCCTCTCCCACTGGAAGACCTCCCCGGCTGCCTCCAAAGTCCTCTTTGCAAACACTCCCGCCCGCTGTTCACGCCAGGCTCGCACAATGCTCCCAAGCCCGGGAGAAAAGCGCTTCGGGGTGGTGCTCTCTCCGGGCCCTTGCCCCTGAGCCTGGGGGCCAGGCAGTGGGTCCACACTCCCAAATCAAGGCAGAACCACATGCACACGTCTGTTCCTGACCCCTGCACCGGCAGAGAGCTCGGGGGAGCCAGAGTCTGTCAGGCAGGTGCTGGGCTGGCCGCCTGTGTGGGAAGGGTTAGAGCCGACCTAGGGGCAAGTTGGGCCTCTTCCTCTCCCTGCTGCCCTGAGGCTGCTGGGCCAAAGAGGTCTTGGGCATCCAGCCCCTTGCTGGTCCCTTCCCTCTGACGAGGCCCTCTGAGCTCCAGCACCTTGCAGTGTGGAGACAGCCCCTGCCAGCAACCTCCTCTCCAATGAGGCCTCAACCGAGGCCTAGGCCCAGGGGAAAGGCACCAGCGGGGATGAGCCTGGGGAGGCGCCCGGGCATGTCTGGACCCAGTCCCCGCAGCCTGCCCCTTGGTGGGGCAGTACCCCCGGAGGCCAGGAAGGTCTGGGCAAGGCTGCCAGGGGCAGGGACAGCGCTGGGTCCTGCCCCTGGCCTGTGGGACGTCTGAGCACAACCGGCACTCTCCCGCTGGAAGACCTCCCCGTCTGCCTCGAAAGGCCGGTTTGCAAGCACTCCCGCCCGCTGTTCCCGCCAGGCACGCACAATGCTCCCAAGCCCGGTAGAAAAGCGCTTCGGGGTGGTGCTCTCTCCGGGCCCTTGCCCCTAAGCCTGCGGGCCAGGCAGGGGGAACACACTCCCAGGCCAAGACAGAACGACATGAACACGTCTGTTCCTGCCCCCTACACCGGCAGAGAGCTCGGGGGAGCCAGAGTCTCTCAGGCAGGTGCTGGGCTGGCCGCCTGTGTGGGAAGGGGCAGAGCCGACCTAGGGGCAAGTTGGGCCTCTTGCTCTCCCTGCTGCCCTGAGGTTGCTGGGCCAAAGACGTCTTGGGCATCCAGCCCTTTGCTGGTCCCTTCCCTCTGACGAGGCCCTCTGAGCTCCAGCACCTTGCAGTGTGGAGACAGCACCTGCCAGCAATCTCCTCTCCAAGGAGGCCTCAACCGAGGCCTAGGCCCAGGGGAAAGGCACCAGCGGGGATGAGCCTGGGGAGGCGCCCGGGCATGTCTGGACCCAGTCCCCGCAGCCTGCCCCTTGGTGGGGCAGTACCCCTGGAGGCCAGGAAGGTCTGGGCAAGGCTGACCAGGGGCAGGGGACCTGCTGGGTCCTGCCCCTGGCCTGTGGGGCCTCTGAGCACAACCGGCCCTCTCCCACTGGAAGACCTCCCCGGCTGCCTCCAAAGGCCGTTTTGCACGCACTCCCGCCCACTGTTCCCACCAAGCGCGCACAATGCTCCCATCCCGGGAGAAAAGCGCTTCGGGGTGGTGCTCTCTCCGGGCCCTTGCCTCTGAGACTGGGGGCCAGGCAGGGGGTCCACACTCCCAGGCCAAGGCAGAACCACATGCACACGTCTGTTCCTGACCCCTGCGCCGGCAGAGAGCTCGGGGGAGCCAGAGTCTGTCAGGCAGCTGCTGGGCTGGCCGCCTTTGTGGGAAGGGGCAGAGCCGACCTAGGGGCAAGTTGGACCTCTTGCTCTCCCTGCTGCCCTGAGGCTGCTGGGCCAAAGAGGTCATGGGCATCCAGCCCTTTGCTTGTCCCTTCCCTCTGACGAGGCCCTCTGAGCTCCAGCACCTTGCAGTGTGGAGACAGCCCCTGCCAGCAACCTCCTCTCCAAGGAGGCCTCAACCGAGACCTGGGACCAGGGGAAAGGCACCAGCGGGGATGAGCCTGGGGAGGCGACCAGGCATGTCTGGACCCAGTCCCCGCAGCCTGCCCCTTGGTGGGGCAGTACCCCCGGAGGCCAGGAAGGTCTGGGAAAGGCTGGCCAGGGGCAGGGGACCTGCTGGGTCCTGCCCCTGGCCTGTCGGGCCTCTGAGCACAGCCGGCCCTCTCCCACTGGAAGACCTCCCCGGCTGCCTCCAAAGGCCGGTTTGCAAGCGCTCCCGGCCACTGTTACCAGCAGGCGGGCACAATGCTCCTAAGCCCGGAAGAAAAGCGCTTCAGGGTGGTGCTCTCTCTGGGCCCTTGCCCCTGAGCCTGGGGGCAAGGCAGGGTGTCCACACTCCCAGGCCAAGGCAGAACCACATGCACACGTCTGACCTGCCCCCTGCACCGGCAGAGAGCTCGGGGGAGCCAGAGTCTGTCAGGCAGCTGCTGGGCTGGCCGCCTGTGTGGGAAGTGGCAGAGCCGACCTAGGGGCAAGTTGGGCCTCTTGCTCTCCCTGCTGCCCTGAGGCTGCTGGGCCAAAGAGGTCTTGGGCATCCAGCCCCTTGCTGGTCCCTTCCCTCTGACGAGGCCCTCTGAGCTCCAGCACCTTGCAGTGTGGAGACAGCCCCTGCCAGCAACCTCCTCTCCAAGGAGGCCTCAACCGAGGCCTAGGCCCAGGGGAAAGGCACCAGCGGGGATGAGCCTGGGGAGGCGCCCGGGCATGTCTGGACCCAGTCCCCGCAGCCTGCCCCTTGGTGGGGCAGTACCCCTGGAGGCCAGGAAGGTCTGGGCAAGGCTGACCAGGGGCAGGGGACCTGCTGGGTCCTGCCCCTGGCCTGTGGGGCCTCTGAGCACAACCGGCCCTCTCCCACTGGAAGACCTCCCCGGCTGCCTCCAAAGGCCGTTTTGCACGCACTCCCGCCCACTGTTCCCACCAAGCGCGCACAATGCTCCCATCCCGGGAGAAAAGCGCTTCGGGGTGGTGCTCTCTCCGGGCCCTTGCCCCTGAGACTGGGGGCCAGGCAGGGGGTCCACACTCCCAGGCCAAGGCAGAACCACATGCACACGTCTGTTCCTGACCCCTGCGCCGGCAGAGAGCTCGGGGGAGCCAGAGTCTGTCAGGCAGCTGCTGGGCTGGCCGCCTTTGTGGGAAGGGGCAGAGCCGACCTAGGGGCAAGTTGGGCCTCTTGCTCTCCCTGCTGCCCTGAGGCTGCTGGGCCAAAGAGGTCATGGGCATCCAGCCCTTTGCTTGTCCCTTCCCTCTGACGAGGCCCTCTGAGCTCCAGCACCTTGCAGTGTGGAGACAGCCCCTGCCAGCAACCTCCTCTCCAAGGAGGCCTCAACCGAGACCTGGGACCAGGGGAAAGGCACCAGCGGGGATGAGCCTGGGGAGGCGACCAGGCATGTCTGGACCCAGTCCCCGCAGCCTGCCCCTTGGTGGGGCAGTACCCCCGGAGGCCAGGAAGGTCTGGGAAAGGCTGGCCAGGGGCAGGGGACCTGCTGGGTCCTGCCCCTGGCCTGTGGGGCCTCTGAGCACAGCCGGCCCTCTCCCACTGGAAGACCTCCCCGGCTGCCTCCAAAGGCCGGTTTGCAAGCGCTCCCGGCCACTGTTACCAGCAGGCGGGCACAATGCTCCTAAGCCCGGAAGAAAAGCGCTTCAGGGTGGTGCTCTCTCTGGGCCCTTGCCCCTGAGCCTGGGGGCAAGGCAGGGTGTCCACACTCCCAGGCCAAGGCAGAACCACATGCACACGTCTGACCTGCCCCCTGCACCGGCAGAGAGCTCGGGGGAGCCAGAGTCTGTCAGGCAGCTGCTGGGCTGGCCGCCTGTGTGGGAAGTGGCAGAGCCGACCTAGGGGCAAGTTGGGCCTCTTGCTCTCCCTGCTGCCCTGAGGCTGCTGGGCCAAAGAGGTCTTGGGCATCCAGCCCCTTGCTGGTCCCTTCCCTCTGACGAGGCCCTCTGAGCTCCAGCACCTTGCAGTGTGGAGACAGCCCCTGCCAGCAACCTCCTCTCCAAGGAGGCCTCAACCGAGGCCTAGGCCCAGGGGAAAGGCACCAGCGGGGATGAGCCTGGGGAGGCGCCCGGGCATGTCTGGACCCAGTCCCCGCAGCCTGCCCCTTGGTGGGGCAGTACCCCCGGAGGCCAGGAAGGTCTGGGCAAGGCTGTCCAGGGGCAGGGGCCCTGCTGGGTCCTGCCCCTGGCCTGTGGGGCCTCTGAGCACAACCGGCCCTCTCCCACTGGAAGAACTCCCCGGCTGCCTCCAAAGGCCAGTTTGCCAACACTCCCGCCCGCTGTTCCCGACAGGCACGCACAATGCTCCCAAGCCCGTGAGAAAAGCACTTCAGGGTGGTGCTCTCCTCGGGCCCTTGCCCCTGAGCCTGGGGGCCAGGCAGTTGGTCCACACTCCCAGACCAAGGCAGAACCACATGCACACGTCTGTTCCTGACCCCTGCACCGGCAGAGAGCTCGGGGGAGCCAGAGTCTGACAGGCAGCTGCTGGGCTGGCCGCCTGTGTGGGAAGGGGCAGAGCCGACCTAGGGGCAAGTTGGGCCTCTTGCTCTCCCTGCTGCCCTGAGGCTGCTGGGCCAAACAGGTCTTGGGCATCCAGCCCCTTGCTGGTCCCTTCCCTCTGACGAGGCCCTCTGAGCTCCAGCACCTTGCAGTGTGGAGACAGCCCCTGCCAGCAACCTCCTCTCCAAGGAGGCCTCAACCGAGGCCTAGGCCCAGGGGAAAGGCACCAGCGGGGATGAGCCTGGGGAGGCGCCCGGGCATGTCTGGACCCAGTCCCTGCAGCCTGCCCCTTGGTGGGGCAGTACCCCCGGAGGCCAGGAAGGTCTGTGCAAGGCTGCCAGGGGCAGGGACAGCGCTGGGTCCTGCCCCTGGCCTGTGGGACGTCTGAGCACAACCGGCACTCTCCCGCTGGAAGACCTCCCCGTCTGCCTCGAAAGGCCGGTTTGCAAGCACTCCCGCCCGCTGTTCCCGCCAGGCACGCACAATGCTCCCAAGCCCGGTAGAAAAGCGCTTCGGGGTGGTGCTCTCTCTGGGCCCTTGCCCCTAAGCCTGCGGGCCAGGCAGGGGGAACACACTCCCAGGCCAAGACAGAACGACATGAACACGTCTGTTCCTGCCCCCTACACCGGCAGAGAGCTCGGGGGAGCCAGAGTCTCTCAGGCAGGTGCTGGGCTGGCCGCCTGTGTGGGAAGGGGCAGAGCCGACCTAGGGGCAAGTTGGGCCTCTTGCTCTCCCTGCTGCCCTGAGGCTGCTGGGCCAAAGACGTCTTGGGCATCCAGCCCTTTGCTGGTCCCTTCCCTCTGACGAGGCCCTCTGAGCTCCAGACCTTGCAGTGTGGAGACAGCACCTGCCAGCAATCTCCTCTCCAAGGAGGCCTCAACCGAGGCCTAGGCCCAGGGGAAAGGCACCAGTGGGGATGAGCCTGGAGAGGCGCCCGGGCATGTCTGGACCCAGTCCCCGCAGCCTGCCCCTTGGTGGGGCAGTACCCCTGGAGGCCAGGAAGGTCTGGGCAAGGCTGACCAGGGGCAGGGGACCTGCTGGGTCCTGCCCCTGGCCTGTGGGGCCTCTGAGCACAACCGGCCCTCTCCCACTGGAAGACCTCCCCGGCTGCCTCCAAAGGCCGTTTTGCACGCACTCCCGCCCACTGTTCCCACCAAGTGCGCACAATGCTCCCATCCCGGGAGAAAAGCGCTTCGGGGTGGTGCTCTCTCCGGGCCCTTGCCCCAGAGACTGGGGGCCAGGCAGGGGGTCCACACTCCCAGGCCAAGGCAGAACCACATGCACACGTCTGTTCCTGACCCCTGCACCGGCAGAGAGCTCGGGGGAGCCAGAGTCTGTCAGGCAGCTGCTGGGCTGGCCGCCTTTGTGGGAAGGGGCAGAGCCGACCTAGGGGCAAGTTGGGCCTCTTGCTCTCCCTGCTGCCCTGAGGCTGCTGGGCCAAAGAGGTCTTGGGCATCCAGCCCTTTGCTGGTCCCTTCCCTCTGACGAGGCCCTCTGAGCTCCAGCACCTTGCAGTGTGGAGACAGCCCCTGCCAGCAACCTCCTCTCCAAGGAGGCCTCAACCGAGGCCTAGGCCCAGGGGAAAGGCACCAGCGGGGATGAGCCTGGGGAGGCGCCCGGGCATGTCTGGACCCAGTCCCCGCAGCCTGCCCCTTGGTGGGGCAGTACCCCCGGAGGCCAGGAAGGTCTGGGAAAGGCTGGCCAGGGGCAGGGGACCTGCTGGGTCCTGCCCCTGGCCTGTGGGGCCTCTGAGCACAACCGGCCCTCTCCCACTGGAAGACCTCCCCGGCTGCCTCCAAAGTCCTGTTTGCCAACACTCCCACCCGCTGTTCACGCCAGACTTGCACAATGCTCCCAAGCCCGGGAGAAAAGCGCTTCGGGGTGGTGCTCTCTCCGGGCCCTTGCCCCTGAGCCTGGGGGCAAGGCATGGGGAACACACTCCCAGGCCAAGGCAGAACCACATGCCCACGTCTGTTCCTGTCCCCTGCACCGGCAGAGAGTTTGGGGGAGCCAGAGTCTGTCAGGCAGCTGCTGGGTTGGCCGCCTGTGTGGGAAGGGGCAGAGCCGCCCTAGGGGCAAGTTGGGCCTCTTGCTCTCCCTGCTGCCCTGAGGCTGCTGGGCCAAAGACGTCTTGGGCATCCAGCCCCTTACTGGTCCCTTCCCTCTGACGAGGCCCTCTGAGCTCCAGCACCTTGCAGTGTGGAGACAGCCCCTGCCAGCAACCTCCTCTCCAAGGAGGCCTCAACCGAGGCCTAGGCCCAGGGGAAAGGCACCAGCGGGGATGAGCCTGGGGAGGCGCCCGGCCATGTCTGGACCCAGTCCCCGCAGCCTGCCCCTTGGTGGGGCAGTACCCCTGGAGGCCAGGAAGGTCTGGGCAAGTCTGACCAGGGGCAGGGGACCTGCTGGGTCCTGCCCCTGGCCTGTGGGGCCTCTGAGCACAACCGGCCCTCTCCCACTGGAAGACCTCCCCGGCTGCCTCCAAAGGCCGGTTTGCAAGCACTCCTGCCTGCTGTTCCCGCCACGCGCGCACAATGCTCCCAAGCCCGGAAGAAAAGCATTTTGGGGTAGTGTTCTCTCCGGGCGCTTGGAAGACCTCCCGGGCGGCCTCCAAAGGCCGGTTTGCAAGCACTCATGTCCGCTGTTCCCGACAGCCGCACACAATGCTCCCAAGCCCGGGAGAAAAGCATTTTGGGGTGGTGATCAGTCCGGGCCCTTGGAAGACCTCCCCGGCTGCCTCCAAAGGACAGTTTGCAAGAACTCATGCCCGCTGTTCCCGCCAGGCACGCACAATGCTCCCAAGCCCGGGAGAAAAGCGCTTCGGGGTGGTGCTCTCACCGGTCCCTTGCCCCTGAGCCTGGGGGCAATGCAGGGGGAACACACTCCCAGGCCAAGGGAGAACGACATGCACACGTCTGTTCCTGCCCCCTACACCGGCAGAGAGCTCGGGGGAGCCAGAGTCTGTCAGGCAGGTGCTGGGCTGGCCGCCTGTGTGGGAAGTGGCAGAGCCGACCTAGGGGCATGTTGGGCCTCTGCTCTCCCTGCTGCCCTGAGGCTGCTGGGCCAAAGAGGTCTTGGGCATCCAGCCCCTTGCTGGTCCCTTCCCTCTGACGAGGCCCTCTGAGCTCCAGCACCTTGCAGTGTGGAGACAGCCCCTGCCAGCAACCTCCTCTCCAAGGAGGCCTCAACCGAGGCCTAGCCCCAGGGGAAAGGCACCAGCTGGGAAGAGCCTGGGGAGGCGCCCGGGCATGTCTGGACCCAGTCCCCGCAGCCTGCCCCTTGGTGAGGCAGTACCCCCGGAGGCCAGGAAGGTCTGGGCAAGGCTGGTCAGGGGCAGGGGCCCTGCTGGGCCCTGCCCCTGGCCTGTGGGGCCTCTGAGCACAACCGGCCCTCTCCCACTGGAAGACCTCCCCGGGTGCCTCAAAAGGCCGGTTTGCCAACACTCCCGCCCGCTGTTCCCGCCAGGCACGCACAATTCTCCCAAGCCCGGGAGAAAAGCGCTTCGGGGTGGTGCTCTCTCCGGGCCCTTGCCCATGAGCCTGGGGGCAAGGCAGGGAGAACACACTCCCAGTCCAAGGCAGAACCACATGCCCACGTCTGTTCCTGTCCCCTGCACCGGCAGAGAGCTTGGTGGAGCCAGAGTCTGTCAGGCAGCTGCTGGGTTGGCCGCCTGTGTGGGAAGGGGCAGAGCCGCCCTAGGGGCAAGTTGGGCCTCTTGCTCTCCCTGCTGCCCTGAGGCTGCTGGGCCAAAGATGTCTTGGGCATCCAGCCCTTTACTGGTCCCTTCTCTCTGACGAGGCTCTCTGAGCTGCAGCACCTTGCAGTGTGGAGACAGCCCCTGCCAGCAACCTCCTCTCCAAGGAGGCCTCAACCGAGGCCTAGGCCCAGGGGAAAGGCACCAGCGGGGATGAGCCAGGGGAGGCGCCCGAGCATGTCTGGACCCAGTCCCCGCAGCCTGCCCCTTGGTGGGGCAGTACACCCGGATGCCAGGAAGGTCTGGGCAAGGCTGGCCAGGGGCAGGGGCCCTGCTGGGTCCTGCCCCTGGCCTGTGGGGCCTCTGAGCACAACCGGCCCTCTCCCACTGGAAGACCTCCCCGGCTGCCTCCAAAGACCGGTTTGCAAGCGCTCCCGCCCACTGTTCCCAGCAGGCGTGCACAATGCTCCTAAGCCCGGGAGAAAAGCGCTTCGGGGTGGTGCTCTCTTCGGGCCCTTGCCCCTGAGCCTGGGGGCAAGGCAAGGTGTCCACACTCCCAGGCCAAGGCAGAACCACATGCACACGTCTGATCTGCCCCCTGCACCGGCAGAGAGCTCGGGGGAGCCAGAGTCTGTCAGGCAGCTGCTGGGCTGGCCGCCTGTGTGGGAAGGGGCAGAGCCGACCTAGGGGCAAGTTGGGCCTCTTGCTCTCCCTGCTGCCCTGAGGCTGCTGGGCCAAAGAGGTCTTGGGCATCCAGCCCCTTGCTGGTCCCTTCCCTCTGATGAGGCCCTCTGAGCTCCAGCACCTTGCAGTGTGGAGACAGCCCCTGCCAGCAACCTCCTCTCCAAGGAGGCCTCAACCGAGGCCTAGGCCCAGGGGAAAGGCACCAGCGGGGATGAGCCTGGGGAGGCGCCCGGGCATGACTGGACCCAGGCCCGCAGCCTGCCCCTTGGTGGGGCAGTACCCCCGGAGGCCAGGAAGGTCTGGGCAAGGCTGGCCAGGGGCAGGGGCCCTGCTGGGTCCTGTCCCTGGCCTGTAGGGCCTCTGAGCACAACCGGCCCTCTCCCACTGGAAGACCTCCCCGGCTGCCTCCAAAGGCCAGTTTGCCAACACTCCTGCCCGCTGTTCCCGCCAGGCACGCACAATGCTCCCAAGCCCAGGAGAAAAGCGCGTCGGGGTGGTGGTCTCTCCGGGCCCCTGCCCGTGAGCCTGGGGGCCAGGCAGGGGATCCACAGTCCCAGGCCAAGGCAGAACCACATGCACACGTCTGTTCCTGCCCCCTCCACCGGCAGAGAGCTGGGGGGAGCCAGAGTCTGTCAGGCAGCTGCTGGGCTGGCCGCCTGTGTGGGAAGGGGCAGAGCCGAACTAGGGGCAAGTTGGGCCTCTTGCTCTCCCTGCTGCCCTGAGGCTGCTGGGCCAAAGAGGTCTTGGGCATCCAGCCCCTTGCTGGTCCCTTCCCTCTGACGAGGCCCTCTGAGCTCCAGCACCTTGCAGTGTGGAGACAGCCCCTGCCAGCAACCTCCTCTCCAAGGAGGCCTCAACCGAGGCCTAGGCCCAGGGGAAAGGCACCAGCGGGGATGAGCCAGTGGAGGCGCACGGGCATGTCTGGACCCAGTCCCCGCAGCCTGCCCCTTGGTGGGGCAGTACCCCCGGAGGCCAGGAAGGTCTGGGCAAGGCTGGCCAGGGGCAGGGGCCCTGCTGGGTCCTGCCCCTGGCCTGTGGGGCCTCTGAGCACAACCGGCCCTCTCCCACTGGAAGACCTCCCCGGCTGCCTCTAAAGGCCGGTTTGCCAACACTCCCGCCCGCTGTTCCCGCCAGGCACGCACAATGCTCCCAAGCCCGGGAGAAAAGCGCTTCGGGGTGTTGCTCTCTCCGGGCCCTTGCCCCTGAGCCTGGGGTCCAGGCAGTGTGTCCACACTCCCAGACCAATGCAGAACCACATGCACACGTCTGTTCCTGACCCCTGCACCGGCAGAGCGCTCGGGGGAGCCACAGTCTGTCAGGCAGCTGCTGGGTTGGCTGCCTGTGTGGGAAGGGGCAGAGCCGACCTAGGGGCAAGTTGGGCCTCTTGCTCTCCCTGCTGCCCTGAGGCTGCTGGGCCAAAGACGTCTTGGGCATCCAGCCCCTTGCTGGTCCCTTCCCGCTGACGAGGCCCTCTGAGCTCCAGCACCTTGCAGTGTGGAGACAGCCCCTGCCAGCAACCTCCTCTCCAAGGAGGCCTCAACCGAGGCCTAGGACCAGGGGAAAGGCACCAGCGGGGATGAGCCTGGGGACGCGCCCGGGCATGTCTGGACCCAGTCCCCGCAGCCTGCCCCTTGGTGGGATAGTAACCCCGGAGTCCAGGAGGGTCTGGGCAAGGCTGCCAGGGGCAGGGACACTGCTGGGTCCTGCCCCTGGCCTGTGGGGCGTCTGAGCACAACCGGCACTCTCCCGCTGGAAGACCTCCCTGGCTGCCTCCAAAGGCCGGTTTGCAAGCACTCCCGCGCGCTGTTCCCGCCAGGCACGCACAATGCTACCAAGCCCGAGAGAAAAGCGCTTCGGGGTGGTGCTCTCTCCGGACCCTTGCCCCTGAGCCTGGGGGACAGGCAGGGGGAACACACTCCAAGGCCAAGGCAGAACGACATGCACACGTCTGTTCCTGCCCCCTACACCGGCAGAGAAATCGGGGGAGCCAGAGACTGCCAGGCTGCTGCTGGGCTGGCTGCCTGTCTGGGACGGGGCAGAGCCGACCTAGGGGCAAGTTGGGCCTCTTGCTCTCCCTGCTGCCCTGAGGCTGCTGGGTCAAAGTGGTCTTGGGCATCCAGCCCTTTGCTGGTCCCTTCCCTCTGACGAGGCCCTCTGAGCTCCAGCACCTTGCAGTGTGGAGACAGCCCCTGCCAGCAACCTCCTCTCCAAAGAGGCCTCAACCGAGGCCTACGCCCAGGGGAAAGGCACCAGCGGGGATGATCCTGGGGAGGCGCACGGACATGTCTGGACCCAGTCACCGCAGCCTGCCCCTTGGTGGGGCAGTACCCCCGGAGGCCAGGAAGGTCTGGGCAAGGCTGGCAAGGGGCAGGGGCCCTGCTGGGTCCTGCCCCTGGCCTGTGGGGCCTCTGAGCCCAACCGGCCCTCTCCCACTGGAAGACCTCCCCGGCTGCCTCCAAAGGCCGGTTTGCAAGCGCTCCCGCCCACTGTTCCCAGCAGGCGTGGACAATGCTCCCAAGCCCGGGAGAAAAGCGCTTCAGGGTGGTGCTCTCTCTGGGCCCTTGCCGCTGAGCCTGGGGGCAAGGCAGGGTGTCCACACTCCCAGGCCAAGGCAGAACCACATGCACACGTCTGATCTGCGCCCTGCACCGGCAGAGAGCTCGGGGGAGCCAGAGTCTGTCAGGCAGCTGCTGGGCTGGCCGCCTGTGTGGGAAGGGGCAGAGCCGACCTAGGGGCAAGTTGGGCCTCTTGCTCTCCCTGCTGCCCTGAGGCTGCTGGGCCAAAGAGGTCTTGGCCATCCAGCCCCTTGCTGGTCCCTTCCCTCTGACGAGGCCCTCTGAGCTCCAGCACCTTGCAGTGTGGAGACAGCCCCTGCCAGCAACCTCCTCTCCAAGGAGGCCTCAACCGAGGCCTAGGCCCAGGGGAAAGGCACCAGCGGGGATGAGCCTGGGGAGGCGCCCGGGCATGACTGGACCCAGGCCCGCAGCCTGCCCCTTGGTGGGGCAGTACCCCCGGAGGCCAGGAAGGTCTGGGCAAGGCTGGCCAGGGGCAGGGGCCCTGCTGGGTCCTGCCCCTGGCCTGTGGGGCCTCTGAGCACAACCGGCCCTCTCCCACTGGAAGACCTCCCCGGCTGCCTCCAAAGGCCGGTTTGCCAACACTCCCGCCCGCTGTTCCCGCCAGGCACGCACAATGCTCCCAAGCCCGTGAGAAAAGCGCTTCGGGGTGGTGCTCTCCTCGGGCCCTTGCCCCTGAGCCTGGGGGCCAGGCAGTTGGTCCACACTCCCAGACCAAGGCAGAACCACATGCAAACGTCTGTTCCTGACCCCTGCACCGGCAGAGAGCTCGGGGGAGCCAGAGTCTGTCAGGCAGCTGCTGGGCTGGCCGCCTGTGTGGGAAGGGGCAGAGCCGACCTAGGGGCAAGTTGGGCCTCTTCCTCTCCCTGCTGCCCTGAGGCTGCTGGGCCAAAGAGGTCTTGGGCATCCAGCCCCTTGCTGGTCCCTTCCCTCTGACGAGGCCCTCTGAGCTCCAGCACCTTGCAGTGTGGAGACAGCCCCTGCCAGCAACCTCCTCTCCAAGGAGGCCTCAACCGAGGCCTAGGCCCAGGGGAAAGGCACCAGCGAGGATGAGCCAGTGGAGGCGCACGGGCATGTCTGGACCCAGTCCCCGCAGCCTGCCCCTTGGTGGGGCAGTACCCCCGGAGGCCAGGAAGGTCTGGGCAAGGCTGCCAGGGGCAGGGACACTGCTGGGTCCTGCCCCTGGCCTGTGGGGCGTCTGAGCACAACCGGCACTCTCCCGCTGGAAGACCTGCCCGGCCGCCTCCAAAGGCCGGTTAACAAGCGCTCCCGCCCACTGTTCCCATCAGGCGTGCACAATGCTCCCAAGCCCGGGAGAAAAGCGCTTCGGGGTGGTGCTCTCTCCGGGCCCTTGCCCCTGAGCCTGGGGGCAAGGCAGGGTGTCCACACTCCCAGGCCAAGGCAGAACCACATGCACACGTCTGATGTGCCCCCTGCACAGGCAGAGAGCTCGGGGGAGCCAGAGTCTGTCAGGCAGCTGCTGGGCTGGCCACCTGTGTGGGAAGGGCCAGAGCCGACCTAGGGGCAAGTTGGGCCTCTTGCTCTCCCTGCTGCCCTGAGGCTGCTGGGCCAAAGAGGTCTTGGGCATCCAGCCCCTTGCTTGTCCCTTCCCTCTGACGAGGCCCTCTGAGCTCCAGCACCTTGCAGTGTGGAGACAGCCCCTGCCAGCAATCTCCTCTCCAAGGAGGCCTCAACCGAGGCCTAGGCCCAGGGAAAAGGCACCAGCGGGGTTGAGCCAGGGGAGGCGCCCGGGCATGTCTGGACCCTGTCCCCGCAGCCTGCCCCTTGGTGGGGCAGTACCCCCGGAGGCCAGGAAGGTCTGGGCAAGGCTGGCCAGGGGCAGGGGCCCTGCTGGGTCCTGCCCCTGGCCTGTGGGGCCTCTGAGCACAACCGGCCCTTGCCCACTGGAAGACCTCCCCGGCTGCCTCCAAAGGCCGGTTTGCAAGCACTCCCGCCCACTGTTCCCGCCAGGCGCGCACAATGCTCCCAAGCCCGGGAGAAAAGCGCTTCGGGGTGGTGGTCTCTCCGGGCCCCTGCCCCTGAGCCTGGGGGCCAGGCAGGGGATCCACAGTCACAGGCCAAGGCAGAACCACATGCACACGTCTGTTCCTGCCCCCTCCACCGGCAGAGAGCTCGGGGGAGCCAGAGTCTGTCAGGCAGCTGCTGGGCTGGCCGCCTGTGTGGGAAGGGGCAGAGCCGACCTAGGGGCAAGTTGGGCCTCTTGCTCTCCCTGCTGCCCTGAGGCTGCTGGGCCAAAGAGGTCTTGGGCATCCAGCCCCTTGCTGGTCCCTTCCCTCTGACGAGGCCCTCTGAGCTCCAGCACCTTGCAGTGTGGAGACAGCCCCTGCCAGCAACCTCTTCTCCAAGGAGGCCTCAACCGAGGCCTAGGCCCAGGGGAAAGGCACCAGCGGGGATGAGCCAGTGGAGGCGCACGGGCATGTCTGGACCCAGTCCCCGCAGCCTGCCCCTTGGTGGGGCAGTACCCCCGGAGGCCAGGAAGGTCTGGGCAAGGCTGGCCAGCGGCAGGGGCCCTGCTGGGTCCTGCCCCTGGCCTGTGGGGCCTCTGAGCACAACCGGCCCTCTCCCACTGGAAGACCTCCCCGGCTGCCTCCAAAGGCCGGTTTGCCAACACTCCCGCCCGCTGTTCCCGCCAGGCACGCACAATGCTCCCAAGCCCGGGAGAAAAGCGCTTCAGGGTGTTGCCCTCTCCGGGCCCTTGCCCCTGAGCCTGGGGTCCAGGCAGTGGGTCCACACTCCCAGACCAAGGCAGAACCACATGCACACGTCTGTTCCTGACCCCTGAACCGGCAGAGAGCTCGGGGGAGCCAGAGTCTGTCAGGCAGCTGCTGGGTTGGCTGCCTGTGTGGGAAGGGGCAGAGCCGACCTAGGGGCAAGTTGGGCCTCTTGCTCTCCCTGCTGCCCTGAGGCTGCTGGGCCAAAGACGTCTTGGGCATCCAGCCCCTTACTGGTCCCTTCCCTCTGACGAGGCCCTCTGAGCTCCAGCACCTTGCAGTGTGGAGACAGCCCCTGCCAGCAACCTCTCCAAGGAGGCCTCAACCGAATCCTAGGCCCAGGGGAAAGGCACCAGCGGGGATGAGCCAGTGGAGGCGCAAGGGCATGTCTGGACCCAGTCCCCGCAGCCTGCCCCTTGGTGGGGCAGTACCCCCGGAGGCCAGGAAGGTCTGGGCAAGGCTGCGAGGCGCAGGGGCCCTGCTGGGTCGTGCCCCTGGCCTGTGGGGCGTCTGAGCACAACCGGCACTCTCCCGCTGGAAGACCTCCCCGTCTGCCTCCAAAGGCCGGTTTGCAAGCACTCCCGCCCGCTGTTCCCGCCAGGCAGGCACAATGCTCCCAAGCCCGGGAGAAAAGCGCTTCGGGGTGGTGCTCTCCTCGGGCCCTTGCCCCTGAGCCTGGGGGCCAGGCAGTTGGAACACACTCCCAGGCCAAGGCAGAACGACATGCACACGTCTGTTCCTGCCCCCTACACCGGCAGAGAGCTCGGGGGAGCCAGAGACTGCCAGGCTGCTGCTGGGCTGGCTGCCTGTGTGGGACGGGGCAGAGCCGACCTAGGGGCAAGTTGGGCCTCTTGCTCTCCCTGCTGCCCTGAGGCTGCTGGGCCAAAGAGGTCTTGGGCATCCAGCCCTTTGCTGGTCCCTTCCCTCTGACGAGGCCCTCTGAGCTCCAGCACCTTGCAGTGTGGAGACAGCCCCTGCCAGCAACCTCCTCTCCAAAGAGGCCTCAACGGAGGCCTACGCCCAGGGGAAAAGCACCAGCGGGGATGATCCTGGGGAGGCGCACGGACATGTCTGGACCCAGTCCCCGCAGCCTGCCCCTTGGTGGGGCAGTACCCACGGAGGCCAGGAAGGTCTGGGCAAGGCTGGCCAGGGGCAGGGGACCTGCTGGGTCCTGCCCCTGGCCTGTGAGGCCTCTGAGCACAACCGGCCCTCTCCCACTGGAAGACCTCCCCAGCTGCCTCCAAAGTCCTGTTTGCAAACACTCCCGCCCACTGTTCACGCCAGGCTCGCACAATGCTCCCAAGCCCGGGAGAAAAGCGCTTCGGGGTGGTGCTCTCTCCGGGCCCTTGCCCCTGAGCCTGGGGGCCAGGCAGTGGGTCCACACTCCCAGACCAAGGCAGAACCACATGCACACGTCTGTTCCTGACCCCTGCACCGGCAGAGAGCTCGGGGGAGCCAGAGTCTGTCAGGCAGCTGCTGGGCTGGCCGCCTGTGTGGGAAGGGGCAGAGCCGACCTAGGGGCAAGTTGGGCCTCTTCCTCTCCCTGCTGCCCTGAGGCTGCTGGGCCAAAGAGGTCTTGGGCATCCAGCCCCTTGCTGGTCCCTTCCCTCTGACGAGGCCCTCTGAGCTCCAGCACCTTGCAGTGTGGAGACAGCCCCTGCCAGCAACCTCCTCTCCAAAGAGGCCTCAACCGAGGCCTAGGCCCAGGGGAAAGGCACCAGCGGGGATGAGCCTGGGGAGGCGCCCGGGCATGTCTGGACCCAGTCCCCGCAGCCTGCCCCTTGGTGGGGCAGTACCCCCGGAGGCCAGGAAGGTCTGTGCAAGGCTGCCAGGGGCAGGGACAGCGCTGGGTCCTGCCCCTGGCCTGTGGGACGTCTGAGCACAACCGGCACTCTCCCGCTGGAAGACCTCCCCGTCTGCCTCCAAAGGCCGGTTTGCAAGCACTCCCGCCCGCTGTTCCCGCCAGGCACGCACAATGCTCCCAAGCCCGGGAGAAAAGCGCTTCGGGGTGGTGCTCTCTCCGGGCCCTTGCCCCTAAGCCTGCGGGCCAGGCAGGGGGAACACACTCCCAGGCCAAGACAGAACGACATGAACACGTCTGTTCCTGCCCCCTACACCGGCAGAGAGCTCGGGAGAGCCAGAGTCTCTCAGGCAGGTGCTGGGCTGGCCGCCTGTGTGGGAAGGGGCAGAGCCGACCTAGGGGCAAGTTGGGCCTCTTGCTCTCCCTGCTGCCCTGAGGCTGCTGGGCCAAAGACGTCTTGGGCATCCAGCCCTTTGCTGGTCCCTTCCCTCTGACGAGGCCCTCTGAACTCCAGCACCTTGCAGTGTGGAGACAGCACCTGCCAGCAATCTCCTCTCCAAGGAGGCCTCAACCGAGGCCTAGGCCCAGGGGAAACGCACCAGCGGGGATGAGCCTGGGGAGGCGCCCGGGCATGTCTGGACCCAGTCCCCGCAGCCTGCCCCTTGGTGGGGCAGTACCACTGGAGGCCAGGAAGGTCTGGGCAAGGCTGACCAGGGGCAGGGGACCTGCTGGGTCCTGCCCCTGGCCTGTGGGGCCTCTGAGCACAACCGGCCCTCTCCCACTGGAAGACCTCCCCGGCTGCCTCCAAAGGCCGTTTTGCACGCACTCCCGCCCACTCTTCCCACCAAGCGCGCACAATGCTCCCAAGCCCGGGAGAAAAGCGCTTCGGGGTGGTGCTCTCTCCGGGCCCTAGCCCCTGAGACTGGGGGCCAGGCAGGGGGTCCACACTCCCAGGCCAAGGCAGAACCACATGCACACGTCTGTTCCTGACCCCTGCACCGGCAGAGAGCTCGGGGGAGCCAGAGTCTGTCAGGCAGCTGCTGGGCTGGCCGCCTTTGTGGGAAGGGGCAGAGCCGACCTAGGTTCAAGTAGGGCCTCTTGCTCTCCCTGCTGCCCTGAGGCTGCTGGGCCAAAGAGGTCTTGGGCATCCAGCCCTTTGCTTGTCCCTTCCCTCTGACGAGGCCCTCTGAGCTCCAGCACCTTGCAGTGTGGAGACAGCCCCTGCCAGCAACCTCCTCTCCAAGGAGGCCTCAACCGAGACCTAGGACCAGGGGAAAGGCACCAGCGGGGATGAGCCTGGGGAGGCGCCCAGGCATGTCTGGACCCAGTCCCCGCAGCCTGCCCCTTGGTGGGGCAGTACCCCCGGAGGCCAGGAAGGTCTGGGAAAGGCTGGCCAGGGGCAGGGGACCTGCTGGGTCCTGCCCCTGGCCTGTGGGGCCTCTGAGCACAACCGGCCCTCTCCCACTGGAAGACCTCCCCGGCTGCCTCCAAAGGCCGGTTTGCAAGCGCTCCCGGCCACTGTTACCAGCAGGCGGGCACAATGCTCCTAAGCCCGGAAGAAAAGCGCTTCAGGGTGGTGCTCTCTCTGGGCCCTTGCCCCTGAGCCTGGGGGCAAGGCAGGGGGAACACACTCCCAGGCCAAGGCAGAACCACATGCACACGTCTGACCTGCCCCCTGCACCGGCAGAGAGCTCGGGGGAGCCAGAGTCTGTCAGGCAGCTGCTGGGCTGGCCGCCTGTGTGGGAAGTGGCAGAGCCGACCTAGGGGCAAGTTGGGCCTCTTGCTCTCCCTGCTGCCCTGAGGCTGCTGGGCCAAAGAGGTCTTGGGCATCCAGCCCCTTGCTGGTCCCTTCCCTCTGACGAGGCCCTCTGAGCTCCAGCACCTTGCAGTGTGGAGACAGCCCCTGCCAGCAACCTCCTCTCCAAGGAGGCCTCAACCGAGGCCTAGGCCCAGGGGAAAGGCACCAGCGGGGATGAGCCTGGGGAGGCGCCCGGGCATGTCTGGACCCAGTCCCCGCAGCCTGCCCCTTGGTGGGGCAGTACCCCCGGAGGCCAGGAAGGTCTGGGCAAATCTGGCCAGGGGCAGGGGCCCTGCTGGGTCCTGCCCCTGGCCTGTGGGGCCTCTGAGCACAACCGGCCCTCTCCCACTGGAAGAACTCCCCGGCTGCCTCCAAAGGCCAGTTTGCCAACACTCCCGCCCGCTGTTCCCGCCAGGCACGCACAATGCTCCCAAGCCCGGGAGAAAAGCGCTTCGGGGTGGTGCTCTCCTCGGGCCCTTGCCCCTGAGCCTGGGGGCCAGGCAGTTGGTCCACACTCCCAGACCAAGGCAGAACCACATGCACACGTCTGTTCCTGACCCCTGCACCGGCAGAGAGCTCGGGGGAGCCAGAATCTGTCAGGCAGCTGCTGGGCTGGCCGCCTGTGTGGGAAGGGGCAGAGCCGACCTAGGGGCAAGTTGGGCCTCTTCCTCTCCCTGCTGCCCTGAGGCTGCTGGGCCAAAGAGGTCTTGGGCATCCAGCCACTTGCTGGTCCCTTCCCTCTGACGAGGCCCTCTGAGCTCCAGCACCTTGCAGTGTGGAGACAGCCCCTGCCAGCAACATCCTCTCCAAGGAGGCCTCAACCGAGGCCTAGGCCCAGGGGAAAGGCACCAGCGGGGATGAGCCTGGGGAGGCGCCCGGGCATGTCTGGACCCAGTCCCCGCAGCCTGCCCCTTGGTGGGGCAGTACCCCCGGAGGCCAGGAAGATCTGGGCAAGGCTGGCCAGGGGCAGGGGCCCTGCTGGGTCCTCCCCATGGCCTGTGGGGCCTCTGAGCACAACCGGCCCTCTCCCACTGGAAGACCTCCCCGGCTGCCTCCAAAGGCCAGTTTGCCAACACTCCTGCCCGCTCTTCCCGCCAGGCACGCACAATGCTCCCAAGCCCGGGAGAAAAGCGCTTCGGGGTGGTGGTCTCTCCGGGCCCTTGCCCCTGAGCCTGGGGGCCAGGCAGGGGATCCACAGTCCCAGGCCAAGGCACAACAACATGCACACGTCTGTTCCTGCCCCCTCCACCGGCAGAGAGCTGGGGGGAGCCAGAGTCTGTCAGGCAGCTGCTGGGCTGGCCGCCTGTGTGGGAAGGGGCAGAGCCGACCTAGGGGCAAGTTGGGCCTCTTCCTCTCCCTGCTGCCCTGAGGCTGCTGGGCCAAAGAGGTCTTGGGCATCCAGCCCCTTGCTTGTCCCTTCCCTCTGACGAGGCCCTCTGAGCTCCAGCACCTTGCAGTGAGGAGACAGCCCCTGCCAGCAATCTCCTCTCCAAGGAGGCCTCAACCGAGGCCTAGGCCCAGGGAAAAGGCACCAGCGGGGTTGAGCCAGGGGAGGCGCCCGGGCATGTCTGGACCCTGTCCCCGCAGCCTGCCCCTTGGTGGGGCAGTACCCCCGGAGGCCAGGAAGGTCTGGGCAAGGCTGGCCAGGGGCAGGGGCCCTGCTGGGTCCTGCCCCTGGCCTGTGGGGCCTCTGAGCACAACCGGCCCTTGCCCACTGGAAGACCTCCCCGGCTGCCTCCAAAGGCCGGTTTGGAAGCACTCCCGACCACTGTTCCCGCCAGGCGAGCACAATGCTCCCAAGCCCGGGAGAAAAGCGCTTCGGGGTGGTGGTCTCTCCGGGCCCCTGTCCCTGAGCCTGGGGGCCAGGCAGGGGATCCACAGTCCCAGGCCAAGGCAGAACCACATGCACACGTCTGTTCCTGCCCCCTCCACCGGCAGAGAGCTGGGGGGAGCCAGAGTCTGTCAGGCAGCTGCTGGGCTGGCCGCCTGTGTGGGAAGGGGCAGAGCCGACCTAGGGGCAAGTTGGGCCTCTTGCTCTCCCTGCTGCCCTGAGGCTGCTGGGCCAAAGAGGTCTTGGGCATCCAGCCCCTTGCTGGTCCCTTCCCTCTGACGAGGCCCTGTGAGCTCCAGCACCTTGCAGTGTGGAGACAGCCCCTGCCAGCAACCTCTTCTCCAAGGAGGCCTCAACCGAGGCCTAGGCCCAGGGGAAAGGCACCAGCGGGGATGAGCCAGTGGAGGCGCACGGGCATGTCTGGACCCAGTCCCCGCAGCCTGCCCCTTGGTGGGGCAGTACCCCCGGAGGCCAGGAAGGTCTGGGCAAGGCTGGCCAGGGGCAGGGGCCCTGCTGGGTCCTGCCCCTGGCCTGTGGGGCCTCTGAGCACAACCGGCCCTCTCCCACTGGAAGACCTCCCCGGCTGCCTCCAAAGTCCTGTTTGCAAACACTCCCGCCCGCTGTTCACGCCAGGCTCGCACAATGCTCCCAAGCCCGGGAGAAAAGCGCTTCGGGGTGGTGCTCTCTCCGGGCCCTTGCCCCTTAGGCTGGGGGCCAGGCAGTGGGTCCACACTCCCAGACCAAGGCAGAACCACATGCACACGTCTGTTCCTGACCCCTGCACCGGCAGAGAGCTCGGGGGAGCCAGAGTCTGTCAGGCAGCTGCTGGGCTGGCCGCCTGTGTGGGAAGGGGCAGAGCCGACCTAGGGGCAAGTTGGGCCTCTTCCTCTCCCTGCTGCCCTGAGGCTGCTGGGCCAAAGAGGTCTTGGGCATCCAGCCCCTTGCTGGTCCCTTCCCTCTGACGAGGCCCTCTGAGCTCCAGCACCTTGCAGTGTGGAGACAGCCCCTGCCAGCAACCTCCTCTCCAAGGAGGCCTCAACCGAGGCCTAGGCCCAGGGGAAAGGCACCAGCGGGGATGAGCCTGGGGAGGCGCCCGGGCATGTCTGGACCCAGTCCCCGCAGCCTGCCCCTTGGTGGGGCAGTACCCCCGGAGGCCAGGAAGGTCTGTGCAAGGCTGCCAGGGGCAGGGACAGCGCTGGGTCCTGCCCCTGGCCTGTGGGACGTCTGAGCACAACCGGCACTCTCCCGCTGGAAGACCTCCCCGGCTGCCTCCAAAGGCCGGTTTGCAAGCACTCCCGCCCGCTGTTCCCGCCAGGCACGCACAATGCTCCCAAGCCCGGGAGAAAAGCGCTTCGGGGTGGTGCTCTCTCCGGGCCCTTGCCCCTAAGCCTGCGGGCCAGGCAGGGGGAACACACTCCCAGGCCAAGACAGAACTACATGAACACGTCTGTTCCTGCCCCCTACACCGGCAGAGAGCTCGGGGGAGCCAGAGTCTGTCAGGCAGGTGCTGGGCTGGCCGCCTGTGTGGGAAGGGGCAGAGCCGACCTAGGGGCAAGTTGGGCCTCTTGCTCTCCCTGCTGCCCTGAGGCTGCTGGGCCAAAGACGTCTTGGGCATCCAGCCCTTTGCTGGTCCCTTCCCTCTGACGAGGCCCTCTGAGCTCCAGCACCTTGCAGTGTGGAGACAGCACCTGCCAGCAATCTCCTCTCCAAGGAGGCCTCAACCGAGGCCTAGGCCCAGGGGAAAGGCACCAGCGGGGATGAGCCTGGGGAGGCGCCCGGGCATGTCTGGACCCAGTCCCCGCAGCCTGCCCCTTGGTGGGGCAGTACCACTGGAGGCCAGGAAGGTCTGGGCAAGGCTGACCAGGGGCAGGGGACCTGCTGGGTCCTGCCCCTGGCCTGTGGGGCCTCTGAGCACAACCGGCCCTCTCCCACTGGAAGACCTCCCCGGCTGCCTCCAAAGGCCGGTTTGCAAGCGCTCCCGGCCACTGTTACCAGCAGGCGGGCACAATGCTCCTAAGCCCGGAAGAAAAGCGCTTCAGGGTGGTGCTCTCTCTGGGCCCTTGCCCCTGAGCCTGGGGGCAAGGCAGGGTGTCCACACTCCCAGGCCAAGGCAGAACCACATGCACACGTCTGACCTGCCCCCTGCACCGGCAGAGAGCTCGGGGGAGCCAGAGTCTGTCAGGCAGCTGCTGGGCTGGCCGCCTGTGTGGGAAGTGGCAGAGCCGACCTAGGGGCAAGTTGGGCCTCTTGCTCTCCCAGCTGCCCTGAGGCTGCTGGGCCAAAGAGGTCTTGGGCATCCAGCCCCTTGCTGGTCCCTTCCCTCTGACGAGGCCCTCTGAGCTCCAGCACCTTGCAGTGTGGAGACAGCCCCTGCCAGCAACCTCCTCTCCAAGGAGGCCTCAACCGAGGCCTAGGCCCAGGGGAAAGGCACCAGCGGGGATGAGCCTGGGGAGGCGCCCGGGCATGTCTGGATCCAGTCCCCGCAGCCTGCCCCTTGGTGGGGCAGTACCCCCGGAGGCCAGGAAGGTCTGGGCAAGGCTGGCCAGGGGCAGGGGCCCTGCTGGGTCCTGCCCCTGGCCTGTGGGGCCTCTGAGCACAACCGGCCCTCTCCCACTGGAAGAACTCCCCGGCTGCCTCCAAAGGCCAGTTTGCCAACACTCCCGCCCGCTGTTCCCGCCAGGCACGCACAATGCTCCCAAGCCCGGGAGAAAAGCGCTTCGGGGTGGTGCTCTCCTCGGGCCCTTGCCCCTGAGCCTGGGGGCCAGGCAGTTGGTCCACACTCCCAGACCAAGGCAGAACCACATGCACACGTCTGTTCCTGACCCCTGCACCGGCAGAGAGCTCGGGGGAGCCAGAATCTGTCAGGCAGCTGCTGGGCTGGCCGCCTGTGTGGGAAGGGGCAGAGCCGACCTAGGGGCAAGTTGGGCCTCTTCCTCTCCCTGCTGCCCTGAGGCTGCTGGGCCAAAGAGGTCTTGGGCTTCCAGCCACTTGCTGGTCCCTTCCCTCTGACGAGGCCCTCTGAGCTCCAGCACCTTGCAGTGTGGAGACAGCCCCTGCCAGCAACATCCTCTCCAAGGAGGCCTCAACCGAGGCCTAGGCCCAGGGGAAAGGCACCAGCGGGGATGAGCCTGGGGAGGCGCCCGGGCATGTCTGGACCCAGTCCCCGCAGCCTGCCCCTTGGTGGGGCAGTACCCCCGGAGGCCAGGAAGATCTGGGCAAGGCTGGCCAGGGGCAGGGGCCCTGCTGGGTCCTCCCCATGGCCTGTGGGGCCTCTGAGCACAACCGGCCCTCTCCCACTGGAAGACCTCCCCGGCTGCCTCCAAAGGCCAGTTTGCCAACACTCCTGCCCGCTCTTCCCGCCAGGCACGCACAATGCTCCCAAGCCCGGGAGAAAAGCGCTTCGGGGTGGTGGTCTCTCCGGGCCCTTGCCCCTGAGCCTGGGGGCCAGGCAGGGGATCCTCAGTCCCAGGCCAAGGCACAACAACATGCACACGTCTGTTCCTGCCCCCTCCACCGGCAGAGAGCTGGGGGGAGCCAGAGTCTGTCAGGCAGCTGCTGGGCTGGCCGCCTGTGTGGGAAGGGGCAGAGCCGACCTAGGGGCAAGTTGGGCCTCTTGCTCTCCCTGCTGCCCTGAGGCTGCTGGGCCAAAGAGGTCTTGGGCATCCAGCCCCTTGCTGGTCCCTTCCCTCTGACGAGGCCCTCTGAGCTCCAGCACCTTGCAGTGTGGAGACAGCCCCTGCCAGCAACCTCCTCTCCAAGGAGGCCTCAACCTAGGCCTAGGCCCAGGGGAAAGGCACCAGAGGGGATGAGCCAGTGGAGGCGCACGGGCATATCAGGACCCAGTCCACGCAGCCTGCCCCTTGGTGGGGCAGTACCCCCGGAGGCCAGGAAGGTCTGGGCAAGGCTGGCCAGGGGCAGGGTCCCTGCTGGGTCCTGCCCCTGGCCTGTGGGGCCTCTGAGCACAACCGGCCCTCTCCCACTGGAAGACCTCCCCGGCTGCCTCCAAAGGCGGGTTTGCCAACACTCCCGCCCGCTGTTCCCGCCAGGCACGCACAACGCTCCCAAGGCCAGGAGAAAAGCGCTTCGGGGTGTTGCTCTCTCCGGGCCCTTGCCCCTGAGCCTGGGGTCCAGGCAGTGGGTCCACACTCCCAGACGAAGGCAGAACCACATGCACACGTCTGTTCCTGATCCCTGCACCGGCAGAGAGCTCGGGGGAGCCAGAGTCTGTCAGGCAGCTGCTGGGTTGGCTGCCTGTGTGGGAAGGGGCAGAGCCGACCTAGGGGCAAGTTGGGCCTCTTGCTCTCCCTGCTGCCCTGAGGCTGCTGGGCCAAAGAGGTCTTGGGCATCCAGCCCCTTGCTGGTCCCTTCCCTCTGACGAGGCCCTCTGAGCTCCAGCACCTTGCAGTGTGGAGACAGCCCCTGCCAGCAACCTCCTCTCCAAGGAGGCATCAACCGAGGCCTATGCCCAGGGGAAAGGCACCAGCGGGGATGAGCCTGGGGAGGTGCCCAGGCATGTCTGGACCCAGTCCCCGCAGCCTGCCCCTTGGTGGGGCAGTACCCCCGGAGGCCAGGAAGGTCTGGGCAAGGCTGGCCAGGGGCAGGGGCCCTGCTGGGTCCTGCCCCTGGCCTGTGGGGCCTCTGAGCACAACCGGCCCTCTCCCACTGGAAGAACTCCCCGGCTGACTCCAAGGGCCAGTTTGCCAACACTCCCGCCCGCTGTTCCCGCCAGGCACGCACAATGCTCCCAAGCCCGGGAGAAAAGCACTTCGGGGTGGTGCTCTCCTCGGGCCCTTGCCCCTGAGCCTGGGGGCCAGGCAGTTGGTCCACACTCCCAGACCAAGGCAGAACCACATGCACACGTCTGTTCCTGACCCCTGCACCGGCAGAGAGCTCGGGGGAGCCAGAGTCTGTCAGGCAGCTGCTGGGCTGGCCGCCTGTGTGGGAAGGGGCAGAGCCGACCTAGGGGCAAGTTGGGCCTCTTGCTCTCCCTGCTGCCCTGAGGCTGCTGGGCCAAAGAGGTCTTGGGCATCCAGCCCCTTGCTGGTCCCTTCCCTCTGACGAGGCCCTCTGAGCTCCAGCACCTTGCAGTGTGGAGACAGCCCCTGCCAGCAACATCCTCTCCAAGGAGGCCTCAACCGAGGCCTAGGCCCAGGGGAAAGGCACCAGCGGGGATGAGCCTGGGGAGGCGCCCGGGCATGTCTGGACCCAGTCCCCGCAGCCTGCCCCTTGGTGGGGCAGTACCCCCGGAGGCCAGGAAGATCTGGGCAAGGCTGGCCAGGGGCAGGGGCCCTGCTGGGTCCTCCCCATGGCCTGTGGGGCCTCTGAGCACAACCGGCCCTCTCCCACTGGAAGAACTCCCCGGCTGCCTCCAAAGGCCAGTTTGCCAACACTCCTGCCCGCTCTTCCCGCCAGGCACGCACAATGCTCCCAAGCCCGGGAGAAAAGTGCTTCGGGTGGTGGTCTCTCCGGGCCCTTGCCCCTGAGCCTGGGGGCCAGGCAGGGGATCCTCAGTCCCAGGCCAAGGCACAACAACATGCACACGTCTGTTCCTGCCCCCTCCACCGGCAGAGAGCTGGGGGGAGCCAGAGTCTGTCAGGCAGCTGCTGGGCTGGCCGCCTGTGTGGGAAGGGGCAGAGCCGACCTAGGGGCAAGTTGGGCCTCTTGCTCTCCCTGCTGCCCTGAGGCTGCTGGGCCAAAGAGGTCTTGGGCATCCAGCCCCTTGCTGGTCCCTTCCCTCTGACGAGGCCCTCTGAGCTCCAGCACCTTGCAGTGTGGAGACAGCCCCTGCCAGCAACCTCCTCTCCAAGGAGGCCTCAACCTAGGCCTAGGCCCAGGGGAAAGGCACCAGCGGGGATGAGCCAGTGGAGGCGCACGGGCATATCAGGACCCAGTCCACGCAGCCTGCCCCTTGGTGGGGCAGTACCCCCGGAGGCCAGGAAGGTCTGGGCAAGGCTGGCCAGGGGCAGGGTCCCTGCTGGGTCCTGCCCCTGGCCTGTGGGGCCTCTGAGCACAACCGGCCCTCTCCCACTGGAAGACCTCCCCGGCTGCCTCCAAAGGCGGGTTTCCCAACACTCCCGCCCGCTGTTCCCGCCAGGCACGCACAACGCTCCCAAGGCCAGGAGAAAAGCGCTTCGGGGTGTTGCTCTCTCCGGGCCCTTGCCCCTGAGTCTGGGGTCCAGGCAGTGGGTCCACACTCCCAGACCAAGGCAGAACCACATGCACACGTCTGTTCCTGACCCCTGCACCGGCAGAGAGCTCGGGGGAGCCAGAGTCTGTCAGGCAGCTGCTGGGTTGGCTGCCTGTGTGGGAAGGGGCAGAGCCGACCTAGGGGCAAGTTGGGCCTCTTGCTCTCCCTGCTGCCCTGAGGCTGCTGGGCCAAAGAGGTCTTGGGCATCCAGCCCCTTGCTGGTCCCTTCCCTCTGACGAGGCCCTCTGAGCTCCAGCACCTTGCAGTGTGGAGACAGCCCCTGCCAGCAACCTCCTCTCCAAGGAGGCATCAACCGAGGCCTATGCCCAGGGGAAAGGCACCAGCGGGGATGAGCCTGGGGAGGTGCCCAGGCATGTCTGGACCCAGTCCCCGCAGCCTGCCCCTTGGTGGGGCAGTACCCCCGGAGGCCAGGAAGGTCTGGGCAAGGCTGGCCAGGGGCAGGGGCCCTGCTGGGTCCTGCCCCTGGCCTGTGGGGCCTCTGAGCACAACCGGCCCTCTCCCACTGGAAGAACTCCCCGGCTGACTCCAAGGGCCAGTTTGCCAACACTCCGGCCCGCTGTTCCCGCCAGGCACGCACAATGCTCCCAAGCCCGGGAGAAAAGCACTTCGGGGTGGTGCTCTCCTCGGGCCCTTGCCCCTGAGCCTGGGGGCCAGGCAGTTGGTCCACACTCCCAGACAAAGGCAGAACCACATGCACACGTCTGTTCCTGACCCCTGCACCGGCAGAGAGCTCGGGGGAGCCAGAGTCTGTCAGGCAGCTGCTGGGCTGGCCGCCTGTGTGGGAAGGGGCAGAGCCGACCTAGGGGCAAGTTGGGCCTCTTGCTCTCCCTGCTGCCCTGAGGCTGCTGGGCCAAAGAGGTCTTGGGCATCCAGCCCCTTGCTGGTCCCTTCCCTCTGACGAGGCCCTCTGAGCTCTAGCACCTTGCAGTGTGGAGACAGCCCCTGCCAGCAACATCCTCTCCAAGGAGGCCTCAACCGAGGCCTAGGCCCAGGGGAAAGGCACCAGCGGGGATGAGCCTGGGGAGGCGCCCGGGCATGTCTGGACCCAGTCCCCGCAGCCTGCCCCTTGGTGGGGCAGTACCCCCGGAGGCCAGGAAGATCTGGGCAAGGCTGGCCAGGGGCAGGGGCCCTGCTGGGTCCTCCCCATGGCCTGTGGGGCCTCTGAGCACAACCGGCCCTCTCCCACTGGAAGACCTCCCCGGCTGCCTCCAAAGGCCAGTTTGCCAACACTCCTGCCCGCTCTTCCCGCCAGGCACGCACAATGCTCCCAAGCCCGGGAGAAAAGCGCTTCGGGGTGGTGCTCTCTCCGGGCCCTTGCCCCTGAGCCTGTGGGCAAGGCAGGGGGAACACACTCCCAGACCAAGGCAGAAACACATGCACACGTCTGTTCCTGTCCCCTGCACCGGCAGAGAGCTCGGGGGAGCCAGAGTCTCTCAGGCAGGTGCTGGGCTGGCCGCCTGTGTGGGAAGGGGCAGAGCCGACCTAGGGGCAAGTTGGGCCTCTTGCTCTCCCTGCTGCCCTGAGGCTGCAGGGCCAAAGACGTCTTGGGCATCCAGCCCCTTACTGGTCCCTTCCCTCTGACGAGGCCCTCTGAGCTCCAGCACCTTGCAGTGTGGAGACAGCCCCTGCCAGCCATCTCCTCTCCAAGGAGGCCTCAACCGAGGCCTAGGCCCAGGGGAAAGGCACCAGCGGGGTTGAGCCTGGGGAGGCGCCCGGGCATGTCTGGACCCTGTCCCCGCAGCCTGCCCCTTGGTGGGGCAGTACCCCCGGAGGCCAGGAAGGTCTGGGCAAGGCTGGCCAGGGGCAGGGGCCCTGCTGGGTCCTGCCCCTGGCCTGTGGGGCCTCTGAGCACAACCGGCCCTCTCCCACTGGAAGACCTCCCCGGCTGCCTCCAAAGTCCTGTTTGCAAGCACTCCCGCCCACTGTTCCCGCCAGGCGAGCACATTGCTCCCAAGCCCGGGAGAAAAGCGCTTCGGGGTGGTGGTCTCTCCGGGCCCTTGCCCCTGAGCCTGGGGGCCAGGCAGGGGATCCACAGTCCCAGGCCAAGGCACAACAACATGCACACGTCTGTTCCTGCCCCCTCCACCGGCAGAGAGCTGGGGGGAGCCAGAGTCTGTCAGGCAGCTGCTGGGCTGGCCGCCTGTGTCGGAAGGGGCAGAGCCGACCTAGGGGCAAGTTGGGCCTCTTGCTCTCCCTGCTGCCCTGAGGCTGCTGGGCCAAAGAGGTCTTGGGCATCCAGCCCCTTGCTGGTCCCTTCCCTCTGACGAGGCCCTCTGAGCTCCAGCACCTTGCAGTGTGGAGACAGCCCCTGCCAGCAACCTCCTCTCCAAGGAGGCCTCAACCGAGGCCTAGGCACAGGGGAAAGGCACCAGCGGGGATGAGCCAGTGGAGGCGCACGGGCATATCAGGACCCAGTCCCTGCAGCCTGCCCCTTGGTGGGGCAGTACCCCCGGAGGCCAGGAAGGTCTGGGCAAGGCTGGCCAGGGGCAGGGTCCCTGCTGGGTCCTGCCCCTGGCCTGTGGGGCCTCTGAGCACAACCGGCCCTCTCCCACTGGAAGACCTCCCCGGCTGCCTCCAAAGGCGGGTTTGCCAACACTCCCGCCCGCTGTTCCGCCAGGCACGCACAACGCTCCCAAGGCCAGGAGAAAAGCGCTTCGGGGTGTTGCTCTCTCCGGGCCCTTGCCCCTGAGCCTGGGGTCCAGGCAGTGGGTCCACACTCCCAGACCAAGGCAGAACCACATGCACACGTCTGTTCCTGACCCCTGCACCGGCAGAGAGCTCGGGGGAGCCAGAATCTGTCAGGCAGCTGCTGGGTTGGCTGCCTGTGTGGGAAGGGGCAGAGCCGACCTAGGGGCAAGTTGGGCCTCTTGCTCTCCCTGCTGCCCTGAGGCTGCTGGGCCAAAGAGGTCTTGGGCATCCAGCCCCTTGCTGGTCCCTTCCCGCTGACGAGGCCCTCTGAGCTCCAGCACCTTGCAGTGTGGAGACAGCCCCTGCCAGCAACCTCCTCTCCAAGGAGGCATCAACCGAGGCCTATGCCCAGGGGAAAGGCACCAGCGGGGATGAGCCTGGGGAGGCGCCCAGGCATGTCTGGACCCAGTCCCCGCAGCCTGCCCCTTGGTGGGGCAGTACCCCCGGAGGCCAGGAAGGTCTGGGCAAGGCTGGCCAGGGGCAGGGGACCTGCTGGGTCCTGCCCCTGGCCTGTGAGGCCTCTGAGCACAACCGGCCCTCTCCCACTGGAAGACCTCCACGGCTGCCTCCAAAGTCCTGTTTGCAAACACTCCCGCCCGCTGTTCACGCCAGGCTCGCACAATGCTCCCAAGCCCGTGAGGAAAGCGCTTCGGGGTGGTGCTCTCTCCGGGCCCTTGCCCCTGAGCCTGGGGGCAAGGCAGGGGGAACACACTCCCAGGCCAAGGCAGAACCTCATGCCCACGTCTGTTCCTGTCCCCTGCACCGGCAGAGAGCTTGGGGGAGCCAGAGTCTGTCAGGCAGCTGCTGGGTTGGCCGCCTTTGTGGGAAGGGGCAGAGCCACCCTAGGGGCAAGTTGGGCCTCTTGCTCTCCCTGCTGCCCTGAGGCTGCTGGGCCAAAGACGTCTTGGGCATCCAGCCCCTTACTGGTCCCTTCCCTCTGACGAGGCCCTCTGAGCTCCAGCACCTTGCAGTGTGGAGACAGCCCCTGCCAGCAACCTCCTCTCCAAGGAGGCCTCAACCGAGGCCTAGGCCCAGGGGAAAGGCACCAGCGGGGATGAGCCAGGGGAGGCGCCCGAGCATGTCTGGACCCAGTCCCCGCAGCCTGCCCCTTGGTGGGGCAGTACCCCCGGAGGCCAGGAAGGTCTGGGTAAGACTGACCAGGGGCAGGGGCCCTGCTGGGTCCTGCCCCTGGCCTGTGGGGCCTCTGAGCACAAACGGCCCTCTCCCACTGGAAGAACTCCCCGGCTGCCTCCAAAGGCCAGTTTGCCAACACTCCCGGCCACTGTTACCAGCAGGCGGGCACAATGCTCCTAAGCCCGGAAGAAAAGCGCTTCGGGGTGGTGCTCTCCTCGGGCCCTTGCCCCTGAGCCTGGGGGCCAGGCAGTTGGTCCACACTCCCAGACCAAGGCAGAACCACATGCACACGTGTGTTCCTGACCCCTGCACCGGCAGAGAGCTCGGGGGAGCCAGAGTCTGTCAGGCAGCTGCTGGGCTGGCCGCCTGTGTGGGAAGGGGCAGAGCCGACCTAGGGGCAAGTTGGGCCTCTTCCTCTCCCTGCTGCCCTGAGGCTGCTGGGCCAAAGAGGTCTTGGGCATCCAGCCCCTTGCTGGTCCCTTCCCTCTGACGAGGCCCTCTGAGCTCCAGCACCTTGCAGTGTGGAGACAGCCCCTGCCAGCAACCTCCTCTCCAAGGAGGCCTCAACCGAGGCCTAGGCCCAGGGGAAAGGCACCAGCGGGGATGAGCCAGTGGAGGCGCACGGGCATGTCTGGACCCAGTCCCCGCAGCCTGCCCCTTGGTGGGGCAGTACCCCCGGAGGCCAGGAAGGTCTGGGCAAGGCTGCCAGGGGCAGGGACACTGCTGGGTCCTGCCCCTGGCCTGTGGGGCGTCTGAGCACAACCGGCACTCTCCCGCTGGAAGACCTGCCCGGCCGCCTCCAAAGGCCGGTTAACAAGCGCTCCCGCCCACTGTTCCCAGCAGGCGTGCACAATGCTCCCAAGCCCGGGAGAAAAGCGCTTCGGGGTGGTGCTCTCTCCGGGCCCTTGCCCCTGAGCCTGGGGGCAAGGCAGGGTGTCCACACTCCCAGGCCAAGGCAGAACCACATGCACACGTCTGATCTGCCCCCTGCACCGGCAGAGAGCTCGGGGGAGCCAGAGTCTGTCAGGCAGCTGCTGGGCTGGCCGCCTGTGTGGGAAGGGGCAGAGCCGACCTAGGGGCAAGTTGGGCCTCTTGCTCTCCCTGCTGCCCTGAGGCTGCTGGGCCAAAGAGGTCTTGGGCATCCAGCCCCTTGCTTGTCCCTTCCCTCTGACAAGGCCCTCTGAGCTCCAGCACCTTGCAGTGTGGAGACAGCCCCTGCCAGCAATCTCCTCTCCAAGGAGGCCTCAACCGAGGCCTAGGCCCAGGGAAAAGGCACCAGCGGGGTTGAGCCAGGGGAGGCGCCCGGGCATGTCTGGACCCTGTCCCCGCAGCCTGCCCCTTGGTGGGGCAGTACCCCCGGAGGCCAGGAAGGTCTGGGCAAGGCTGGCCAGGGGCAGGGGCCCTGCTGGGTCCTGCCCCTGGCCTGTGGGGCCTCTGAGCACAACCGGCCCTTGCCCACTGGAAGACCTCCCCGGCTGCCTCCAAAGGCCGGTTTGCAAGCACTCCCGCCCACTGTTCCCGCCAGGCGCGCACAATGCTCCCAAGCCCGGGAGAAAAGCGCTTCGGGGTGGTGGTCTCTCCGGGCCCCTGCCCCTGAGCCTGGGGGCCAGGCAGGGGATCCACAGTCCCAGGCCAAGGCAGAACCACATGCACACGTCTGTTCCTGCCCCCTCCACCGGCAGAGAGCTGTGGGGAGCCAGAGTCTGTCAGGCAGCTGCTGGGCTGGCCGCCTGTGTGGGAAGGGGCAGAGCCGACCTAGGGGCAAGTTGGGCCTCTTGCTCTCCCTGCTGCCCTGAGGCTGCTGGGCCAAAGAGGTCTTGGGCATCCAGCCCCTTGCTGGTCCCTTCCCTCTGACGAGGCCCTCTGAGCTCCAGCACCTTGCAGTGTGGAGACAGCCCCTGCCAGCAACCTCTTCTCCAAGGAGGCCTCAACCGAGGCCTAGGCCCAGGGGAAAGGCACCAGCGGGGATGAGCCAGTGGAGGCGCACGGGCATGTCTGGACCCAGTCCCCGCAGCCTGCCCCTTGGTGGGGCAGTACCCCCGGAGGCCAGGAAGGTCTGGGAAAGGCTGGCCAGGGGCAGGGGCCCTGCTGGGTCCTGCCCCTGGCCTGTGGGGCCTCTGAGCACAACCGGCCCTCTCCCACTGGAAGACCTCCCCGGCTGCCTCCAAAGGCCGGTTTGCCAACACTCCCGCCCGCTGTTCCCGCCAGGCACGCACAATGCTCCCAAGCCCGGGAGAAAAGCGCTTCAGGGTGTTGCCCTCTCCGGGTCCTTGCCCCTGAGCCTGGGGTCCAGGCAGTGGGTCCACACTCCCAGAACAAGGCAGAACCACATGCACACGTCTGTTCCTGACCCCTGCACCGGCAGAGAGCTCGGGGGAGCCAGAGTCTGTCAGGCAGCTGCTGGGTTGGCTGCCTGTGTGGGAAGGGGCAGAGCCGACCTAGGGGCAGGTTGGGCCTCTTCCTCTCCCTGCTGCCCTGAGGCTGCTGGGCCAAAGACGTCTTGGGCATCCAGCCCCTTACTGGTCCCTTCCCTCTGACGAGGCCCTCTGAGCTCCAGCACCTTGCAGTGTGGAGACAGCCCCTGCCAGCAACCTCTCCAAGGAGGCCTCAACCGAGGCCTAGGCCCAGGGGAAAGGCACCAGCGGGGATGAGCCAGTGGAGGCGCAAGGGCATGTCTGGACCCAGTCCCCGCAGCCTGCCCCTTGGTGGGGCAGTACCCCCGGAGGCCAGGAATGTCTGGGCAAGGCTGCGAGGGGCAGGGGCCCTGCTGGGTCGTGCCCCTGGCCTGTGGGGCGTCTGAGCACAACCGGCACTCTCCCGCTGGAAGACCTCCCCGTCTGCCTCCAAAGGCCGGTTTGCAAGCACTCCCGCCCGCTGTTCCCGCCAGGCAGGCACAATGCTCCCAAGCCCGGGAGAAAAGCGCTTCGGGGTGGTGCTCTCCTCGGGCCCTTGCCCCTGAGCCTGGGGGCCAGGCAGTTGGAACACACTCCCAGGCCAAGGCAGAACGACATGCACACGTCTGTTCCTGCCCCCTACACCGGCAGAGAGCTCGGGGGAGCCAGAGACTGCCAGGCTGCTGCTGGGCTGGCTGCCTGTGTGGGACGGGGCAGAGCCGACCTAGGGGCAAGTTGGGCCTCTTGCTCTCCCTGCTGCCCTGAGGCTGCTGGGTCAAAGAGGTCTTGGGCATCCAGCCCTTTGCTGGTCCCTTCCCTCTGACGAGGCCCTCTGAGCTCCAGCACCTTGCAGTGTGGAGACAGCCCCTGCCAGCAACCTCCTCTCCAAAGAGGCCTCAACCGAGGCCTACACCCAGGGGAAAAGCACCAGCGGGGATGATCCTGGGGAGGCGCACGGACATGTCTGGACCCAGTCCCCGCAGCCTGCCCCTTGGTGGGGCAGTACCCCCGGAGGCCAGGAAGGTCTTTGCAAGGCTGGCCAGGGGCAGGGGACCTGCTGGGTCCTGCCCCTGGCCTGTGAGGCCTCTGAGCACAACCGGCCCTCTCCCACTGGAAGACCTCCCCAGCTGCCTCCAAAGTCCTGTTTGCAAACACTCCCGCCCGCTGTTCACGCCAGGCTCGCACAATGCTCCCAAGCCCGGGAGAAAAGCGCTTCGGGGTGGTGCTCTCTCCGGGCCCTTGCCCCTGAGCCTGGGGGCCAGGCAGTGGGTCCACACTCCCAGACCAAGGCAGAACCACATGCACACGTCTGTTCCTGACCCCTGCACCGGCAGAGAGCTCGGGGGAGCCAGAGTCTGTCAGGCAGCTGCTGGGCTGGCCGCCTGTGTGGGAAGGGGCAGAGCCGACCTAGGGGCAAGTTGGGCCTCTTCCTCTCCCTGCTGCCCTGAGGCTGCTGGGCCAAAGAGGTCTTGGGCATCCAGCCCCTTGCTGGTCCCTTCCCTCTGACGAGGCCCTCTGAGCTCCAGCACCTTGCAGTGTGGAGACAGCCCCTGCCAGCAACCTCCTCTCCAATGAGGCCTCAACCGAGGCCTAGGCCCAGGGGAAAGGCACCAGCGGGGATGAGCCTGGGGAGGCGCCCGGGCATGTCTGGACCCAGTCCCCGCAGCCTGCCCCTTGGTGGGGCAGTACCCCCGGAGGCCAGGAAGGTCTGTGCAAGGCTGCCAGGGGCAGGGACAGCGCTGGGTCCTGCCCCTGGCCTGTGGGACGTCTGAGCACAACCGGCACTCTCCCGCTGGAAGACATCCCCGTCTGCCTCCAAAGGCCGGTTTGCAAGCACTCCCGCCCGCTGTTCCCGCCAGGCACGCACAATGCTCCCAAGCCCGGG
Organism: Dama dama; assembly: GCF_033118175.1. Taxonomy (NCBI): domain Eukaryota; kingdom Metazoa; phylum Chordata; class Mammalia; order Artiodactyla; family Cervidae; genus Dama; species Dama dama. The sequence continues at coordinate 12,209 of NW_026870998.1, read as the reverse complement.
AGAAAAGCGCTTCGGGGTGGTGCTCTCTCCGGGCCCTTGCCCCTAAGCCTGCGGGCCAGGCAGGGGGAACACACTCCCAGGCCAAGACAGAACGACATGAACACGTCTGTTCCTGCCCCCTACACCGGCAGAGAGCTCGGGGGAGCCAGAGTCTCTCAGGCAGGTGCTGGGCTGGCCGCCTGTGTGGGAAGGGGCAGAGCCGACCTAGGGGCAAGTTGGGCCTCTTGCTCTCCCTGCTGCCCTGAGGCTGCTGGGCCAAAGACGTCTTGGGCATCCAGCCCTTTGCTGGTCCCTTCCCTCTGACGAGGCCCTCTGAGCTCCAGCACCTTGCAGTGTGGAGACAGCACCTGCCAGCAATCTCCTCTCCAAGGAGGCCTCAACCGAGGCCTAGGCCCAGGGGAAAGGCACCAGCGGGGATGAGCCTGGGGAGGCGCCCGGGCATGTCTGGACCCAGTCCCCGCAGCCTGCCCCTTGGTCGGGCAGTACCACTGGAGGCCAGGAAGGTCTGGGCAAGGCTGACCAGGGGCAGGGGACCTGCTGGGTCCTGCCCCTGGCCTGTGGGGCCTCTGAGCACAACCGGCCCTCTCCCACTGGAAGACCTCCCCGGCTGCCTCCAAAGGCCGTTTTGCACGCACTCCCGCCCACTCTTCCCACCAAGCGCGCACAATGCTCCCAAGCCCGGGAGAAAAGCGCTTCGGGGTGGTGCTCTCTCCGGGCCCTTGCCCCTGAGACTGGGGGCCAGGCAGGGGGTCCACACTCCCAGGCCAAGGCAGAACCACATGCACACGTCTCTTCCTGACCCCTGCACCGGCAGAGAGCTCGGGGGAGTCAGAGTCTGTCAGGCAGCTGCTGGGCTTGCCGCCTTTGTGGGAAGGGGCAGAGCCGACCTAGGTTCAAGTAGGGCCTCTTGCTCTCCCTGCTGCCCTGAGGCTGCTGGGCCAAAGAGGTCTTGGGCATCCAGCCCTTTGCTTGTCCCTTCCCTCTGACGAGGCCCTCTGAGCTCCAGCACCTTGCAGTGTGGAGACAGCCCCTGCCAGCAACCTCCTCTCCAAGGAGGCCTCAACCGAGGCCTAGGCCCAGGGGAAAGGCACCAGCGGGGATGAGCCAGGGGAGGCGCCCGAGCATGTCTGGACCCAGTCCCCGCAGCCTGCCCCTTGGTGGGGCAGTACCCCCGGAGGCCAGGAAGGTCTGGGTAAGACTGGCCAGGGGCAGGGGCCCTGCTGGGTCCTGCCCCTGGCCTGTGGGGCCTCTGAGCACAACCGGCCCTCTCCCACTGGAAGACCTCCCCGGCTGCCTCCAAAGGCCGGTTTGCAAGCGCTCCCGGCCACTGTTACCAGCAGGCGGGCACAATGCTCCTAAGCCCGGAAGAAAAGCGCTTCAGGGTGGTGCTCTCTCTGGGCCCTTGCCCCTGAGCCTGGGGGCAAGGCAGGGTGTCCACACTCCCAGGCCAAGGCAGAACCACATGCACACGTCTGACCTGCCCCCTGCACCGGCAGAGAGCTCGGGGGAGCCAGAGTCTGTCAGGCAGCTGCTGGGCTGGCCGCCTGTGTGGGAAGGGGCAGAGCCGACCTAGGGGCAAGTTGGGCCTCTTGCTCTCCCTGCTGCCCTGAGGCTGCTGGGCCAAAGAGGTCTTGGGCATCCAGCCCCTTGCTGGTCCCTTCCCTCTGACGAGGCCCTCTGAGCTCCAGCACCTTGCAGTGTGGAGACAGCCCCTGCCAGCAACCTCCTCTCCAAGGAGGCCTCAACCGAGGCCTAGGCCCAGGGGAAAGGCACCAGCGGGGATGAGCCTGGGGAGGCGCCCGGGCATGTCTGGACCCAGTCCCCGCAGCCTGCCCCTTGGTGGGGCAGTACCCCCGGAGGCCAGGAAGGTCTGGGCAAGGCTGGCCAGGGGCAGGGGCCCTGCTGGGTCCTGCCCCTGGCCTGTGGGGCCTCTGAGCACAACCGGCCCTCTCCCACTGGAAGAACTCCCCGGCTGCCTCCAAAGGCCAGTTTGCCAACACTCCCGCCCGCTGTTCCCGCCAGGCACGCACAATGCTCCCAAGCCCGGGAGAAAAGCGCTTCGGGGTGGTGCTCTCCTCGGGCCCTTGCCCCTGAGCCTGGGGGCCAGGCAGTTGGTCCACACTCCCAGACCAAGGCAGAACCACATGCACACGTCTGTTCCTGACCCCTGCACCGGCAGAGAGCTCGGGGGAGCCAGAATCTGTCAGGCAGGTGCTGGGCTGGCCGCCTGTGTGGGAAGGGGCAGAGCCGACCTAGGGGCAAGTTGGGCCTCTTCCTCTCCCTGCTGCCCTGAGGTGCTGGGCCAAAGAGGTCTTGGGCATCCAGCCCTTTGCTGGTCCCTTCCCTCTGACAAGGCCCTCTGAGCTCCAGCACCTTGCAGTGTGGAGACAGCCCCTGCCAGCAACATCCTCTCCAAGGAGGCCTCAACCGAGGCCTAGGCCCAGGGGAAAGGCACCAGCGGGGATGAGCCTGGGGAGGCGCCCGGGCATGTCTGGACCCAGTCCCCGCAGCCTGCCCCTTGGTGGGGCAGTACCCCCGGAGGCCAGGAAGATCTGGGCAAGGCTGGCCAGGGGCAGGGGCCCTGCTGGGTCCTCCCCATGGCCTGTGGGGCCTCTGAGCACAACCGGCCCTCTCCCACTGGAAGACCTCCCCAGCTGCCTCCAAAGACCAGTTTGCCAACACTCCTGCCCGCTCTTCCCGCCAGGCGCGCACAATGCTCCCAAGCCCGGGAGAAAAGCGCTTCGGGGTGGTGCTCTCTCCGGGCCCTTGCCCCTGAGCCTGGGGGCCAGGCAGGGGATCCACAGTCCCAGGCCAAGGCACAACAACATGCACACGTCTGTTCCTGCCCCCTCCACCGGCAGAGAGCTGGGGGGAGCCAGAGTCTGTCAGGCAGCTGCTGGGCTGGCCGCCTGTGTGGGAAGGGGCAGAGCCGACCTAGGGGCAAGTTGGGCCTCTTCCTCTCCCTGCTGCCCTGAGGCTGCTGGGCCAAAGAGGTCTTGGGCATCCAGCCCCTTGCTTGTCCCTTCCCTCTGACGAGGCCCTCTGAGCTCCAGCACCTTGCAGTGTGGAGACAGCCCCTGCCAGCAATCTCCTCTCCAAGGAGGCCTCAACCGAGGCCTAGGCCCAGGGAAAAGGCACCAGCGGGGTTGAGCCAGGGGAGGCGCCCGGGCATGTCTGGACCCTGTCCCCGCAGCCTGCCCCTTGGTGGGGCAGTACCCCCGGAGGCCAGGAAGGTCTGGGCAAGGCTGGCCAGGGGCAGGGGCCCTGCTGGGTCCTGCCCCTGGCCTGTGGGGCCTCTGAGCACAACCGGCCCTTGCCCACTGGAAGACCTCCCCGGCTGCCTCCAAAGGCCGGTTTGCAAGCACTCCCGCCCACTGTTCCCGCCAGGCGCGCACAATGCTCCCAAGCCCGGGCGAAAAGCGCTTCGGGGTGGTGGTCTCTCCGGGCCCCTGCCCCTGAGCCTGGGGGCCAGGCAGGGGATCCACAGTCCCAGGCCAAGGCAGAACCACATGCACACGTCTGTTCCTGCCCCCTCCACCGGCAGAGAGCTGGGGGGAGCCAGAGTCTGTCAGGCAGCTGCTGGGCTGGCCGCCTGTGTGGGAAGGGGCAGAGCCCACCTAGGGGCAAGTTGGGCCTCTTGCTCTCCCTGCTGCCCTGAGGCTGCTGGGCCAAAGACGTCTTGGGCATCCAGCCCTTTGCTGGTCCCTTCCCTCTGACGAGGCCCTCTGAGCTCCAGCACCTTGCAGTGTGGAGACAGCACCTGCCAGCAATCTCCTCTCCAAGGAGGCCTCAACCGAGGCCTAGGCCCAGGGGAAAGGCACCAGCGGGGATGAGCCTGGGGAGGCGCCCGGGCATGTCTGGACCCAGTCCCCGCAGCCTGCCCCTTGGTCGGGCAGTACCACTGGAGGCCAGGAAGGTCTGGGCAAGGCTGACCAGGGGCAGGGGACCTGCTGGGTCCTGCCCCTGGCCTGTGGGGCCTCTGAGCACAACCGGCCCTCTCCCACTGGAAGACCTCCCCGGCTGCCTCCAAAGGCCGTTTTGCACGCACTCCCGCCCACTCTTCCCACCAAGCGTGCACAATGCTCCCAAGCCCGGGAGAAAAGCGCTTCGGGGTGGTGCTCTCTCCGGGCCCTTGCCCCTGAGACTGGGGGCCAGGCAGGGGGTCCACACTCCCAGGCCAAGGCAGAACCACATGCACACGTCTCTTCCTGACCCCTGCACCGGCAGAGAGCTCGGGGGAGCCAGAGTCTGTCAGGCAGCTGCTGGGCTGGCCGCCTTTGTGGGAAGGGGCAGAGCCGACCTAGGTTCAAGTAGGGCCTCTTGCTCTCCCTGCTGCCCTGAGGCTGCTGGGCCAAAGAGGTCTTGGGCATCCAGCCCTTTGCTTGTCCCTTCCCTCTGACGAGGCCCTCTGAGCTCCAGCACCTTGCAGTGTGGAGACAGCCCCTGCCAGCAACCTCCTCTCCAAGGAGGCCTCAACCGAGGCCTAGGCCCAGGGGAAAGGCACCAGCGGGGATGAGCCATGGGAGGCGCCCGAGCATGTCTGGACCCAGTCCCCGCAGCCTGCCCCTTGGTGGGGCAGTACCCCCGGAGGCCAGGAAGGTCTGGGTAAGACTGGCCAGGGGCAGGGGCCCTGCTGGGTCCTGCCCCTGGCCTGTGGGGCCTCTGAGCACAACCGGCCCTCTCCCACTGGAAGACCTCCCCGGCTGCCTCCAAAGGCCGGTTTGCAAGCGCTCCCGGCCACTGTTACCAGCAGGCGGGCACAATGCTCCTAAGCCCGGAAGAAAAGCGCTTCAGGGTGGTGCTCTCTCTGGGCCCTTGCCCCTGAGCCTGGGGGCAAGGCAGGGTGTCCACACTCCCAGGCCAAGGCAGAACCACATGCACACGTCTGACCTGCCCCCTGCACCGGCAGAGAGCTCGGGGGAGCCAGAGTCTGTCAGGCAGCTGCTGGGCTGGCCGCCTGTGTGGGAAGGGGCAGAGCCGACCTAGGGGCAAGTTGGGCCTCTTGCTCTCCCTGCTGCCCTGAGGCTGCTGGGCCAAAGAGGTCTTGGGCATCCAGCCCCTTGCTGGTCCCTTCCCTCTGACGAGGCCCTCTGAGCTCCAGCACCTTGCAGTGTGGAGACAGCCCCTGCCAGCAACCTCCTCTCCAAGGAGGCCTCAACCGAGGCCTAGGCCCAGGGGAAAGGCACCAGCGGGGATGAGCCTGGGGAGGCGCCCGGGCATGTCTGGACCCAGTCCCCGCAGCCTGCCCCTTGGTGGGGCAGTACCCCCGGAGGCCAGGAAGGTCTGGGCAAGGCTGGCCAGGGGCAGGGGCCCTGCTGGGTCCTGCCCCTGGCCTGTGGGGCCTCTGAGCACAACCGGCCCTCTCCCACTGGAAGAACTCCCCGGCTGCCTCCAAAGGCCAGTTTGCCAACACTCCCGCCCGCTGTTCCCGCCAGGCACGCACAATGCTCCCAAGCCCGGGAGAAAAGCGCTTCGGGGTGGTGCTCTCCTCGGGCCCTTGCCCCTGAGCCTGGGGGCCAGGCAGTTGGTCCACACTCCCAGACCAAGGCAGAACCACATGCACACGTCTGTTCCTGACCCCTGCACCGGCAGAGAGCTCGGGGGAGCCAGAATCTGTCAGGCAGGTGCTGGGCTGGCCGCCTGTGTGGGAAGGGGCAGAGCCGACCTAGGGGCAAGTTGGGCCTCTTCCTCTCCCTGCTGCCCTGAGGTGCTGGGCCAAAGAGGTCTTGGGCATCCAGCCCTTTGCTGGTCCCTTCCCTCTGACAAGGCCCTCTGAGCTCCAGCACCTTGCAGTGTGGAGACAGCCCCTGCCAGCAACATCCTCTCCAAGGAGGCCTCAACCGAGGCCTAGGCCCAGGGGAAAGGCACCAGCGGGGATGAGCCTGGGGAGGCGCCCGGGCATGTCTGGACCCAGTCCCCGCAGCCTGCCCCTTGGTGGGGCAGTACCCCCGGAGGCCAGGAAGATCTGGGCAAGGCTGGCCAGGGGCAGGGGCCCTGCTGGGTCCTCCCCATGGCCTGTGGGGCCTCTGAGCACAACCGGCCCTCTCCCACTGGAAGACCTCCCCAGCTGCCTCCAAAGACCAGTTTGCCAACACTCCTGCCCGCTCTTCCCGCCAGGCGCGCACAATGCTCCCAAGCCCGGGCGAAAAGCGCTTCGGGGTGGTGGTCTCTCCGGGCCCCTGCCCCTGAGCCTGGGGGCCAGGCAGGGGATCCACAGTCCCAGGCCAAGGCAGAACCACATGCACACGTCTGTTCCTGCCCCCTCCACCGGCAGAGAGCTGGGGGGAGCCAGAGTCTGTCAGGCAGCTGCTGGGCTGGCCGCCTGTGTGGGAAGGGGCAGAGCCCACCGAGGGGCAAGTTGGGCCTCTTGCTCTCCCTGCTGCCCTGAGGCTGCTGGGCCAAAGAGGTCTTGGGCATCCAGCCCCTTGCTGGTCCCTTCCCTCTGACGAGGCCCTCTGAGCTCCAGCACCTTGCAGTGTGGAGACAGCCCCTGCCAGCAACCTCTTCTCCAAGGAGGCCTCAACCGAGGCCTAGGCCCAGGGGAAAGGCACCAGCGGGGATGAGCCAGTGGAGGCGCACGGGCATGTCTGGACCCAGTCCCCGCAGCCTGCCCCTTGGTGGGGCAGTACCCCCGGAGGCCAGGAAGTTCTGGGCAAGGCTGGCCAGGGGCAGGGGCCCTGCTGGGTCCTGCCCCTGGCCTGTGGGGCCTCTGAGCACAACCGGCCCTCTCCCACTGGAAGACCTCCCCGGCTGCCTCCAAAGGCCGGTTTGCCAACACTCCCGCCCGCTGTTCCCGCCAGGCAAGCACAATGCTCCCAAGCCCGGGAGAAAAGCGCTTCAGGGTGTTGCCCTCTCCGGGCCCTTGCCCCTGAGCCTGGGATCCAGGCAGTGGGTCCACACTCCCAGACCAAGGCAGAACCACATGCACACGTCTGTTCCTGACCCCTGCACCGGCAGAGAGCTCGGGGGAGCCAGAGTCTGTCAGGCAGCTGCTGGGTTGGCTGCCTGTGTGGGAAGGGGCAGAGCCGACCTAGGGGCAAGTTGGGCCTCTTCCTCTCCCTGCTGCCCTGAGGCTGCTGGGCCAAAGACGTCTTGGGCATCCAGCCCCTTACTGGTCCCTTCCCTCTGACGAGGCCCTCTGAGCTCCAGCACCTTGCAGTGTGGAGACAGCCCCTGCCAGCAACCTCTCCAAGGAGGCCTCAACCGAGGCCTAGGCCCAGGGGAAAGGCACCAGCGGGGATGAGCCAGTGGAGGCGCAAGGGCATGTCTGGACCCAGTCCCCGCAGCCTGCCCCTTGGTGGGGCAGTACCCCCGGAGGCCAGGAAGGTCTGGGCAAGGCTGCGAGGGGCAGGGGCCCTGCTGGGTCGTGCCCCTGGCCTGTGGGGCGTCTGAGCACAACCGGCACTCTCCCGCTGGAAGACCTCCCCGTCTGCCTCCAAAGGCCGGTTTGCAAGCACTCCCGCCCGCTGTTCCCGCCAGGCAGGCACAATGCTCCCAAGCCCGGGAGAAAAGCGCTTCGGGGTGGTGTTCTCCTCGGGCCCTTGCCCCTGAGCCTGGGGGCCAGGCAGTTGGAACACACTCCCAGGCCAAGGCAGAACGACATGCACACGTCTGTTCCTGCCCCCTACACCGGCAGAGAGCTCGGGGGAGCCAGAGACTGCCAGGCTGCTGCTGGGCTGGCTGCCTGTGTGGGACGGGGCAGAGCCGACCTAGGGGCAAGTTGGGCCTCTTGCTCTCCCTGCTGCCCTGAGGCTGCTGGGTCAAAGAGGTCTTGGGCATCCAGCCCTTTGCTGGTCCCTTCCCTCTGACGAGGCCCTCTGAGCTCCAGCACCTTGCAGTGTGGAGACAGCCCCTGCCAGCAACCTCCTCTCCAAAGAGGCCTCAACCGAGGCCTACGCCCAGGGGAAAAGCACCAGCGGGGATGATCCTGGGGAGGCGCACGGACATGTCTGGACCCAGTCCCCGCAGCCTGCCCCTTGGTGGGGCAGTACCCCCGGAGGCCAGGAAGGTCTGGGCAAGGCTGGCCAGGGGCAGGGGCCCTGCTGGGTCCTGCCCCTGGCCTGTGAGGCCTCTGAGCACAACCGGCCCTCTCCCACTGGAAGACCTCCCCAGCTGCCTCCAAAGTCCTGTTTGCAAACACTCCCGCCCGCTGTTCACGCCAGGCTCGCACAATGCTCCCAAGCCCGGGAGAAAAGCGCTTCGGGGTGGTGCTCTCTCCGGGCCCTTGCCCCTGAGCCTGGGGGCCAGGCAGTGGGTCCACACTCCCAGACCAAGGCAGAACCACATGCACACGTCTGTTCCTGACCCCTGCACCGGCAGAGAGCTCGGGGGAGCCAGAGTCTGTCAGGCAGCTGCTGGGCTGGCCGCCTGTGTGGGAAGGGGCAGAGCCGACCTAGGGGCAAGTTGGGCCTCTTCCTCTACCTGCTGCCCTGAGGCTGCTGGGCCAAAGAGGTCTTGGGCATCCAGCCCCTTGCTGGTCCCTTCCCTCTGACGAGGCCCTCTGAGCTCCAGCACCTTGCAGTGTGGAGACAGCCCCTGCCAGCAACCTCCTCTCCAATGAGGCCTCAACCGAGGCCTAGGCCCAGGGGAAAGGCACCAGCGGGGATGAGCCTGGGGAGGCGCCCGGGCATGTCTGGACCCAGTCCCCGCAGCCTGCCCCTTGGTGGGGCAGTACCCCCGGAGGCCAGGAAGGTCTGTGCAAGGCTGCCAGGGGTAGGGACAGCGCTGGGTCCTGCCCCTGGCCTGTGGGGCGTCTGAGCACAACCGGCACTCTCCCGCTGGAAGACCTCCCCGTCTGCCTCCAAAGGCTGGTTTGCAAGCACTCCCGCCCGCTGTTCCCGCCAGGCACGCACAATGCTCCCAAGCCCGGGAGAAAAGCGCTTCGGGGTGGTGCTCTCTCCGGGCCCTTGCCCCTAAGCCTGCGGGCCAGGCAGGGGGAACACACTCCCAGGCCAAGACAGAACGACATGAACACGTCTGTTCCTGCCCCCTACACCGGCAGAGAGCTCGGGGGAGCCAGAGTCTCTCAGGCAGGTGCTGGGCTGGCCGCCTGTGTGGGAAGGGGCAGAGCCGACCTAGGGGCAAGTTGGGCCTCTTGCTCTCCCTGCTGCCCTGAGGCTGCTGGGCCAAAGACGTCTTGGGCATCCAGCCATTTGCTGGTCCCTTCCCTCTGACGAGGCCCTCTGAGCTCCAGCACCTTGCAGTGTGGAGACAGCACCTGCCAGCAATCTCCTCTCCAAGGAGGCCTCAACCGAGGCCTAGGCCCAGGGGAAAGGCACCAGCGGGGATGAGCCTGGGGAGGCGCCCGGGCATGTCTGGACCCAGTCCCCGCAGCCTGCCCCTTGGTGGGGCAGTACCACTGGAGGCCAGGAAGGTCTGGGCAAGGCTGACCAGGGGCAGGGGACCTGCTGGGTCCTGCCCCTGGCCTGTGGGGCCTCTGAGCACAACCGGCCCTCTCCCACTGGAAGACCTCCCCGGCTGCCTCCAAAGTCCTGTTTGCCAACACTCCCACCCGCTGTTCACGCCAGACTTGCACAATGCTCCCAAGCCCGGGAGAAAAGCGCTTCGGGGTGGTGCTCTCTCCGGGCCCTTGCCCCTGAGCCTGGGGGCAAGGCATGGGGAACACACTCCCAGGCCAAGGCAGAACCACATGCCCACGTCTGTTCCTGTCCCCTGCACCGGCAGAGAGCTTGGGGGAGCCAGAGTCTGTCAGGCAGCTGCTGGGTTGGCCGCCTGTGTGGGAAGGGGCAGAGCCGCCCTAGGGGCAAGTTGGGCCTCTTGCTCTCCCTGCTGCCCTGAGGCTGCTGGGCCAAAGACGTCTTGGGCATCCAGCCCCTTACTGGTCCCTTCCCTCTGACGAGGCCCTCTGAGCTCCAGCACCTTGCAGTGTGGAGACAGCCCCTGCCAGCAACCTCCTCTCCAAGGAGGCCTCAACCGAGGCCTAGGCCCAGGGGAAAGGCACCAGCGGGGATGAGCCATTGGAGGCGCCCGAGCATGTCTGGACCCAGTCCCCGCAGCCTGCCCCTTGGTGGGGCAGTACCCCCGGAGGCCAGGAAGGTCTGGGTAAGACTGGCCAGGGGCAGGGGCCCTGCTGGGTCCTGCCCCTGGCCTGTGGGGCCTCTGAGCACAACCGGCCCTCTCCCACTGGAAGACCTCCCCGGCTGCCTCCAAAGGCCGGTTTGCAAGCGCTCCCGGCCACTGTTACCAGCAGGCGGGCACAATGCTCCTAAGCCCGGAAGAAAAGCGCTTCAGGGTGGTGCTCTCTCTGGGCCCTTGCCCCTGAGCCTGGGGGCAAGGCAGGGTGTCCACACTCCCAGGCCAAGGCAGAACCACATGCACACGTCTGACCTGCCCCCTGCACCGGCAGAGAGCTCGGGGGAGCCAGAGTCGGTCAGGCAGCTGCTGGGCTGGCCGCCTGTGTGGGAAGTGGCAGAGCCGACCTAGGGGCAAGTTGGGCCTCTTGCTCTCCCTGCTGCCCTGAGGCTGCTGGGCCAAAGAGGTCTTGGGCATCCAGCCCCTTGCTGGTCCCTTCCCTCTGACGAGGCCCTCTGAGCTCCAGCACCTTGCAGTGTGGAGACAGCCCCTGCCAGCAACCTCCTCTCCAAGGAGGCCTCAACCGAGGCCTAGGCACAGGGGAAAGGCACCAGCGGGGATGAGCCAGTGGAGGCGCACGGGCATATCAGGACCCAGTCCCTGCAGCCTGCCCCTTGGTGGGGCAGTACCCCCGGAGGCCAGGAAGGTCTGGGCAAGGCTGGCCAGGGGCAGGGTCCCTGCTGGGTCCTGCCCCTGGCCTGTGGGGCCTCTGAGCACAACCGGCCCTCTCCCACTGGAAGACCTCTCCGGCTGCCTCCAAAGGCGGGTTTGCCAACACTCCCGCCCGCTGTTCCGCCAGGCACGCACAACGCTCCCAAGGCCAGGAGAAAAGCGCTTCGGGGTGTTGCTCTCTCCGGGCCCTTGCCCCTGAGCCTGGGGTCCAGGCAGTGGGTCCACACTCCCAGACCAAGGCAGAACCACATGCACACGTCTGTTCCTGACCCCTGCACCGGCAGAGAGCTCGGGGGAGCCAGAGTCTGTCAGGCAGCTGCTGGGTTGGCTGCCTGTGTGGGAAGGGGCAGAGCCGACCTAGGGGCAAGTTGGGCCTCTTGCTCTCCCTGCTGCCCTGAGGCTGCTGGGCCAAAGAGGTCTTGGGCATCCAGCCCCTTGCTGGTCCCTTCCCGCTGACGAGGCCCTCTGAGCTCCAGCACCTTGCAGTATGGAGACAGCCCCTGCCAGCAACCTCCTCTCCAAGGAGGCATCAACCGAGGCCTATGCCCAGGGGAAAGGCACCAGCGGGGATGAGCCTGGGGAGGCGCCCAGGCATGTCTGGACCCAGTCCCCGCAGCCTGCCCCTTGGTGGGGCAGTACCCCCGGAGGCCAGGAAGGTCTGGGCAAGGCTGGCCAGGGGCAGGGGACCTGCTGGGTCCTGCCCCTGGCCTGTGAGGCCTCTGAGCACAACCGGCCCTCTCCCACTGGAAGACCTCCACGGCTGCCTCCAAAGTCCTGTTTGCAAACACTCCCGCCCGCTGTTCACGCCAGGCTCGCACAATGCTCCCAAGCCCGTGAGGAAAGCGCTTCGGGGTGGTGCTCTCTCCGGGCCCTTGCCCCTGAGCCTGGGGGACAGGCAGGGGGAACACACTCCCAGGCCAAGGCAGAACGACATGCACACGTCTGTTCCTGCCCCCTACACCGGCAGAGAGTTCAGGGGAGCCAGAGACTGCCAGGCTGCTGCTGGGCTGGCTGCCTGTGTGGGACGGGGTAGAGCCGACCTAGGGGCACGTTGGGCCTCTTGCTCTCCCTGCTGCCCTGAGGCTGCTGGGTCAAAGAGGTCTTGGGCATCCAGCCCTTTGCTGGTCCTTTCCCTCTGACGAGGCCCTCTGAGCTCCAGCACCTTGCAGTGTGCAGACAGACCCTGCCGGCAACCTCCTCTCCAAGGAGGCCTCAACCGAGGCCTAGGCCCAGGGGAAAGGCACCAGCGGGGATGAGCCTGGGGAGGCGCCCGGGCATGTCTGGACCCAGGCCCCGCAGCCTGCCCCTTGGTGGGGTAGTACCCCCGGAGGCCAGGATGGTCTGGGCAAGGCTGCCAGAGGCAGGGACACTGCTGGGTCCTGCCCCTGGCCTGTGGGGCCTCTGAGAACAACTGGCACTCTCCCGCTGGAAGACCTCCCCGGCTG